>NC_091121.1:42256536-42612786 GCF_040183065.1 Periplaneta americana | reverse complement strand
TTACTTATTATTATTTGTAGCCTTTCAGTTATGTTTTTTTACTTTTTTTTATTTCTTAGAAATAATATGTAATGTGTATGTTCAATGAACTTTATTTCATGACTCAATTTAAGATATATTTCATTGTCATTTTATCACATTTTCCCACCTATTTTAGTAAGTAAAACAAAAATGTCTTTATACTATATAAATCCTCATATTTTAAATATAGAGTTAGTAAAACATCACACTTTTTAGGAAAAGTATAATCGGAAAACAGAATATGCCCTTCTCGTACAAAATCTCCGAAATTCGTTTTCACTGTAGAAAATTAAGAACGGGGACTTATCTTCTTGTTTTTTTTTTTATTTTATTTATACACACTTAAATATCTGTAGTCATATCGCGTGTGTAGGATCTTTCGGTACATCAGTAGGATGTTACTATTATTGAGTTTCTGTTTCTACTGTCGTGTGATATATAACTGAGTTAGAGTGGGTTAGATGAAGGAATAACTTTCAAGGCGTGGCATGCGTCATGAATATAACAATATTTGTGTAAATATCTCTGGAGAATGGACTGTAGTTGATTGAGGACATAAAAGTTTTGTATTCTGGTGGCGTTTCTGATGACAGCGACAGCAATTGAAATACTGATTTTCCCTGGCAGAGGCCTCCTAACCTGCCCTTCTTGCGGCTTGCCAAGTGCTGCCAACTTAATTTCTCCTTGTCACATTTGACTTCTTTCTGTACATATCACTATATTTTTTGTTACTTATTATTATTTGTAGCCTTTCAGTTATGTTTTTTACTTTTTTCTATTTCTTAGAAATAATATGTAATGTGTATGTTCAATAAACTTTATTTCATGACTCAATTTAGGATATATTTCATCGTCATTTTATCACATTTTTCCACCTATTTTAGTAAGTAAAACAAAAAAGTCTTTATACTCTATAAATCCTCAATTTTAAACATAGAGCTAGTAAAACATCACACTTTTTAGGAAATTTTTTAATCGGAAAACAGAATATGCCCCTCTCGTACAAAATCTCCGAAATTCGTTTTCAGTGTAGTAATATTAAGAACGGGCGCTATACTGGAGAATTAGCACGGTCACTTTGAACCGTGCCGTTACGTTTAGCACCAAATTTAAGTAAATACACAATGTCACCAACATAAGAACGTGACGTTGGTGTGTGGCGTAGTTGGTGGGAGAAATTTTTTCTCTCTCTGTCTACCTCCTTCGTTCTGAACATTATTGAGAGATAGCACCACTGTTAGCGACAATGTGTATTTGCGTAAATATTGCGAGTAAATTATGACGAGTGCCTTAGATGAGAGGCTCGGGACAGAAACAGTTTTGCTGTAGCGCATGCGCGGACCTCTCATGCAGTGGGAGCGTGATCCTTACTTGAATTTATTTTTGCGTGTACTTGCAGATTAAATGATTGAGATCCCTTCTTGCTCCGGTTACAGGCCTTGCATTTACGAAGGTTATGTTATGTTATGTTAGGTTAGCTTAGCTTAGGTTAGGTTAGCTTAGGTTAGGTTAAATTAGCTTTGGTTAGGTTAGATTAGTTTTGGTTAGGTTAGCTTAGCTTCGGTTAGGTTAGGTTAGGTTAGCTTTGGTTAGGTTAGCTTAGGTTAGGTTAGCTTAGGTTAGGTTAAATTAGCTTTGGTTAGGTTAGATTAGTTTTGGTTAGGTTAGCTTAGCTTTGGTTAGGTTAGGTTAGGTTAGCTTGATTTGGTTCGTCCATGTAGTAGTTAAAATTATATAATATGACAGTTTTTGATTCGTAATATTGTTAAAAAATAATAGGCCTATAATGAAAGCGGTGAATAATTTCATGGTCCTTAAATTTTTTTTTTCGTAAAAGGCTAGATATTTTTCTATAGGCCAGAAATAAAACAGCAACGCTTTGGCGAACATTAACCGGAAATTTACTTTCCGTCATTTTAATTGTATTCCGTGAAACACGCCTTTTTTCCTGTTAATTTCCTTGTGATAACCTAGTTTATTATCTTATTACATCTTCATTTTCATTTAATGCATTAAAAAAACCGCCGTTGTACTACATAAAACCTTGAACTTGACTAATGGAGTGAATTATTTAAGAATATAGTCGCGAATTTGACTACCACCATTTCGATTATATTTTGTTTGATAGGGCTCGGTACGGCCCGGTGACTAGTGGCCAGCGAGTAGAGTCGACTATCGATATTGGTCTGCCGTGCGTATTATCCTGTTGTTCCAGAACGGGAACTTATCATCTTGTTTTTTTTTTTTTTTTTTTCAAGTTTATTTATACACGCTTTAACATCCGTGGCCATATCGCGTGTGTAGGATCTTTCGGTTGTTGTCACTATTGTTGAGTTTCTGTTTCTACTGTCGTGTGTTATATATGGCTTTTGTTCATATAACTGATTCAGATTTTGTTTTAATGTTTATGATATTGGTGATTAAGGCGGTGATAAATCATGATATCTAAATTTCCAATCCGATATTTACTTCTGTGACTGCTGGCAGCCATGGAAATTCTCAGTGAGATTGAACGTCCATGGGCTTTGAACTCGGTTTCTCCCGAATGAGAGTCTGAAAGCCACCATCTGAGCCACCTCGCTCGACCATCTTCTTTGATAGCATATTGGTATAATAAATAGTTCATATAAACAGGAATATGACACGTAAAACGACAAAAGAACTGAATTGTCAGCGGAAAGTAATCGTACAATAATGCATATACAACTGTCACTTTCGTTACATGGGCTTTTCTTCCCACAAACAAATCAAATTAGCAGAACACAACTGGAACGAAGCTACAATGCTTTTCCAGTTGATATATGATGTACTACCTAAAACTCAAAGTGCAGACGTCGCTAGTTTGGCCACCACTGTGCAGTTTGACGGGAAGTTGAAAAATGGCTGCTCCTGAAGCATATGCAGCTCGAAGTGGACGAAACTCCGGGTCTTTTAATAATGTCGAGGGGTCGGCCATTCTTCTTCCTTACTTTTCGACACGTTTCCGGAGAGAGGCAAGTGAGAAATATCTGTTGGGACACCCACTTCACCCCGTGAATGCAGAAACATAGAAACAAAATTGGCTGCTAGAACGTGTCTGATTTCAAATTCAGAAGACGTTCAAGTCCAGCTGACGAAACTTTAATTAGTATATAATTGTGTGCTGTAAAGGACTTCATTGTCGGACTGCGAAGGAAAATTGCCCAATTTCAGTCGTGGAAATTGTCTTCATTTTAAAATACTTCCAGTGTTCTGGAAAGAAAAATCTGTCCTTATTTGTCTGCCATCAGTTTTCAAGTAATTCTAAAGAATATTGGACTACTTGGACTAATTTTAGATTGTATGATTTTACAATGACTTTACACTTTCACTATACGTCATACTACTTTTGACCAATAAGAAACTACGAAAGGACGCCTTTCAAGCAATCATGGCTGCGTATCGCACAATTTTATCGCTTCCCTAGCATTTGTTTAATTTTATCGCTTCCCTAGCATTTGTTTTTATCACTACTTTAGCTTTATTTCTTTGTTTGCCAACATTTCAAACTGCAAAAATTCTTTACGATACTTTGAAACATGCTTCGCGATCGTCATTTGTTTACAACATAGACCGTCAACTGGAACGTTTTGGTGAAGCTAACATTAGTGAAATAGAATTTTAGTAAGTCAATTAATATTTTATTGTATTAGAGTATTTTATTTCTTCTAATTTTATATACTTTCTTCTAATCATGTAATAGTCAATTAAATCCCACTCGAGTTTTGATTTTCTCTAGATAAATCAAAACCTCTAGTGAGATTACTGTTGATTATATTCATAACAAAATTGTGAGTTATAATCCTATGTCGAGACGTGATATCCATACGGAGCGAAGGAAGAGATAAAGGTAAGACATTCAGTTTCGGCGACATATTTGTGGAGGGAGAGATTAATTACGGTAGGGTCGCCAGGTGTTCCGTATTATACGGAATGCTACGTATTTGAAACCTGAAAAACTTGTAATCCATGCAATCCATACGGAACACCAAAAATCCCTTATCTATGGAGGTTATGCCATAAATGGCATATTCTCCTTTTATTCTCTTCCCTTATTGTTTGCATGGATATCGCGTTGTAGAAATTACGATAAGAAACAGTCACATTCTTTATAAACGGAACAACGAAGTAAATAAATATAAGCCTCTAACTGCTTCTGTTTCAATTAAAAGTAATTTAATTCCTAAACAATAAGTGTGCATAATTACGTCTATAGTAGTATACATAGTTGTTGTAGTGTGCGTAAAGACGCGAAAAATTTTCAAACCAAAAAGAATATTTCTCCTCCGCATGAAGCAAGGAGGGTGTGTTTTATTTAGAAGTAGACTACAGAATTTATGTAATAAAACACAAATTTGTCGATTGTTTTTCTTTCAGTCTCAATCGCACATATCATTAGTACGCCTACTAAATTTTATTAATACAAGTAAACTTATGGTTAATAATATAACACTTGGGGTGTACTATAAGCAGTAACATTAGCTGCTGCCAGGAAATCACAAGGAAGATAGAAATGCCAAAGGAAGCTCTTAATATAAAAAGGATCATCTTCTGCGAACTCTAGAAAAATAACTAAGGAAGAGACTGGTGAAGTACTTTGTGTGGAGTGTGGCATTGTATGGGGCAGAAACATAGGCTTACGAAGAAGGGAAGAGAAACGACTGGAAGCATTTGAAATGTGGGTATGGAGAAGAATGGAACGTTTGAAATGGACAGACGGAATAAGAAATGAAGCTGTGTTGGAAAGAGTAGATGAAGAAAGAATGATGCTGAAACTGATCAGGAAGAGGAAAAGGAAATGGTTGGGTCACTGGCTAAGAAGAATGGAATTTAACAGAGGGGGGGCACGGATGGCCCAGCACTGCGACCTGTTGAGATATATTGCGCTAACCCGCGATATGGAATGAGTTGCGTGCCACAGATCCCCTATGCGCACCGACCTAACCACATGACTCCCTTAACGACCGGTCCCTACAGCCGACAGAAATACATATACCATTCCTGCTTCGGCAACTACCCCCAAGGCCCCCCTGTCGGTCCGAGGCGAAACTTCTCCCCCGAGTAGGTCCGCCTCGGGTGCTCGTCGCAGAGGCCATCCAACATCGCTTAACTACATTCCACGGAGGCCGGTGGAGAGAGCCAGTAGCTTCGGGAGGCCGCCTGTAGAGTGATCTATAAAACCAGAAACGGGGTGATGAGGGAGGAAAGGAAGTCGGGAAAATGAGTGGGGTTCCAATCACCTGATAAATTTACCTGATATTCATCCACAGGAGTGAGAGAAAAACCACGAAAAAAATCTCACCGAGGTAACTCGTCCTAACCGGCAATCGAACCCGGGATCGCTGGGTTCGGAGTTAGACTCGCTAACCCCTCAGGCACAACGGTGGCTAAGAAGAAACTACCTACTGAATGGTGAACGGGAGAGAGTTCGGGGCAGAAAAAAATATCAGATGATAGACGACATTAATATATCGCTCGTATATGGATAATATGCGGAGACTAGGAGAAAGGCAGGAAATAGGAAAGATTAGAGAATGCTGGGTTTGCAATGAAAGACCTGTCATTGGGCAGAAAACTATGAATTAATAATATAACATCTTTAATAGTGTAAGACTAAAGTATTTTTCTTAATTGTGCTTCAACATGGTATACGCTCGTAGATGGCGCTTAGTCATTATCTCTCCCTCTCCCTCTCTCTCTTGGAAGTTTCTCGTATTTTCCTTGAGCAAAATGTTGTAACTGACCCTTATTTGTATTCTGAAAACCTACGACTCTGGATTACCTGACTAAGCCTATACGCTTATCATTTAGAATTTTACGAATGTTGTACAAATATCTTTTTGTTCTGTAGGCTATATGTGTTTATTGATAACATATAATTTCTGTCATTAATGTACTTTCTTGCAGTTAATGGATAGACTAAGTACATGCAAGTACATATCTAACGAAATGTTGTGTAAATCATTTTATGTAAGTGAGCAATATTTAAGAAACTTTACAGTAACATAAGGACAGCAAACCAGTTTCAATGTGATCGTATCATTATAAAAAGTGAAAGAAGTACAGCCGTAAATGCGACTTCCTGACAACTAAATCGTTAGATCTTCTCAACTGGACTCGGTTTAATTAACTTTTCTTTCTTTCTTGCTCTGTTTTGCCTCTCCTGTTACGCCATCTTACAAGCCATTGCGGCGTAGGGGAGGGAAAGCTTAATTGGCACCCATTTTAATTTGTACACATAGCCCTAGTACTAGCGTATCGGCTGTTTTCATTACAAGAAGAAGGCTATGAAATAGTTATATTTTTAATTGCTATGTTCTTAATCTTTTTTACCAAAGCCTGAATAGTCTCTATTGTGATAACATGTTGTGAATACTTCAGAATTGAACAATAACATATCTAGGTACAGAATTTTGTATTTGTTCGTGTTTAGTTACTTACTTACTTACTGGCTTTTAAGGAACCCGGAGGTTCATTGCCGCCCTCACATAAGCCCGCCATTGGTCCCTATCCTGAGCAAGATTAAACCATTCTCTATCATCATATCCCACCTCCCTCAAATCCATTTTAATATTATCTTCCCATCAACGTCTCGGTCTCCCTAAAGGTCTTTTTCCCTCCGGCATCCCAACTAACACTCTATATGCATTTCTTGATTCGCCCATACGTGCTACATACCCTGCCCATCTCAAACGTCTGGATTTAATGTTCCTAATTATGTCAGGTGAAGAATATAATGCGTGCAGTTCTGTGTTGTATAACTTTCTCCATTCTCCTGTAACTTCATCCCTCTTAGCCCCAAATATTTTCTTAAGCACCTTATTCTCAAACACCCTTAACCTATGTTCCTCTCTCAAAGTGAGAGTCCATATTTCACAACCATAAAGAACAACCGGTAATATAACTGTTTTATAAATTCTAACTTTCAGATTTTTTGACAGCAGACTGGATGATAAAAGCTTCTCAACCGAATAATAACAGGCATTTCCCATATTTATTCTGCGTTTAATTTCCTCCCGAGTGTCATTTATATTTGTTACTGTTGCTCCAAGATATTTCAACTTTTCCACCTCTTCAAAATATACTAAATCTCCAATTTTTATATTTCCATTTCGTACAATATTCTCGTCACGAGACATAATCATATACTTTGTCTTTTCGGGATTTACTTCCAAACCTATCTCTTTACCTGCTTCCAGTAAAATTCCCGTGTTTTCCCTAATCGTTTGTGCATTTTCTCCTAACATATTCACGTCTTCGTGTTTAGTTATGAAAAAATAATCTGTTACATAGGAGCTGCGGTTTTACATTCTCAACTGATGCAAGTCTCAGTTTGGATAATTTTCTGCTTAATAATCAAGTTATCCTCGCTCATATTTAAAACCGCAGTACATGAGTCCTTAGGCAAGTATGATAATGAGTACATACAATGTAGCAACTATTCCGTATTCATTGTGTTCAATTTGTATTATAAAATTTTCTGATGAGTTTTAATGGAAATTTCCATGTTCCTTCATTCGAAAAATGTATATTCTGTTTTATACGCCACATTTTTTTATCAACTAATCTGGTGCTATAGTTTCATATGAGAACTGTGTTTTTATATTGTGGAACTGGAAAGGGTTAGATATAAGGGCATTATGAATATTGGAGGGGTATTAAAACTCAAAATATCCAGGTCGTTGGCCGGGATTCCAAGCAAAAGTCTCTCGCAAACGGAGCATGAAGTGAATCTATTATGCCGTGAAGCTCTGGACCAGTCGATAAGGGCTAAAATTTTGTCGGGCTCTGAATAATAGAGTTTTGAAGTGTATAGATGCAGATCGGATGCTGATCTGCATGTTTTACGCACTACAGTATAAAGGATCTTACGTACGTGTATGGATAAAATCACACTGTTATAATATATTGAAATGTACAAAAAAGACCTAGTACAAAATGTGTACATATTAGTATGTAATATAAGAATTGAAATTTATTCCTTATATATATAGATTGTTACAGAGTTCTTCTTAAAAATTTTAGGGCTAATAAGAAATTCATACGAAACAATTATATTATAGAAACTCACAGCCCAAAACGTCTCAATTGCGAGTTAGAAATTCAAATATTTATAAAAGAAATTACTGTTGTGAGATATGAACTGATACTTCTAACTACAAGAAGTGAGTGTGAATTTAAAAAATAGATTGTTCCTACAATGTTATACTGAAGTCCCTCGTGCAGTTACACCATTTAGGGCCGATGTCACAAAATAGTAATATGCGTTACAAGAGCGGTATGTTGAAGTTTTCATGTTCGAGGAAAAGTTTGAAAAAGCGAAACGTAGTTGAGCTTTTTTAATTTCCAAGAATTGAAAGAAAACATACCGGTCGTGTATCGTACATTATTTTGTGCGAAGATCGTTTATTACATACCTGAAAGAGGAATTTCTAATTAGTTGCAATGAAATCTCCATCTCGGTTTCTGTTCAATGACGGCAAATTTGCAAAACAAAATCTATCTTCAACATTGTTGCTTTAAAATGTTTTCTGTGTTTACTATACTCCAGCAGGCCGTGATATACGTCTGTCTTTTTTTTCCCCAGTCTATAAATGCGAACTTAAAACAAACGGTAAGGTTATGTAATGATTTAGAATTTACTTAATTTTTGCAAATATTTAAAAACAATAATTAACAGTGCAATTTAGGTGAAATTGCAGTGGTAAGTTTCCAATTTATAATTATTACTATATTGAACGTCTCTAAAAATAATATGTTAAAAGCCTGAAGCAATAAAGTCAATATGTCACTTAAGCGGTAAGAAGAGGGAAATTGTTATATGTGTTAGGTTGGGAATACTGAATGTGGAATTTTAGACTTACCGCGGATTGGTTTTGTGCGGAAACCAAGCAAATACGCACGATCTCGCACAAAATATGTAACTCTAATTGAAGACTGAGCATAAAGAAAGTTGGAAGTGATAAGGAGACAAACCGTAGAAAACACGGTTTTCTTGTAATATCATACATTTTGCACATCTATCAGAGAAACTAGATTCTAAATAAAATTACAATGGAGCTTATCATTTCTCTTTGTGGATTAAGCCAGGGACATAGACTCTTTTTTTTTGGGGGGGGGGGGAAACAATTTTCAAAGATATTGACACATAGCCTTTTTATGTCCAGTCTTTAATTGTCACTTAAGTTCTTTTAATTAACACTTAAAGGGACAATACATTTCACCAACATAAATTGGGCTTTAAGCTCCCATTAAATTGCATTTAAGTTAATTGGTGTCCATGAAATTTCCTTGCATCTGCATTCATATTGTTTTCAATAATTTTTATATATTTTGAGATTACCTCCAGTAATATATGTTTTTTTGTTTCTGAAAAAAATTTTACTCCTCGCTCTCTTCTTTACCTCCATTTCCGATAACACTTTATTGTTGTAATATAACAATGAACTCACTATAAAAAATCAGTGCTTACATCACTCCCTGCTGGATCGCATCCTGTAAGCAGCCATAGGATGCGATCCAGCAGACAGCGGCTTACATTGACAAGGCATATGGCCTTCGAAATTTATTACGATTTTAGTATGATTCAGAAGGCCGTGATGACTTCATTGGTAATTAAATTAATTAACTTTATTTTAAATGTGTATTACTTTGGTGAAATGCAAACGAAGTAAATATGATTTAATTTCCGTAATTATCTTAAATTACAATTAGTTAATTGTGGATTAGTAATATGGTGGTGAAATTGGCCTTTAGAAAGTGGTATTAGCAGAAACTACACGCTTTGCCTGTATGTAGTGAATCAAAAATGAAATGAAGAGCGAACATCACATATTATGTTCGGCTTGGAAAAATTGTCACGGAAACATTACGAATGGTATAGCAAGTGTACTGAGACAATTGCCCGTCTCGTACGCTTGTGTTTGAGTGGGATAACCGTTCTCGCCGAGGATGAGAATCGTTGGAAGACAATGAACATCCTCGCTCGGCAAAAACAATTCGAACGCCAGAGTTGATTGAAAAGATGCCAGAAAAAAACGACTGATGTGCAGCGCTACATGTGATTTCAGAGGAAGTGAGCATTAATAAGGAAACCATTCGACAAATCATAATCAAATGCGCAGTTTACTTCACATCCATAGCAGACCATCAACAATAACTCCGGTTTAAACACTGTAGTAAACTCATTCAGGCTTCTACAGATGAAATTGTGCACAAATAGTTCGTACCCAGCGACCAGGCAGTTACTGCTGTCCACTGTATGGCCTTTTTGATTCGTTTGCTTCGTAGAATCCATCCCGTACGGCCTCAATAAGAGAACCGTTGGTTCCTATCGTATGACACTATACGAAGCCAGAGTGCTTCAATTGTTACGCATCTTTGACCAGCGAAATCTTTGTGTTCTGTCACATTCACCGTATTTACCAAACTTAGCACCGTGTGACTTTCCTTTGTTCTCAGAAATCAAAGCACTACAGAAAGGCTGTTATTTTGATTACTTGAATACAATTGAAGGGCTTTAGCTAACTAGAGTACAGAAAAGAATATATCAGACAACGGTATTCCACCATTCCTTTCAGTTGTTTCATGAACGTTGTAAGCTGTATGTAGGCGGAAACTACTATTTTTAATGAACATTGTTTCGATTGTTTTTATAAGAAATCATAACTTTTTATAACATTTATTCCGTTTTCCAGTTGTCACATTGTATACAGCGTAAATTAATTTATACCGAAGAATCTAAATAATGACCATGCATGTCTAAAACTGCTTGTACACATCAAATTTTTCTTCGAATTCAAAACTTTACAAGGAAACTTGTGAAAAATAGTAAAAGATTGATCAGTAATGCAAACGATTTATCATAGTTTGTTTCATATTGCTAAAGATTTGACAACATTCTAAATCATGTGCTTCAAATTCATTGTATCCTACGTTGACCTATAGTAGGGCTCATGTAAGATTATTTCCTAAAAATGTAACATTACCATTTTTTTCAATATTGCCAATTGATATCAGATATAACCAAAGCAAGTAAAATCACAATACTATGTACTGAAATAGTAATAAAAATTATTATTTATTTATACTCCTATTTATTTAATATCAGTGTATATATATATATATATATATCCCACAAGGGTAGCTGCCCTTCAGTAAGGGTTGCCAAAAGACAGCATACTAAACAAATAAAAATAAATATTTGTGTAATGATTATTATTTTCAAATGGAAGCTACCCTTGGGAAGCTACGTTTATTCAGTAATTATTAGTAATCAGATAGAATATAAAGAAATTTAGGCGTACAGGTGATTACGTAAAATCTGAACAGAATATTTCATTATGTCTACAGCAATAATTTTCAAAATTTTTAAAGAAATTCCAAAAGACTTAAAACATTCAACTGAGAATTTTGGAATTGTTTCCCTTGCTCCGAACAATAATCCAAATACTTCAATCTGTCCTTGTATATGATAATAATCCCTAAAGTATTCAATTGTAGGGTTATTCAAAGCGCACGGCGGGATCGATGATAATTGCTATGTCATTTCCTCTATTTCCTTGTTAATATTAATAATATTTATGTTACTAATTATTAATTACGTTAAAATTTCAAAATAACACTTGGTAGTAACGTTCCGTTTCATGAATGTTGGCAACTTCTTCAAAGGCTATGCTATCAGCACTGCCAGTTATATTACTTGTCAGTACCGAAATTTGAAACAAAGTTGGCAAAAGAAAATTCAACCTGACGAATTGAAAAATCACTATAATCCACTAGCATATGTAATAGGTCTAATAGGGAAACGAATCCGTTGCCGTAAGTGAGTGCATACCTCCACAGTCTATGTCTCTTACAAACTTTACTTGGTCTCGCTTGTATTCATTCTCGGGTTTCTCGTCTGGAATGTCGAGGCTACATTTTAATTGCAATTGTAATAAATCACTTCACTGTAAGACTATAAATAATATCACGAACAGCTCTGCGTACGGTAAGCGTGTCAGGAAGATTTGTGGATCACACTGTAGATTCTTCCATGGTGCAGTTTGGCATCCCGGAGTGAAATGCGCTCTCCCACAGTTTAAAGAGTTTGAGAGGAAGAGGGGAAGTCGACCCGACGATTCCACGCGCTCTCATAGTAAAACGGATCGCAGTATTGCCTTGCCTGTGACTTCAGTTCCAGCAACAAGGCACGTGGGGACTCCTCGCACAGTCTATTCAATAAGAAGTTATATTTTCTTCTTTTATTTTCGTTCCGGTTTATTTAACGACTCTCTGTGAACGACTATGGTAATACAAGAATATATCAGAAAATATATGACTTATAGCTGAAAACAGAAAGATACGATTTGCATTCAAAATTCAATATAGATTGCATATGAAAATGAATGATTTTGTCCATCACAAATTTATCTATATACATATAATTTGAACTGGTAATGGAAATTACGGGAAAACGGCTGAACGGATTTTAATGAGTGACCCCTCATTTTCATGCCTGGCATCCAAAGTTTTTCGGAAAAGTAGTAGTTTTCAGTGAAATGTCAATTTTCCTACATAATTTTCCTATTTTCCAAAATCCATCTGCTGTCAGTTTTGAGAACTAATTTTATTCAATCACGGCCGACTTGATTGAATTTCAGAACAAAACACACACTACAATAAACAATAGGCTATTACACGAAGGTCATGGCCTGCAGGATTGCCGACATATCTAGAGCTCAATTCAATTTGTTATTAAAACCTGATTCTGCAGTGTATAATTTTCTGAGTACAGCTGTGTATTGGATATTCAAATCTACGAAACTTGAGGTCATTTGATGACATTATTACCATTAGAAATTAAATATTATTGTAGTTAATATCACGAGCATCTATTTTTCATTAATTGTACATAATACTGATGCTATTTTGATGACATGAAAGTGAAACATTTTGTGGTTATGTAAGTAAATGTAGAGAATATCTTAATTTAGATCTTCATTTCTATAATTTACTGAGTGGCTGCTATATATAACTACAAAACTTAAGTAAGATAATAATATTATTATTAAAAATCAAATATTTTTATACTTATTAACCCAGTGGGGTTGGGTCTTTTTCATACACTTAATGGCGGTGTAGTGTAGATATTGATATGTGTCATTGTCTTCAGTATATGTTCAAGAGAGCGAAAAAATTATAGTTCCTAAGGAAAGATCAAAAGGTATTACTTACTGATAAAATAAGAGGCCTAGAAAATTTTGTAGTTTCCAGATCATTTCAGCAAGATCTCTTACTAGCATAAAATGATTTTACGCTCTACATTTCAAGTTCTACATGCAGCAGCTATACAAAAATGCTATTGTTCGAAAGCTTAGCAAACCTGACATTTTTTTAAATTTTTGCCTACAATCCACAATGACCTAAAAAGCTACTGCTATCATCCTGGCATTGATACTTGCGTTTTAGCGTTGAAACTCAAAAACTGAAGTTGGATAGGTTCAAGAAAAAGTATTTTGCCTAAAAAATCCATTCAGAGGGAGTATGTTTCATTATTATGGAAGCAAATAACTATCAAAAAGACAAGTATTCTGAAAAATTTTTATTTGAACGTCTAACGAACTTAGTTTGCAGCAGTGTTTGCTGCACAAGCCATTAATATATATTTAATAACGAAACATAATGTTCATATTTTGCTTTCCCGCTGTTGATGAAACATTATAAATCATGACTTTTCAAAGGTTGAACTTACTTTCGTCTGTAGATGTAAAGACGAAATAAAGAGAATCCTACTCGCCTTAGTCATTAAAAATTGAGAAATTAAGTGAACTATTGAAGAAAAATTAGAAGGAACCTTCATTGCTGAAAACACAAAAACATCATCTCTGTAGTTTGCTCTATAGGCTATTCGTCTGGAGATGGAAAGAGGAAGGAAAAATCTGCGGAAAGAAGGAAAAGCATGGAAACAGAAATGTAAAATTAACTTTGTGCCTAAATACTGATTCAGCTATTGCAATCTGCTGGCTTTATGTCAACAACTGCTAACCTGAATGCGGTATGATGACACGGAATAATTAGTTAACATGCATAAATGAGCCTATAAGGTAAAAGGTAAAAAGGTAAAGGTATCCCCGTAACATGCCATGAAGGCACTTGGGGGGCATGGAGGTAGAGCCCCATGCTTTCCATGACCTCGGCGCTAGAATGAGGTGGTGTGGTCGGCACCACGCTCTGACCGTCTTTTACCCCCGGGAAAGACCCGGTACTCAATTTTATAGGAGGCTGAGTGAACCTCGGGGCCGTTCTGAATAAATGAGCCTATAACTAAACATAAATAGGAAAGTCATAGAATAGATTTAGATTATTAAAGTAAAAAATAAAATTGATTTTAAAATGTTTTTTGTATAAAATTGTCAACAGTAGCAGATAAATAAGTTTTAAAGTTTATGGTTATCACGATTGGTTTAAACATGCACTAAAACCAGACGTAAGTGCAAGTTTGAACCAAAAAATTACTTAGATTTGTGATATATTAATTAGTTATGAAATTATATATTTATTATGTACAACTACTTTTCGTATATATAGATCAATTTTAAAAGATTAAGTTTGTACTTTCATGAAATAATATCAGTAAATATCATCATATACTGTAACTCTGTACCTAGTGGCTTTCCACACGGACCTTGTCGCTCCGTTCTCTGTTAAGTGTAATGTGCGTCGAAGTTACACACAACAGAGTGGTAGTTAATTGGTTACGTACATTTTCGGCTCTTCCCCTTCAAAATTCTCTTAAGTTCCTTGAACGGAACGATGAATGAGACAAGTGGCCTACAGGCTTGGAACTCACCTGGATTCATCCACACAGCCACAAATTCTCTTACAAGAACACGCGATCGTATACCTTTTAATGGTTTCTCCTCCTACTTCTCTCTTCTTCCATTGATTGATTGATTTATTCATTCATTTATTCATTCATTCATACAATAGTCATGGCAATATTGGGTATATGGATTATATCAAATAAAATACAATTGAATGTTAAATAAAACACATTATTGAATTTTATTTCTTCCATTGTAGTATAGACGTTTCACGTAATCATTGATATTCTTAAATCTCCTGACAATTTTTTAATGTGTCGTGCAATTGGAGATGATTTTTTGTTCGTTATTTAACAACGCTGTATCAGCTACAATACTTCTCAGAATTTAAATAGTATGCATTTATTTGTGAAAATTGATGGAAAACAGTAAATACTGTATCAACAACTTATTTACGCGACAACATAGCAACATGCACAAACCCATAGCAACAATACGCAAAGCTCTCTTACCTCATCCGCCACAGAATATTGTTTCATAGCGTTCAACTTTCACCCTGCGTAAAGAATTTTTACTTCAACAATGCATGTTCCAGTTGTCTTACACCAAATTATATTTATTTATTCTGATTCGTTACTCAAATTCCTGTATAGACGTTACACGGAATCATAAGGATTTCCTCAAATCCTTCGTCACTTTTTTTCTTCCTTCTTCAGGAGCATACAGTGATAGCAATGACACATTTCTTCTATCAAATTTAATCCTTATAAATATGATCCTATAATTTTATTATGATCTATCTATTTATCTATTATTTCCCCTTTAGGGGAGGCACGGACTGAGACTGTCCTCGCACCCAGGCCGCTCTGGTGGGCCCATTGTACTACCCGGGATGGAATGGTGTGCAAGTCCTAAGGCCCCTCACGCTACAGATCCCCTGCGCGCCGCCATCCTAAAGTCTACATGATTCCTTTATCATTGCACGTAGGCCTCATCGCGGTCCCTCAACCTCAGTCCCTCAACCCCGGTCCCACGAGTTACCATAAACCCAGTGTGCATAGCGCTACCACCAACAACGAATGACCACATATCCACGGGGTCCAACTTCTGCAGCGGCCAGCAGACGACTCTCTATTGGAGCAAGATGATGATGAAAGAGGGGGGTAATGTAATTATGACGGCGATATGAATCCGAGGTCCAACGCCGAAAGTTACCCAGCAATTCTGCTTCAATTTGGTGAGGGAAAACCTCGGAAAAACCTCAACCAGGATTTGAGCTTGGGCCTGCTCGTGGTGGACTATTATTAGGACCACCATTATCAATATCAGCACCACTGTCACCAATATCACCATTATCATCATCAACCCCAACACCAAACTTATCACCGTTTGCATCACGATCACCACCATACCACGTCCGAGATATGTATAATCATAATCGCTATTGTTAACATAATTGTTAACCGCTAACACCCGGCATGTCGCCATCATCATCCTCGTCAACATCATCATCAACCTCAGCATTGCCAACATCACTAAAATCACCACCATCATTACTATCGAAATCACCATGACTATCATTACCAAATTGTGAATTGATGCGTATATTCACGTAATGTATGGAGTGTCTTACAGAAACCCACTGGTTTAAACATTATTTCCCGCTACAGACATCACGACATTTCGTGTAGGTGGTCTTCGCATATACAGGACGCTCGGCATTCTCAAAGCGGCACAATCGGAACTGGACAAACAGTGCGTCTCGATGGGATTCGGAGCCATGGAGCTTTGTGTGCGCAGGCTGTCGTCCGTTCCACTGGGATCAGACTTCAAAGTAGTGCAGTTGCTAGTGAAAGCAATAGATCGACCAGTACTTCCAAAGTTTTCCTGTTCTGTGAATACATGCAAGTTACTTGGATTGGGAGCTTTGATTTAAAATGCAAGGAAGGAAAGACGGGCTTCATTGAATGCAATAAATTATCTCGTTTTAATAAATTATTATATTTACTCGTAGTAAATGTGTGTCAATTTTCCCCCCTCAGTCCCATTCTTGTAAGAACTTTTTCTTTGCAAAACCACGTAATTTACACTCTAAGAGTTTTATGTATACTTTAACCAATTAATACCGCCCACTGACCACCACTATGATGTAGGGGTCAGCATGCTGGTCTCTTACGCAGAGGGCCAGGTTCGATTCCCGGTCCGGTTTAATATCCTGGTTGAAACAAATGCCAGGAAATTCGGGCCAAAACATCCCTCAATATCACCGGTCTCATTCATCACTGAAGTCATATTCATAACAAATCAGTAATACATATACAGTCGCCATCTAGTTCACAACAATAGAACCAGTCTCAACAATAGTACACAAGCCTTCAGATTTCGCCCAAAAGATCAACTCGCGATATGACCAAAAGATGTTAAAACGAGTATAAATAACAGCGAGAGAAAAAAATATCGCCCATTATGTGCTACAGAGCGTTCAGCTTTACTTTCGGCCGGGAACATACGCATCAGACATGCTTGCGTTTATGGATCGATGATCCAGATATTTACCGCTCTGGGTCAGAGCAGACGCGTGTTAGTTAGCTTATAGGTCAGTTAATTTCCAGCTACTTGCAGTCTGACAAGTTGATATTTCCTTTAAAAGTACAAATGCAAGTGTATCTTCATTAAATTGTATTGTAGTTCGGTACGGTTGTTGATTGATATGTTATTTCACAAGTTCGCCTTAGAACACAAAACTGTAATCATAATTTTAGAGATAGTCATGTGTATACAATACATAATCCATACAAGTACCCAGTATTTTCATGACTATGACCAGAACAATGTAAACAATCCTTCATATTAATGTACTCAACCTTGTAGCTTACATATATAATACGAATAAATGTACCCCTGTGTAATAATGGACTCGTCCAGGCAGTTATCGTATTGAGTGTGACGTGACCACATCTAGTGAATGCGAACGTAAACGATCTCTAGTAATTTCAGAGTTTCCTGCAATATAATGTGCCTAGGCCATGGGTTATTATTTAAGAAAACGACAGTAGTCTTTTGTTTCCAAGGTACCACGGTGACGTCAGAGTTTATTATAAAAAAAATATTGTCTGTCAAAACGTTACAATTTTTCTCTCTTTATAGGTCGAGTATAGACATTTCGTTCTCTGCTATGGAGTAACGGTTAGCATGTCTGATCGTGAAACAAGCAGGTTCAAATCCTGGTTGGGACAAGTTACCTCTTTGAATTTTTTTTCTCAACCCATTAAGAGCAAATGCAGAACAACTTTCGGCGCTGCACCTTGGATTCATTTCGCTGGCTTTATCACCTTCATATTACTTAGACGGTAGATAACCATCGCAGTTGATACAGCGTCGTAAAATAAACCAATTAAAAATAAACATTTCACTTCAAAATGTATGCTCAGTGCATTTCTCTTACCAGATTTCTTATCAATAATATAATATGTTTTTACAACCATTTGGCATGTATATCAGGTTGCTTTTACTTTGCAATTTCAACGATGTAAGAAAATGATCCTGAATATGCAGCTGCAATGTCTCAGAGTTATAAATATTTTTCAGATTCACACACGTTTACCTTCAAGTCTGATTAATATATATATATGGCGGCCGGGTAGCTCAGTTGGTAGAGCAGCTGGCTACGGACTGAAAGGTCCGGGGTTCGATCCCAGGTGGTGACAGGATTTTTTCTCGTTGCCAAACTTTCACTGAGGTTCACTCAGCCTTTAAAGATACGGGGCATAATTTCAGGTATATATTTCCCACATGTAGACAATCAAAATAGTTCATTACAACATGTGTCCGGAAATGCTTCATTTCCGAGTTATGGCCTTCACAACATTGAAATTCACCGGAACGTTTTTCTTTCCGCAGGTCGTTGTCATTACAGATGTTCAAAATGTCCACCTCCTGCTTGAATACAGACCTCACATCGATGTCTCATTGACCTGCGAACACGATCCCAAACTCCAGGAGTATTGCGTATGTCCTCAGAACATGCCACAATTCCATTCCGAAAGGATTCCAAATCAGGCACCGGAGACGAATAAACCAATGATTTTAAATGGCCCCACAAGTAGAAATCGAGAGGGTTCAGATCAGGTGAGCGTGGAGGCCAAGCAATTGGGCCACCTCTACCTATCCATCGATCAGGAAACCTTCGATCCAAGTACCGGCGAGCCGTACGACTGAAGTGTGGAGGAGCGCCATCATGCAAGAAGTGAATGTGTTGACGATTGATCAGTGGAGTGTCTTCTAAAACATGAGGTATGGTGTTTTCCAGGAAGTTTGTGTACGCCTGCCTGTAAGTCTGTTTACAAGTACATGGGGTCCAACTAATCGATCACCAATGATACCGGCCTACATGTTGAGGGAGAACCGCTCCTGGTGATGAGATGGAACAGTTGCACGTGGGTTTTCATACGCCCATACATGCTGATTGTGGAAATTTGTTATGCCATCTCGTGTGAACTGTGCTTCATCTGTAAATAATACTAAGGCAGGAAAGTTCGGATTTACACCACACTGCTGCAAGAACCACTGACAGAACCTAACTCGTGCAGGGTAATCTGCTGGTGACAGGGCCTGTACACGTTGCAAATGATAAGGATACAATTGATACTCTTTCAACAGTCTCCAGACAGTCGTATGAGGAACATTGACTTGCAACGCTACCCTTCGTGTGCTGATAGAAGGAGTCATGTTCACAGCCTCCAGAATCTCCTCCTGTACTTCTGGAGTTGTAGATCTTGGTCGTCCCCTTCCCAAACCAGGAGAGTTAAATTTTCCATACTCGCACAGACGGTAATGGAGACGTACAAATGTCTTCCGATCTGGACATTGTCGCTGTGGGTGCCTCTCCTGATACAAACGACGAGCTAGCGCAGCCTTGCCTTCCGCCTTAACGTACTTGAAGTGTGTATCTCTACCAGCTCTTGATTTGAATACATGTCGCACAGTCTAACGCCTACACAACACTGAATGTAACCTTTGCCTCGGAATGAACTGTCAGAGTGCCCTCTTAATGTCTCCTTTGACAGCAACGACCTGCGGAAAGAAAAACGTTCCGGTGAATTTCAATGTTGTGAAGGCCATAACTCGGAAATGAAGCATTTCCGAACACATGTTGTAATGAACTATTTTGATTGTCTACATGTGGGAAATACATACCTGAAATTATGCCCCTGTGTTTATATATATATATATATATATATATATATATATATATATATATATATATATATCTTTGGAGTAGCGGTTAGCGCGTCTGGCCGCGAAACCAGGTGGCCCGGATTCGATTCCAGGTCGGGGCAAGTTACCTGGTTGAAGTTTATTTCGAGGTTTTTCCTCAATCAATATGAGAAAATGCTTGGTAACTTTCGGTGCTGGACCCCGGACTCATTTCACCGGCATTATCACCTTCATATCATTCAGACGCTAAATAACCTAGATGTTGATACAGCGTCGTAAAATAACCCAATAAAATAAAAGTAAAGCGTCGTAAAATAACCTACTAAAATAAAAAAATATATATTTTACACATTTCTCTCATTTTCTCTGTAACTACTTATAGTATAGAGTTAAGATTTTAATTATTTTTGTCACACTATGTCAATTATATGAAGTAATTAATCACAGATTTATTAAATATCAATTACAATATTTTATAAAATTCAATTTCAATACACCCGGGTGGTGATGGGTCTTTATTCTTGCCAAAACTTCCAGAAGAGCCCAAGGTTCACTCAGTCTCCTGTCAAATTGAGTACTGGGTCTATCCTAGAGGTAAAGTCCGTCGAAGCGTGGTGCCGACCACATCACTTCATTCTACTGCCGAGAATATAAAGTATGGAGCTTTACATATGACCCCAAGCGCCTTCATGACATGTAAGGGGGACGCCTTTACCTTTATACATTTTTACATTAATACATTAATTAAAAATATACTCGTCCAAGCAGTCCATGGCTCAATTAGTAATGGAGGAATTTTTTTTTTCCGTCTACCGGACTAGACGGTTGTCCTTTTTCTTATGGTTACCCTGTGATATCTTCGCGGTAGCCCTGCTTCGTGATAATCCCTCATCCATGGAGATTAGCAATGTGTGGATGTGTCTACTATCGAATTACAGTAAAATATTCTTCCTTTCCTACACCGCATAGACTTGTAAGTCTAAATTGGAGGAGGTAAAAGTGGTAAAATCCATGGCGCTACAGCCCTTTGCAGGGCCAAGACCGACCAGCCGGCTGCTGGCCTCACGTTCACATGCCGAGGCAGAGGTGGACGAGCATCCAACCAGAAAGGCGGTATCGTGTGATTAGCACGATGACCCCCTCAGCCGTTATAGCTGGTTTGTGAAACCAGATTTTCGCTACCTATCGTAGCTCCCCAAGTGCATCACGATGCTGGGTGGGCACCGGTCCCATACACTGACCGAAATTTCATGAGAAAATTTCTTCCCCCATGAGGACTCGAACCAGCGCGCATTCCGTAACGCTGGTCCTAGAGAGGATGCCTTAGACGCGACGCCACGGCGCGGGACTAGTGGTAAAGAAGAAAAATTAAATATATACTGTATATATAATATGTTTTCTGCTATATGTCCTAGAATAATTATTTTTCTGTAATAAATGTTAATAGGTACAAGAAATCAAATTTAAAAATTAAATGTAAGTTGTTATTATTATTATTATTATTATTATTATTATTATTATCATTATCATATTATTACAGTATTTTATGCTTTCAATATTGGCAGAAAGGAACGATTGATCTCTAAAAATTCCATAGCCTACGTTTTAGTTCGTACAACAAACTTCGGATGTAATCACATGAATGTTAACCACTAAAACACTCAGGATGCAAAAAATCTATTATACTCCTGTGGCTGAAGATTCAGAGTAACACTTCCGGCATGAAAAACAGCGATAAAATCTGCGTTTTGAATAGCCCTTATCCCAACGAGGATTTGTGCCTCAAGCATCCTGAATAGAAACGGGGAGTTCTATTCTCCAAAGTGCGGAGTTTTATGAAAGGAATATAGCACTTGAAAATATTACGTAATATTTCCTAAATCATATGAGGTATCTTTGAGTACAGCATATCATTATATAAACCGGGTATGTCTGTGGGCTATCAGATGCCCAACTGTAGCATTGGGAACGCAATGTTTGGTGCTGTAAGGGACATAAAAACGCCCACATATTTTGTATTCTTTGCGCATTGGAAAATACCGGTCCTGGTTATTTTCTTTAAACGAAATTTAAAGCAACTTTAGCTGGAAAGTGTATAAACGGGATCCACTTGTTACAGGGCAGAACATCCTGACTGCATAATGCAGGGAGTTATCTAGTTTTATAGCCGCATGTTTTAACTGCGTTGGATGTGAGAAGACAAAAACTCTGTCGAGGCTGTAACAACCACCTTTTGAGTTGTTCTGCCTCTTTCTTTTCGCCTTGTTTCTACATAATTCAGATTCCTGTTCCGGTTCAAACACATCTACTGATGCAGAATTAAGCATTTGCGCGTTGTCTGGAATTCCATCTTTCCTAAGAACTTTGTACCAAAATTTATATCCTATCTGTTTATTACTTTCAGACAGTAATACAATAGGCATGCAGTCAGAAGGCAGCGGAGTTTGGAACAATAGTGTATTCACGATTACTTTGAAAAAGGGAACAACCAACTGCCAACTTCCGAAGCTTTTAGAATGTGCGGGGCTCTACAACTCTGGCTCGAAAAGCTTTGTGAAGAATAAAGATAGCTCCAAGTTTGATATCAAGACTACATCTGTGCTTCGTTTATTTAACAATACTGTATCTGTTGTTACACCACTTCCAATAAGTAACAGTTGTTTGTAACTTTTTGAAGATATTCACAGGGAAATGATAACCGTCGGTATGTTTAATTCATGTTATCTTATTGTTGGTAGAAATATAGGATTTTCATATTTTTTCCTTACTGTTATTTATAATCGCTTTAATATCTCTGGTCATATCGCGAGTTAATTTTTAGGGTGAAATCCCAAGGCCTGTGTACTATTGTTGAGAGACATTTCTTTGCCTGAAATGAAAAAAAGAGGAAGGTAACTGTGGATGAGAATCATTATATTCCATATATCACCATACAGAGGAAGCGTTTGCCGTAAACAACTTTGACCAAGAAGCATACAAGGCAAAATTAGATTTTACTGCTGACAGTGAAGAAACATTGAAGTTACAGAGATCAGTGAAACGATGGGATCAGAAAAAAAAAGAAAATGATTGGTGTCAATGTGGAGAAGAAGGCAAAGAAAATTCGTGATGAATCTGGAGTTTGGATCCCAGCCACTTACAAGAGTAAACGATACGCTCAGTGGAAGGAAAAAACGAAAATAGAAGAAAATCTTAATGCTAACAATGATAGTGATAGCAACAGTGATGATGAAGACATTCGGAAGAAAAAATGTCTCCAGGGTTTCAAAACTTACCCCAATACTCACTGGGACCGACACAATAAGAAAATTGCAAACAGAGTGAAATCAGAGCTAAGACGTCCAGATCAAATTCTGAAGGTTAGGATACAGAAAGAAAAGAAAAGAAGAAAACATAGTCGAAAATCTAAGAAAAACAAAAGGAACTGACTACGGCGGTAAATCATCTTCATTCAGAAGCTTTGTCAATTTATAACAAATAAAATATTATTACAAATTTAAAAAAAAAAAAAAAAGACTGGCTCTATTGTTGTGAACTAGATGGCGACTATATATGTATGATTTGTTGTGAATATGATTTTGGTGATGAATGAGGCCGGTGATATATTAAGGGATGTTGTGGCCCCAATTTCCTGACATTTGCCTTACTTTTGAGGGAAAACCATAAAAAACCTCAACCAGAAAATTAAATCCTACCGGGAATCGAACCCGGACCCTCTGCTTAAGAGACCAGCATGCTGACTCCTACACCTCAGAGGTGGTCGCTTTTCATATTGATAACCATTATTAAAATATTATAACAATTATCATAACATTATCGCAAAAATGCGGGTTTTATTTATTTTGTTTACATAAAGTGTATTTCTTAAATTTCATACACTGAATTTCGTAAAGAACCTTAAACATAAATTATTAGCAGTCTAATGTAAGATCTGTAGTTTCTTTGTTTCAGAGATGCAAAGTAAATGAACAGTAACAGTTGATGCATAATGATGGTATGCGTTGTAAATAAGTATAAAAAGAGTACAAATTGAACAGAAGCATTCTAGAATAATTTTTCTGAGAATGTTTATTTCATAACAAGAACAAGTGTCAAAAATGTACCCTAACCCATAAAAGGATGGGCCGACTCATGGTGATGGAAAGTGTGTGTTCTATAGCGCGATTCACTTGATAACATTCTTTGTCAGTAGCTTCGAACAGCACCTAACTAAGAAAAGACAAAAAAGCTTGATAAATCTTTGTCTTTCCATCTCATCTCGGTGTCTTATACAGTTAGTACAGTAGTAGTTATTGTTATAAAACAATTCCTCAATGCTTGTTATTAAAAATATTTTAAATTTTATTGTTATTGTAAAAAAGAAAAATCGCCCCGTATACAAAGACATCGTTCTTTTCAGACATTGTAAGATCTAAATTATTATTTCTTGAAACATATTGTTAAAATAAAGCCATAACTTGAAAATATTCTGCACTTCATTTACGGTTGAAAAGGGAATAAAAATGAAAGTAAAACAAATCATCTTTAGTCAATTCATTTTCTGTGTTATAAGCCTAAACAAAATAAAATAAAATAACTTTTTCATTTAGCTATTTATCTATCTCTTTGCTACCTGTATTGTTTCAAAACTAACAAAACAAATTTATATTCACATTTAATAAGGATACACGTTTGTAATATTTATCTCTTACTTGCAACACATTAACATTTTTCATGCGCTTTTTAAGTGAGTTTTGGAACGACTTCCAATAACAAACCACATAGAGTGAATTTAAATAACTCATTTACACGTTATTTTGTGTATGTGTGCTCTGGGTCTGCGATCTTGCGCAGCGTCTTGTGTCTGAGACTAGGAATATTCAACTGTATGTGATGTAGAGGACGAAATAAAATAAATTTGTCCTATGATATTTTTTCTAAGATGTTTTATTTTCGAATTATACAGTAAATAACAGGAACAAACTAGCCTAAATTTTAGGGTGCGATAAAAGCCAAAATAATATATACTTATTCAATAATACTTCGCCTAGAATGTTTTCCTTCCGAATTTTATTATAGTCCAAAGAAACAGTAAAAATAAGCGTAAAAGTTTTAGGAGTGAGAGAGGTGAAGATGGTTTATTTATGACTTGTAGTACAAGGAAGTAATAAAAAGCAAACATTAAAGTTTCAGGAGTACTTCAGCTCAAATTAAGGTAAAACTGTTCTATGATACTTTTTCTAAACTGATTTATTAGCAAATCATAGTGCAAAGAAACAAAAAAATAATAATATATTAGGAATGCGAGCGTCAATACAAGATAGAAGTGTTCTGTAATATTTGTATAATGTTTTATTTCCAAATTACAGTGAAAATAAACAAAAATAAATTAATATAAAATTTAAGAGTGATAGAGGTGAAAATAAGATAAATTTCTGAGACAAAATTATGACGTAAAGAAACAGTGATAAATAAGTATAACATTTTAATGGTGGTGACTGTCAAAATAAGATACGGTATAAATTTTCCGTAATACATTTCTTAAGAAAATTTTTTATTTAATAATCATAATGGAGAGAAATTATTTCGAAAAAAGAATGAAATTTAACTGTAGTATGGATTATAATAAGACAAATATGTTCCACACAACTTTTAAAAAACTTTTTTTTTTAATTTCAGTGCAAAGAAGCAAAAGGGGGCTACTAATAAATGCAGGAGTGTAAAGACAGAAATATTTTATTTAACAGTGGTTTAATTTACAAATTAATCAAATGACATAAAGTATTATTACTGATTACATTGTCAAACAACTCATAGTGCTGATATTGATACGTGAATCATTTCTACTATTAATTGCATTGTTGTCTAGCTATTAGGCCTCTTGGAATGAAGAAGCAATTGTGTAATAATTAACAAGAAGATTCTGCCTTGTTAAATTTAAATACAGGTGTGTGAAGGTAGAAATGAAAAAAGTATGTTCAAACTCTTATATTAAATCCCAACCATGCTCACATGCATGAAAGTTTCACGCAATTATAAGATTTCGATTAAGCCCGTCACGTTTATTATTATGTTGTTATTTTGTATTTGTTCAGTTTAATGAAATTTCAATATAAAGGAAATAATTTCTCCCTCTCCAGAATTTCGTTATAACAACTTTTGACAGTACAAGGCTTAAACTTCCTTTTTGTTCCACAAAACATATATCTTATATATTCATGGAATACAGCAAATCGGGGACACATAAAATATAAGCTGTACGTTTTAAAAGAAAAAGCATGAAATGTGGGAGATATACATTTTCTGTTGTTTGTCTGCTATTTATATACAGTATGTTTTCAGAAGCTTTAATTCTATATACGTATAAAACTGTTAATATTGTGTTCAGCGATGTCAGATGGTAAGCTTTTCCTCTTTTCAGCCTTTCACGAACGTCATTTAGAGTGTTATAGACAGCATATGTGGAAGGCATAAAAAGTTCGGTACAAAAACTGAAAGAAAAAGTGTCGCTGGAAAAACCGTGGGTGGGATTGGAGTAGAGAAAGGTAGGCTTTGAGGATGAAGAGTTGATTGATTTTGCTCAAACGCGGGCCGATGTTTTGCGTATGAAGAAGCAGAGGAGAGAAATGGAATGCGTAATTCCTTAAACTTTCTTTAAAAATTCTAATACTGCCTGTGTTGAATTATTCAGTATGCAGACTGTAACGGCAGTTAAGTTTATCTTTATTAGTGATTTATGTATCTCATTCTCAGACAGGATTTCAGCCCAATTTTATGTCACTTGCACCAAATTGGAAAGAGGCATTTCTTATTTATTTCATTTTTATCTGTCAGAGGTTTTCTTTAATATTTTTAAAATGAAACCAGAGTAATTAGTGATATACTGCATTTCACCTTCTTTCATAAAGGCTTCTAATGTCACTTTATGTAAGATTATTATTATTATTAGGCCTATTATTATTTACTTATATACATACTTACAAATGGCTTTTAAGGAACCCGGAGATTCATTGCCGCCCTCACATAAGCCCGCCATCGGTCCCTATCCTGTGCAAGATCAATCCACTCTCTAGCATCATATCCCACCTCCCTCAAATCCATTTTGATATTATCCTTCCATCTACGTCTTGGCCTCTTTTTCCCTCCGGTCTCCCAACTAAAACTCTGTATGCATTTCTGGATTCGTTTATACGTGCTACATGTCCTGCCCATCTCAAACGTCTGGATTTAATGTTACTAATTATGTCAGGTGAAGAATACAATACGTGCAGTTCTGTGTTGTGTAACTTTCTCCATTCTCCTGTAA
Organism: Periplaneta americana; assembly: GCF_040183065.1. Taxonomy (NCBI): domain Eukaryota; kingdom Metazoa; phylum Arthropoda; class Insecta; order Blattodea; family Blattidae; genus Periplaneta; species Periplaneta americana. Next base: position 42,585,438 of record NC_091121.1, on the reverse strand, counting down.
CTTCATCCCTTTTAGCCCCAAATATTTTCCTAAGAACCTTATTCTCAAACTCTTATTATTATTATTATTATTATTATTATTATTATTATTATTATTATTATTATTATTATTATTATTATTGTTATTATTATTATTATTCGTTTATATTTAAATCTTTAAATTGCTGAATAATTTGCCAGATTATCTATTTCGTGGTGGGCAGATCTTTAATGTATCATCGAACCTGAATAGTTTTAAAACATTATCGGTAATTACATATAAACTTGATAAATTAACTTTAATTAAAGACTGGACATAAAAAAGGTTGTAAGTTCCAATATTTTTCAAAAGTTTTTTTCTCCAAAAAATGAGCCTTTGTTCCTGGCTCAATCCACTGAGAAAAATGAGTTTCCTTGCACTGTAATTTTACTTTGAATCTAGCTTCTCCCAGAGATGTACATAACGTATGATATTACATTACTAGTTGCACAAGAAAGTCCTGTTTTCTACTCTTTGTCTCCTTGGCACTTGTAGCCTTTTTTTTGTCCAGTCTTCAATTAATATGTCATCTTGAGCAATAATGATAGCTTTTCTAATGAATTCTTCACACTGAGCATGATTTCATACGATCTATTCTAACCGTGTCTACTCATATCGATCATTCCTAATGATATTATTTTTTTTTGTCTTGGAAATTTTCCACATCATCAATATTTATTACAATAATATTTTCAGAGTTTTAATTACAAGGTAAAACTTAAAATATATTTTGACACTATAACTACCTTTTCTGACACAAAGATAAATTTTTCAGAAAATGTCGATGTAATAAGTTACAAGTTCACTGTTGGTATTGCTGACTGAACATAAAGAAATAAACCCGAGGAACTGCTTACCTAAGACCTAGCAGTCCAGGTGTCTACGTGTCAATCGTAAGAAAGAAAAAGAAAATTACTGTCATTTTGTCAAGTTGGCGTGACGTGGAACGAAGTTGTCTCTCTAAGGAGAAAGTACGTGAAGCGACGACTGCTCGCTTGGGACTCACTTGCCTCTGCCCCGGGATCACACCTCATGCATGGAAGGTGCTCAGTCGAACCTTTAGTAGAGGGAAGACTTCTCGAAAAAGTGACAGAAGAGTTCGGATGATATTTATGGTAAACAGAGCAACTGTGTAACAGATTTCTAAGAAAGCTTCGTTCGCTTTGCAAATCTAATTTCATCAACGCGTAACAATTTAAAACACACAATAGCCTACTGGACAATAAGCAAATAATTCAACTTCTATGTTTGCTTTCTTAGGACTGTTAGCGAATTATGGATTTCTACATATACTAAGACGAGCAAATCATCACTTCGAGAAACTTCAGACACTCTTTTTGTTTGTTAAAATTAACTTTAATTAATTTTAATTTTATTTGATTTTTGCTAGTATTAGAGTTTAATGGTTTGTTTTTTTTTTAAAGAGTTTCAAGCTTATTTAGTGATTGCAGTGACAAATAGGATTCTGGGTATTCCATCGTGTCCCGGAACTCAACTTAGCTCACCAGTAACTCCATTAATAGAAAAATACGAGTACATTCTCTCCACCCACTATTAGCACATTAGTAATGTATTTATTGGACAACAGTACTTTTCACCTAAACACACTTAAGGGGTTAGGTATAGCTTACAGCAGTAAAATTTTTGGAAAATATTCAACTTTTTTTTTCCTCCATTACTCTATCTTGTACAGTAATTAAAATTAGTATGTGTAAAACACTATCCTTCTGCTATACGAAAAAAAATATTTTTATGATTACAAAAAATTATTTATATCTTTTTTTTTTTTTTTGAAAATTCAAAACGGTGGCAGTTCACTGTGCAGTGATGAAGCGTTTCCCTCATAACTCATAAACTTGTTAACTCTTTATGTTCTCCCTCTTTTATTTTATCGCTGAAACTTATGTTTACAATATCATGCTGTTTCAACTACATTCCTTAATAAATAATCTTTTTTATTTTGTGTTAGAGAAAAATACTTATATTTGACCATTTTTAAATGAATTTATTTTTTATCAGACAATCTATCAAAAGTGGAGATGTGATTTTGCATCATATTGTAGATATGACGTGCATAGGCTAAATATACACAAAAAATTTCGTCACAGAATATTGGATAGTTTTTGAGTTATGAGGGAAAAGCTTCATCACTGTACAGTGAATTTTGAATTTTGAAAATATATATATAAATCATTTTTCTAAATCGTAAAAATATGTTTATCGTATAGCAGAAGGACAGTGTTTTACACATAGCCTATTAATTTTCATTATTGTACAAGATACAGTAATGGAGGGAAAAAAATGTTAAATATTTCCAAAATTTTACTCCTTTAAGCTGTAACTAATCCCTTAACAGATATGCTATTTCAGATTTAATCTACAGATTCAAACAATAATTTTAATTTTAGAAACGATTTATATGCTAATGGGCTTTATTTTGTAACACTGTTAAGATTCTTTTATTATTGTCACTTATTATTCACATAGTTGAACTGATTATAATTTTGCTTACAAGTTAAAAAAAATGTTTATCTGTATAAACGAAGAAACAAAATCTGGGCCATCTGAATTTTTCCAAGTTCCAGTTGTAACGTACAGCGCATGCTCAATGCTTACTGAGCATTGGACATTGCGATAGTTGTTTTCTTTACAGTCCGACATGGTTTAATAAATTAGTGTGAGAAATGAAGTTTTGGCAATTTTAGGGTTAATAACGTTTTTCTTAATTATATATCCGCCTGTCATCACCAATAAACTCACTATTGCTACATACCAGTAACATGGACATCAAATCAGAAAAGTCAGTCAGCGTTAAAACTTCATGAAAAACTCGCTGGTTTGTCTGATATTGAATACTCTCCTTGCTCCTCACACACCAACCGCAGATTAAAAACCCAAGAGGGTTTCCTGCAAAAAGTAATCACTGGAAGGCATAATCTGGATCTATCCTGGAAACCCCAGCAATTGATATTACCAACCAACCCACTTGCATTACATCATATTCACTATGCACTAGATCTTATTGCAATAGAAAATAAACAGAACGAATGTAGTGAAGTACTCCGTCTTTCTGCCTTACAAACATTACAAATCCGCTACCCACAAGACAAATGGCTGCATGTGTACACTGACGGCTCCCAAATACAAAAACACGGGCCTACTGGAGCCGGAATTCATTGCCAACTGTTCTCTACCTATCTCACTCTAGGCAACAACCATACACCTTTTTATGGAGAAGTAAGAGCCATATGTACTGCTGTGAAACAACTGTTGTGCAGGTCCTTCCCATTTCCAAACATTGTCCTCCTCAGTGACTCAAAAGCAGCAATATCTGCAATTGGAAACTACTTATTACAACCAGCTAATGATGACATTCAACAATGCAGAGAAGACATCAAGAAACTAAATAAAAGTGTACATCTGCAATGGATACCTTCTCACTGCGGCATTGCCGGGAATGAAGCAGCAGACTTTCTGGCAAAGAAAGGAACAACTATCCCCCTTTCATATTCTAACATGTTGCCATTCCATAGAGCATCTACAAATATAAGAAGTCGAGTGAGACAACGTTTCCATAAGCGTTTGGAGGACCAAATTAAAGATAAACACTGGAAGGACGCACTAAACTCCACTCTCCCCGAATGGCCCAGAAGAGAAGCTGTTGCGACGTTCCGCACCGCAGTCGGTCATGACTGTCTGGCTAATCATCTCCACCGCCTGGGTGTATTATCCAGCCCCCACTGCGTGCTCTGTGATGTTCCGAAATCATGGACTCAAACCATATCAAGACTTGTCCAGCACTTTCATCTGCCAGCTTTGTGGATAGGTACTGGGAGCCAGAGAAAGAATGCAGCAGTGTTGACATCCTCTCCTTCATAGTTTCATTTACACATTGTTCACTTTATTTCGTTTTTTTTTCATTTTAGTTTCTATCGCCATTGTACGGCCAATGACTCTAGTCAAGTGCCACTGCATTGAATAAAAAGAAAAAAAAACATCCGCCTGTCATAACAGGTGACCATATAGGTCCGGAAAACAATTTAAAAAATGCATGTATGGGATAGAGAGAACAATCAATACAGTAGGTAGCAATCATAGTACAATATGCAATTTAGAAAGTTAAAAAAATAAACATTATATAAACGATTATGTAAAATGCCTATGGATTTTTTTAAGATATTTAAACAAATATTTTTAATATCTTGGGATGTCATATCATATTGTTTTAAAATGTCAGTAGTATATTTATACGCCGATCCGCGGACACCAAAAAGGAAACCCCTCACCTCTCATGTGTAATCAATTGCATTATATCTCTCACTCAAGTGAGGAACACATGGGCAGTAAATAACTTGTTTTTCTTGATCAACCGCTAAGGCTTGAGATACATCCTTTTCGAACCGTACAGTTGGGTCCAATATTACTGCCTTCTTCTTCTGTCTATTAAGAGCAACTATATTTCTAATTTTTTTATTTCTAATTTCTTCCCTTCTTGATTTTCTTGCAGCTCTCCGCCAATTATCAATTATTATTATTATTATTACTATTATTATTATTATTATTATTATTATTATTATTATTATTATTATCATTACATAGCTGTATAATATACATATGCGATTCGAGCATTTACTGCATCAAGGATAATACTACTTTGATAGCTACCACAATAGTTCAAAACACATTTTAAAATAATAATATAATTACTTACTTTGTCGTAATGTATTTAGAGAAATTAAATTATCACAAATATAAACACTAAAGTTAATTGTCTTTTGTTTTGCTGAAGAAATAATCACAAAATCCATTACTATCTGGTTCTACATGCTTGATTCATAAAAATATTGTTGAACTTTACTCTATACAGGGTGATTCACGAGGATTTACTGTCGAGCAAAAAATGTCACACAAACATTTGCCGTATTCTCAATACTTTCAGAGTTACACTTTTGAAGTTGTTTGTAAAATACCATTGTTCTTCAGTTTTAAGGATAAAAACATATTATAGATAAGGAATGAACTATTCAGGAGTATGATTTCTTTAATTAGTTAATATTCTGGTGCTAAAAATGTGTTGTGAATTCCATAGTTGCTTCGTACAGAATTTTTTTCGATTTTTAATGACAAAATTACATTTCCTTACGATTTATAATAATGTTTGTGATAAGTACGTAAGAATGATGTAATTTTTAATAAAAGAAACAAAATCTGTACAAAGCAATTAACAACACATTTTTAACTTTACCAATAACCAAAAATGTATTTAAAAATAGGCTTAAGGACTTTACTAATAGACGGTAGTATATTATATACACTACTTAAAGGGTGTAATTGATATCTTGTTATTTGAAGTGTTCTATCAGTGAGGAAGTGTGTTGTGTCAGTGAAGTGTGTAGTGTCAGTGAAGTCTATTGTGTAAGTGAAGAGTGTTGGTGTCAGTGAAGTGGCTGTGCAAGGAATTTGAACAGTGAAATGGTTAGAAGTGTTAGTGGAATCAGGTAGAATCAGTGCAGTGAGTGAGTTGACAGCGAAATAAGTGTAGTGCTGAAAGGTACTTCTGCAGGTATGAACCTGTCACACTCGTGGGTCTTAGTTCGAACTTAGGATTAAGATACAAATTAGATTTACTTTAAATGTTATTTTAAGTGACCATGCTTCATTTAATTTAGGATGCTCTTTATTATTATTATTATTATTATTATTATTATTATTATTATTATTATTATTATTGTTTTATTAGTTGTGTTTATTATTAATTGTCATTATTGAGTGTAATTAGTTACCACTGCCACCGGGTATATACCCATTTGCAGTGTGAATAAATACATACATACATTTATCACACCAATTGTTACAAATCACGCCACTCTTTTAAATTCTTCAAGACTGTACAGTATATTAGGATGCATAATTAAACTGTAAATAATCAAGTTCCAAAATTCGTATGATTTATAATAATTTTTGTGATAAGTGCGTAAGAATGAAGTATTTTTAATAAAAAAAAATAAAATCTGTACAAAGCAATTAACAACACATTTTTAGCTTTAGAATACTAGCCACTTAAAGAAATGACACTTCTGAATAGTTCATTCTCTATTTGTAATATTTTTTAACTTTAAAACTAAAGAAAAAAGATATTTTACTAACGACTTCAAAATAATATAACTCTGAAAATATTGAGATTAGGACAATTGTTTATATGACATTTTTTGCTCAGAATGTCTTCGAAAATAAGCTCCGTAAGTGGCGATAAATCATCGTGAATCAGCCTGTATAATGGACCACAACGTTATCCTAACGGCGAGAGCATCGGCTATTTACGCTGGTAACCTAGGCTCAAATCCCGGCGGGTCCAACTGGAATCTGTGTTGGACAAAGACTGCATTTGATGCAGGTCATCACGGGGTACTTTCATTTCCCTTGCCGACATTCCACAATTGCTCCATTAATCATCATCATACGGTGTTACGTAATTCGCCTTCTATGGTGCACCAAGGGTAATGCCTTCATGGCGGCTGAACGAGCTACAACCTTCGGCACGTCGCCCACTAGATGGGAACGCTTGGGTGAATGATGCAAGTCAAGTGCTCGCCATTGGTTAAAAAAAACAACTCTACGTAATGACAATGGCTCTGAATATAATTCGACGAACCCTATAAACGGAGATTATGGGTTTTATGTTGTAAATTGCTGAAGTCCAACATTTGTTCTAATATTATGATTTGGTGTTAATTCGTAATTTTCAAGAACAATAGTTGGCAATACATATCTTTGCATATCGAACTGTGATAGAAGTTTTGAGACAATTTCGCCATCCTCCTCAGTGATAAGAAAAACCAGACAGCAGCCGATCCCACACTTTTGTACAAAGGCTCTAGAATCCCACTGTGGCTACTATTGGTTATGCCCCCACACCAAGTCGGAGTGAACAATGGGAGCATCACCTTCATATCGGGTTTTATGAAGATCAGAGAATAGAGGACACACAGAGACGTGACCGCACTCTAAACATTTCGTATCAGAAAACAAGAGTAAAGAGAGATATGAAGCCACTGGGGTTTCCAGAGCGCCGAGGTCACACATAAAGTAGACTCGTCCCCAAATATTACAGAACTGTGTACGCGTGTAAACCCAGTTGATGTGAAGTTGGTCTAATATCCAGGACGTCGGTTTCCAACAGTGGATGTTAAGCTTCGGAAGTCCAGTGATTGGTAGTGCACAAAAACTAAGTTAATTTAAATTCTCTCGGGGTACTCCAATTTTTTTTAACTACATTATTCTCTTCGCTAAGTGTGGGGAGAATTAATTTGGGAATTGACTGTCACATAAAAATGTAATCCCATCTTTTCGCTACAAGGGTAATACAAAGATAACAAGAGGAATACAAGGAGAACAAGGGAAAGACAGGAAGTAAAAGGGGAAGACAAGAAGGGTAAGAGGAAAGCAGGAAGAAAAATGGGAATACAAGGAGAGGCAAGAATAACAAAGAGAATACAAGGATAACAAGGGGAATACAAAAGTATCAAGGGGGAATACGAGGAGAACAAAGGGAAGGCAAGGAGAAAAAAGGAAAGATAGGAAGAACAACGTAAATAAAAGGAGTATAGGGAAAATAAAGCAGAACAAGGAGAATACAAGGAGAGGAAGGGAAATATAAGGAGCAAAGACGGGTGTAGCGCTAGCTTTCGCCCTTCCCATTGAGATACAGCTGGTCCGCTTGGAAAAATAAAATGAAAACGCTTGTTGCTATTAATTTTTCAGTAATCTGTAAATACATTCTAGAAGGACGGGAATGCACATATACACAACGCAATTCATATCGTGAAGCTTATTTCGCCCTTGTGTTATGTAATATATAAGGTGTAGTTTTTTATACAAAATACAAAAGCTGAGACAATTTCTGCTTTCTTGAGATGTGCCGTACCATAATCTTATCGAATTGTAATTCGGGATTCTCCGCACATCATACTAAGGATTACAACGACATTTAACTGATATTACGCTTTGAAATATTGCAATCCGCAATACACATTTCGTTAGTTACCTTGCACCAAATACCTTATTATAATAATACCGGACAGCTGTATACTAGCAGCATTGACGTAAGTGCGAAATATCGCAGACTTGACATCTAGCGGAGCGGCGTGGAATTACGTCTACATATACAAATATTAACATAGCGGAAATCGGACTATTCTTTAAAACGTGAGGCACTAATGTGGAATAATATACGAGACAATTAAGAAATGTTGAATAAATGTTAAATGTTATGTTTTGTTTAACGACGCTCGCAACTGCAGAGGTTATATCAGCGTCGCCGGATGTGCCGGAATTTTGTCCCGCAGGAGTTCTTTTACATGCCAATAAATCTACTGACATGAGCCTGTCGCATTTAAGCACACTTAAATGCCATCGACCTGGCCCGAGATCGAACCCGCAACATTGGGCATAGAAGGCCTATGTTGAATACTACCGTATTTAATGTAACATTATTTTGTATCAAAGCTGCATATTATGAGAAATATTGCATGCTTCATATTATCTTCCGTGATTAATTGTTGGGTATTTTTTTCTTTGCTTTAGTGGCACAAAATTAATTCTGACATTAAGAATGAATTTACAATAACGCTTTTATACCCATTGCTGACAACTGCAAAGATAAAAATGGTAGTAATCTGATGCTTGTAATAATAGTAAAGGCATGTGAACAACAATAAAATGTAATTTGCTAAAACCTTAAAATTTCCAGTATATTTTAACTTCTATTCATTTATTAGGCCTAAATAAAAAAGCTAATGTTTATTGTTCTATCATCTATTAGGCCTAAATAAAAAAGCTAATGTTTATTGTTCTATCAACACAGAGACAAAGGCATTAGGACTAATAAAGAATTTTGTTGACTCACGTTTTATGAACTCTCGGAAATCGAAAGTACGATTTGGAGCAATTTGTAATGCTGTAATTGTAGCAATTATAAACAGCACACATACACCCTGATATTTTAACACAGCACTAATTAATAAAACTATTAACTAGCCCAGCAACAATATACATTGCAGTTGATTACAGTTTGTTTCGCAAGTATCTCCACACCAGCCGCCTAGGTAGCAGCACCAGCGTCGTTCGCTCGAAAAACTGCTAGCTGTCCGATATTATTATAGTAAGGTACTTGCTTGTAGTAAACAGCGTTTTGTTTATTCAATCGTTGCTAAGTGACAGTGTGTCTTCTTTTGTTCCTGAATACAATTGTATGAAGCTGCCTAGTTTTAATGTTATGTTGCAACTAAAATAACTTTTGTGCGAGATCGTGCGTATTTGCTTGTTTTCCGCACAGAACCAATACGCGGTAAGTGTGAAATACCATATTCAGTATTCCCAACCTAACACACATAACAATTTCCCTCTTCTTACCGCTTAAGCGCGACATTCATTTTACTGCTTTAGGCTTTTAACATATTATTTTTAGAGACGTTTAACATAGTAATAATTATAAATTGGAAACTTACCACTGCAATTTCACCTAAATTGCAATGTTAATTATTGTTTTTAAATATTTGCAAAAATTAAGTAAAGTCTACTACTCCACGAAACTTATTGCATTCCTGATACAAGTAACATTAAGGAAGCCGTGAAAAAATCAACGAGATTCCAGATGCCGATGTTATTACTGCAATATGTTATATAAATAATATTGCTAAAATATTAAAATGAAAAATAAATCATTACATAACCTTACCGTTTGTTTTAAGTTCGCATTTATAGACTGGGGGGAAAAAAAGACAGACGTATATCACGGCCTGCTGGAGTATAGTAAACACAGAAAACATTCTACAGCAACAATGTTGAAGAAAGATATTTTGGTGTTCCGAAGTTGCCGTCATTAAACAGAAACCAAGATGGAGATTTCATTGCAACTAATTAGAAATTCGTCTTTCAGGTATGTAATAAACGATCTTCGCACGAAATAATGTACGATACACGAGCGGTATGTTTGTTTTCATGTTCTCGGAAATTAAAAAAGCTCAACTACGTTTCGCTTTTTCAATCTTTTCCTCGAACATGAAAACGTCAACATACCGCTCTTGTAACGTATATTACAATTGAATCACTCCTGATATAATTTGATATAGATTTTATGTTACGCCTTCCTAAACGAATCATACTACAATATTTTGGCATAACCTCTTCCACAATGTTTATCTGTGGTGCTCGAAGAATTTGTGTAAAAAGATTGTGGTAATTTTAGTTAAAAAATCCTTTCGAGACGATGTGATAATGTTATCTAACATCGCATTTGAAATTACGTTAGTGGTTTAATAATATTTATAATTTGCAAAGTAAACCTTGAAGCATACATCTGGGCGTAGGATCTAAAACTTTAATCTCACACTTGCGGGCGGCTAGTTAATACCCATATCAATGTTTCTGTTTCCACTTTGAGACCAAAGTAAACAGATTTAGATGCTCAAAGCACATTCAATGCTGCGGAGCAGAGTGTAGTATATCTTGGTTCAAATTCAGGGCAGACTAAAAGAAGCATCCTCTTTATTTGTAATGTCGGAGGTCCGAGCTTCAATCTTGGAGGAATACGCGTGAAGCGGAACTCCTCGAGGCCATCTCTCTCGCTTCACGACCCTTGGAGTACGACGCATTGAAAGGGCTTATTGTTACTCTGCAGGACGCAGTCCCGCCGAACAAAATAATAACAAAGATGAACAATGAAGAGAGCTGGAGAGGGTAGAAAAGAAACAATAGAACTGAAGCAGTGAAAAGGAAAGGAAAACGAAGCGTGGAAATTGAAATAAGGAATTCCTAAAGAACGATAGTAGAGGGGAAAACTGATAAAGACATAAGAAAACCATTTAAGGTTTTCGGTTCGTACACTAAATTTGATACAATCATGATACCGTATTTTAAAATGTTTCAGAATTGCAGTATATATTGGTTCTCTAAATATCATTATTCCTTTCCATTTTATTTACATTTTTACATGAAATAAATACGTTTGATATTCGAACAATATGGTCACAGTTATTTCTGTTCATATTGTGACGTCATTAATTACCTAGGCCTTGGATGACTGAAATTATTATATGTAAACAAAGTATTTTCGAATCCAGCCAGCAGTCGTGATAAAACATGAAGGGGAAACGAATGTGACGTAATGAATTCGTTATTATGCGTACAGAAATGGCTGTGATTAAAAATTGCGGACAATGTATAAAAACACAAATAGTTGATTTAACATGGTCTAATTCTAAATTACTTAACTGTGGCATTGATTTCCAAATGATTTCATTTCTCTATAGTGGCATATTATTATTCGTTACAATTTCAAACTCATTGGCGCCATATTGGTGTGTGAATCATTTCGATTATCAATTTCATTGTTGTCTCGAAACTAGGCCTCATGGAATGAGAAAGTACTGTCTTCGCGCTACGAGTTGACGCGGGGAGTAGATAGGCGGAACGGGGGAACTTCACACTACACTCTGACCTGAAAACTTCGTCCACTTACTTGGCTACACGGGAACGGAGTCAGACATAAAAGATTCCGAATCTTCGGTGCTGTCGCTATGACTATCATTATCACATTTTTCAAAATTTCTGGAGTATGATCTGTCCATGATAATCGTCTGTTTATGTTCCAGCCGTGTATATTAATTCGAATCTCTCAACAAAGCCATTAGCCCCACCGCCCCCATCCTAATGGACAACAATGAGTGTTCTGGACACATTTGCGGTAGTCAAAAGTCCCGTAACATTTTTATCGTGCCAGAACTTGGGAAACGTTAAATTGGTAGGCCTATCAATCCGCATTTCGTCCAGATACAAAATCGGTTTTTCCACTTTCCTAAGCTTTCTTATTTGCTGTAGATATCTTCACGTATTCTAATTTACAGTGTTTTCCTCAATTTTTTTTGCTGCACACTTCTTCCACCTGAAATCCTTTTTCTTCAGTATTCGTCTTAGTGTTGTCTTTCATTTCAAATCAATTTTCTCTTGTAAAAGGGTAGACGTTTGTTGCAGCTTGGTACTATTTTTTTACTTGTTATTTAACGACACTGTAATAACTACTAGCTTCTTCAGTGTCGATTGAATTGATGATGGCGAGATGGTATTTGGCGAAATGAAACCAAGGATTCGCCATAGATTACCTGACATTCGCCTTCCGCTTGGCAAAACCTCGGAAAAAACCCAACCAGGTAGTCAGCGCAAACGGGAATCGAACTCACTCCCGAGCACAACTGCAGATCAGCAGGCAAACGCGCTACCTCCTGAGCTACGCCGGTGGCCCTCTTTCTTTTTCAAATAAAAATTCTCAATTCTATCTTTTTTGTCAATCTCCCGTCGAAGTCATCTACATTTGCGTTTCGGTAGTCTGGACGTTTACATTTTTTTTCTCCCTCAGGTGTCGACAACGCACTTCCTTCTGTGCAGTCTTTCATTTCATTCCTTATACGCTGTATTGTTCTTTTGGATAGATTAAAGTACTTTTCTACCTTTGCTGTAGGTTTCGTAAGAGGAATGCAAAGACACTGTTGTTGTTTTTCTTCATCACAGAATTATTTTGCACTTCTAATAATATTCCTTTCTTCGCTATAGATTGTCAATCCTTGTTTCCTCTTTGTCGACATATTTACAATAAACAAAAAACTGCTATAAACCTAAATAACAGTATACAATAACATAAATTCTATTAACTGTATTATTATCAACACTATTAACACGAAAAGCAAAGGATAACTAAAGCAATACAAGATCTGTGGTATACTGAAAACAATTGTCTTGTTGAAACTAATAAAACACTACAGTAAAAACCCCACTATTATTTTCACAAAGTCGCAAAGACTCATAGACACGTGCAGTAGATGTTTGTGGAACAGGAATATTGCAGTGAACAGCGCATGCGCATGCGCGACTGTTTCCCCTCCGCCCCGTCTAAGTACTTCAGCCGCCTTCTCCTGGCGTGACAACAGTAGTTATATTTAAATTGGATAATATTTATTTATTTAAACCAATTTTCCCTAAAATAAGAGTTTCCTTGACGGACAATGTATACCATATAAGTATACTATATAAGTATTAATAAATGCGTACAATTTTATGAAAATGTTTTCGTGAGAAATGTTATTATTATTATTGTGTTATTAATTTATATATGTGATTTCTCAGAAGATATATTGAATATTTTAGAGCTATCAAAGAAATAGTCTTGGTCAAAGAGGATTCAAGATTGAACTTCTTGCATAAATTAATATTTTTTTTTTGTAATCGTGCCTCTAGCACCCACTAATTATCCAATAATTTCAATAGTTTATAATTTATACATATGTAAATAATAAGGAACAGTTGGACCATAAATTTGATTCTTCTCATTGTTGACATCTTCCGGTTGAGTTGTATTCAATTCGAAGCGGATAGTAGGATCTATTATACAGCCTGTTGTGTTGTTAAAGGCTAATATATCAACCCGCCGACAGCTTCCTATTTCCGATAGACCATAGATTTCTTCATAGGTGGTATATCCCTTGTCGCGAAGAGCTTGAGCGATTGCGGACCTGATTTTGTGATGCCTGGCATTGCGTAATGTCTTACAATGCAGGCAAGATCTAAGAATGTGGGTGAGAGTTTCTATCTCGTTGAAGCAGTGGCGACAACGGTTGCTGTCCATGGATCTGCCCGGAATAGCGTGTACAGTCGCAACATTACTGGCAGAAATGAAAAGAAAAATCAAAATTTTTATTTCAAATTCCAAACATTCTTACAATCCTAACCATGCTCACAATAACAATCATGAACATCGTAAACGATTCACGCAATTATAGGGACTCGACGAATTCCATGTTAATTATTTAGTTCATGATTGCACGAAAATGTAAACAAAAGTATAGCCATATCGAAAAACGTAAATGCACTGCAGGTGTCCTGGAGGGATAGAATCAGTAACCAAGAAGTGATGACCCGGACAATCATGAAGGATATAGCTGTCCAAGCTCTACAATTGAAGTGGAGATGGGGAGGTCACGTGCTGAGGCTTAACCACTCAAGATGGACTAACTGTATGGGACCCGATAATAGGGAAGAGAGGCCAGGGTAGACCGAAAAGTCACGGTCAGACCTGTTCAGAGATTCAGTAGAAGCAATATGATCCAGAACAGCAACACTCCGAGAAGACTGGAAAAGTCCAGAAAGAAGAGCGCTTTAAACCAGAACAATGTAAACATGAAGAACTGAGAAAACGACTTAAATAAAGTACTCAAATTACAGTCGCTCAGTGCTTAGGTTTTCTCTGGCTTTATTATGGTTATGCATATAAATAGTATCTCTATATATAGCGTATATAAACGTTGAAGGCGGAATATAATCCGAATGCACAAATGGAGAGAAAGTAATTAGGTCTAACCAGTGCAGGCAAAAATTTCAATTAGACTGACTCGCTAATTGAGAGTAGTCGAGCTCCTCCTGTGACGCAGGAAGCCCTAGCCCTTATGATGTTCCATGGGCTGTTCTTATTCTTATTCTTACATACATTGCATGCGTCAGCATTTTCTCGTATGTCATCTATAAATGTTTGTATACTGCGATTTCTGCTAAATATAAGTTAATTGTTTTCGTCTTGAGATTTAAGACTGCATACAACCGGCAAAGATGTTTTTTCTAGAGATTAAAATGTCTTTTTACTTATACTGCATAACATTTTAATTTCTTTATCCTTCGGGTTCATTTCTGTAGTCTCTCGAGTAGTTTAAAATGTTCCCATTAGTGGTTGTATGTATGTATGTATTTATTTACACTGCAAGTGGGCAAGCACCCGGTGGCAGTGGTATATACAATATTAACAATACACAGTTAAAATGATAAGCAATACACAATAAAATTTACAATACATAATAAAATTTACAACACATATACAATTTTATACACAATACAATAAGAATACACAATACAATTTAACACAATAATAATAAAACATAAAATAAAACACCTAATTTTACAACACAACCTACATGATTATGTATAGGTCCTACATAATTTTCAATAGTCTTTCACTTTACTCTCATCTCATTCCCTGTAGAGGCACTATGACGCATTTCACTGACACTTTAGCACACATTTCACTGACACTCTGTAACACATTTCACTGACACTATAGAACACATTTCATTGACGCTATAAATTATCACTGATCGGAACTGTTCACTGCACTGTAAAACCATAACTTCACTGACTCACCTCGCTTCACTGATACAACAGTTCAAATAAGTCAAATAATTGCATTCTTATGCATACTGTACTTATAAACAGAACTACATTTAAACTAAACATTTCTAGTCTAAGGCCCTCTTACACGCTATTTTTAAATAATTTACAATTCAAACCAAGGAAGTAAACTCGTCAGGCTAGATAAATACATGCCACCTTAAAAAATTAAATGTTGAATGTCACCTTAATTTTAATTTTCACTTTATACACAACTCTTTAAATTATTCTTGAATCTCCTTAAGGAAGGACAGCCCTCAAAGACCGCTGCAGGTAGGTCATTCCAATCATTTATAGTTCTATTTAAAAATGAGAATTTACCTACATCCGTTTTCTGTTTCCTACATTTGATTTTAAAATCATGATCGTTCCTACCATAGTACGTTGGCTTTTCTAACCGAGCCGTTATGTCTACCCATGCTTTCTGACCTAGATGTGCTCTATACAATGCAACCGGTCAATAGAAAATGCTAAATAGGTACTGCCATAATTTCCGAAACAAAAAAGAAAGGGAGAGGTACATTGCTTTGGAGAGACTTGGGAGATCCTAACGACAATGTACTGACCAATTCATATAATCGTAGAACGGACAAAATATTGCCTACACCTGCAGAGGGCAGAACAATGAAGAGAAGAAGAAGAAGAAGAAGAAGAAGAAGAAGAAGAAAAAGAAGAAGAAGAAATTATCAATTTTTAAACTTTCTCTGAATATAATTAAGATGAGATCAGGAGTCAATTTTGGAAAATAAATAAATAAATAAATAAATAAAATCAGAATTTGGTTCCTTGTCTCAGTTATTTGGAATTTTCTGCATAATTTGGTATATAATTTATTTAAATGTGGTTTTTATTTAAACTACATAAAATCTGATTTTTTTTTAAACTTTCTCTCAATTTAATTACAGGATTGTTTCCGATCTCTTATAACGAATTTGAATGACATCATGTGCTTCAGGAATCACACCGACAGCTGAATTGCTGCGAGAGGTGACAGACCAATAATGAGTAATTTCATAATCAGAGTGCACGGTGTATCACAGTAGCAATGCCCTAGAAAATCGAGCCTTTTTGAGAGGGGTACATAACAACTTTTTCCGATGCCAAGTACTTGAAAATCATAGGAGCCTGCAAAAAACGTGGTTTCGTGATGATACAAATTAATTCTATTCGAGCTTAACCAATCTTATTAAGTACACAGAAGATGCCTTTGTTGGAAAACGAAACCTCGTCTATTGCAGGTTTCTTTTATTTTCACTTAACTGTACTTGACATTGAAAAGGGTCTTATTGTACCCTCACTACTGGTCTGTCACCTCGCGTCACAGTTCAGCTGTCTTGTGACTCCTGACGCACATGATGTCATTCAAATTCGTTATCAGAGATCGGAAACAACTCTTACTATGAAATCAGACTTCTTTGGAAATCGCGACCTTCAGTTTGAGAAACACTGATCTATAATTCGACAGCAATGGACACAGCGCCTTGAAACATACTTAGGTACGAGTTGGATAATTTGAACAACATTTGTGAAAGTAATGTGAATGGTAATGCGAAAAGCAGCGTAAAATTAATAGACCAACATAAAAAACGAACAACTTCAACTTCATAAAAAAAACTTAACTATACATCATTAACAAATCGGCCCATGATGTTACATTTTTTTTTTTTAGATTAACCTCCAGAATGCTCCAGTAGAGTTCATCGGTTTACTTCCTGTATATTAAATACTTCACATTTCTGGCAGTAACAAAGTATGTTAATTATAAAATAATAATGCCTTTCTTACACGCCATCTTCATTAATTAAAGTGCTCTTTTTAGTCGCCTGAAACCTCATTTTTATTGTTTGAATATCAGACTGTCTAGACTAATTATTATTGTAACTGCAGGCCTTCTATTTCATGAGATATTTTATCTTTATTATGCGAAATTTCAGTAAGTTAGGTAGTTTTTGGCTGTAATTTTCGACATATCGATAATCAACTACGTATACATTTTTCAACATTTGAAGTCTGCAACCCTCCCTGTTAAGTAGGTAAATAAACTTGAAGCTGAAGAAACAAAGCATGCCGCAGTTGGAGTTATAATAGTGCTTCTCACAAGTGGGACAGCTGTTGAGTGATGCAAATCATTTGCTCCCTCCGAAGGGTCGGGTCCTTCGGGGACTCCCTGGCGTGGGGTGAGTCAATCTCCAACCCTGTAAAAGTTGGGGGAGTCCCCTCATGTGAATATCAATAATCAGTCTTGAGATTTAATAGCTTCTGAGTGGTAGTACTGAACCAGTTTCGTTGAAACTATATCTAATATTCTGTAGATTTTTTGTTCTACAAAGTCGTTCTAGTGGTCTCTCGGTTACCATCGATCCGAAAGGCGCTGGTTCAAATCACGCCGAAAACGTTGAGCTTTAAATGGCAATTAAGTTCTTAACATGGCTTCCTCCGGGGCGGAAGTAAAGCGTTGGGTATCGTTTTGTACATGGCATTCAAAAGCACCCTGTCACTGATAGAGGCTTCCAGGCAAAATTTATCAGACATTTCATGGCCGCGTTAAATATGGACGTTGAAATAAGCTTTGCAGTTGAAGGCAATGTGTGTCAAGATGACTTAGTTCTGATCTGTATGCTACGCATAAGGCGGAAATAGTTCACTATATCAAATGGTGTGTATTCCTCCTGTATTTCATATCACATTAAAATATTTTACTATTTCTCATTCTAACTCGCTGATTTCTTCCCAGCTAGGATGTTATGGGAAGGTTGAAGACTGAAGTTACCAAAGTTGAAAGGTTGCCATTTAATTTGTTTATCTTTAATAATAGCAATAATGACAAAATTAAAAAAAAAATCTGTATCTCTACGATACCTCGTATCTGTAAATTTGCAGGTGAATAAAAGAAGTTTTAAAAGTTATTTTTTCTCAAAATAGACTAACTTTTTACATAATCATGTTTCTCCTTTGCAAGATCTTCTACTCTAAGACAAAATATTAGTTATCTGCCCAATTTTGTGAATATAATAACAATATAGTTAATCTCAATAATAATAATAATCTGGCTTTTAAGGAACCCGGAGGTTCATTGCCGCCCTCACATAAGCCCGCCATTGGTCCCTATCCTGAGCAAGATTAATCCAGTCTCTATCATCATATCCGACCTCCCTCAAATCCATTTTAATATTATCTTCCCATCTACGTCTCGGCCTCCCAAAAGGTATTTTTCCCTCCGGCCTCCCAACTAATACTCTATATGCATTAATAATAATAATAATAATAATAATAATAATAATAATAATAATAATAATAATAATAATGTAGTTAAACTAAATAACCATTTTTGTAGATAGGAGATGTCACTTCTTACAAGCAAACATTCTGATGGGGGGGGGCAGATAAAAAAGTTAATATTTATTCTTCCATCATGTTAATAATGTCAAAAAGAAGTGCTTATACAAATTTTGGCCACTCGACCACAATTACGAGGACCGTAAAAAAATAAGTTCGCCAGGGGTCGTTAACAGAAAGAAAACAAAATTTCATTGGAAAAATTTATTGGAACAGACACAGCAATTGTTGAGCTATTTTTTAACATATTCCCCACCGGAACAGAGACATTTGTCCTATTATGCGAGCGACTGAAGTGTGCAGACGGCTGGTTCCAGTCCCAGGCGGCTGACTTCTTCGACACAAGGATATAAAAATTGACTCCATGGTATGACAAATGTCTCAATTCCAGTAGTGGGGGATATGTTGACAAATAGCGCAACAATTGCTGTATCTGTTTCAATAAATCTTTCCATGCAATTGTGTGCAGGGAAAATCAATTTCTGGACGGCCTCGTAATTGCGGTCGAGAGGCCAAAATTTGTATAAGCACTTCTTTTGACATTATTAACACGGTGGAAGAAAAAAATTAACTTTTTTATGTGCCCCCATCAGAATGTTTGCTGTTAGCTATCGATTTTGTGTTTATTACATTTGTCACATGAATGAATAGTTTAGTTCTTTGATACTTTTTTGTTTTGGTTAACTCAAAACATTGGTTTTTATTGTATCTTTTCTCAGAAAAGCAATAACATAGAAGTGTGAATATTTTTTTACACGTGTAGTGGGGACCATGGGTTACAATTTGGGGAAGAGAGAATCTCATAACTTCATTACAGTTATAAAGAAAAAAATTATTTGTAATGTTCAACATTTTCAATCGAATACGTATTCAGAATACTTAATATGCAGTATGAATGGGTTTAAGACATACCAGCATCACTGCTCGTTACTTGGTGTAATGTAGCATATCTAAGCATCTGTGCAAAATTTGATGGAATTGGACATGTAATTTCTGAGAAAAGGTACATTGATGATTGAAAAACGTCGCTTTGAGAAAAACAACGACGAAAAGAAATTTTATCTAGCTATTATATGTATTACTAGTGGCTTGTGCAGCAAATTCTGCTCCAAACTAAGTTCGTTAGAAGTTCAAATAAAAATTTTTCAGATTTATTTTCAATGAAGAATACTTGTCTTTTTGATAGTTATTTGCTTCCATAATAATGAAACATACTCCCTCTGAATGGATTTTTTTAGGCAAATACGTTTTCTTGAACCTAACCAACTTCAGTTTTTGAGTTTCAACGCCAAAACGCAAGTATCAATGTCAGGACGATAGCAGTAGCTATCTCAGTTCATTGTGGATTGTAGGCAAAAGTTAAAAAAAATGTCATGTTTGCTAAGCTTTCGAACAATAGCATTTTTGTATAGCTGCTGCATGTAGAACTTGAAATGTAGAGCGTAAAATCATTTTATCCTACTAAGAGATCTTGCTGAAATGATCTGGAGACTACAAAATTTTCTAGGCCTCTTATTTTATCAGTAAGTAATACCTTTTTATATATTTTCCTTAGGAACTGTAATTTTTGCGCTCTCTCGAGCCAATACTGAAGACAGTGACACATCAATATCTACACTACACCGCCATTAAGTATATAAAAAAGTCCCAACCCGACTGGGTTAATAAGTATAAAAATATTTGATTTTTAATAACAATATTATTATCTTAAGTTTTGTAGTTATATATAGCAGCCACTCAGTAAATTATAGAAATGAAGAACTAAATTAAAATATTCTCTACATTTACTTACATAACTTCAAAACGTTTCACTTTCATGTCATCAATATAGCATCAATATTATGTACAGTTAATGAAAAATAGATGCATCATGATATTAACTATAATAATATTTAATTTCTAGTGGTAAGAATGTCATCAAACCATCTCAAGTTTCGTAGCTTTGAATATCCAATACACAGCTGTACGCAGAAAATTATTATACACTGCAGAATCAGTTTTTAATAACAAATTGAATTGAGCTCTAAATATGTCGGCAATCCTGCAGGTCATGGCCTTCGTGTAATAGCCTATTGTTTATTGTAGTGCGTGTTTTGTTCTGAAATTCAATCAAATCGGCCGTGATTCGATAAAATTAGTTCTCAAAACTGACAACAGATGGATTTTGGAAAATAGGAAAATCATGTAGGAAAATTGACATTTCACTGAAAACTATTACTTTTCCGAAAAACTTTGGGTTCCAAGCTTCAAAATGAGGGGTCATTTATTAAAATCCGTTCAGCCGTTTTCCCGTAATTTCCATTACCAGTTCAAATTATATATATAGATAGAAGATAGATATTGTGCAACACGCCTCAGAATATGCTATTTAAAGGGCATAAATGATAACTTTAATAAATATATTCTGATTAAGGAAAAGAGGGAAAATTTAATGAAATTAAAAGTGAATAATATTTGAAACAGAGCTTACGGGCTAAGATGCCGTGGTCTACTGGTGCTGACGTTGGTAACGTCAGCACCAGTAGACCACGGCATCTTAGCCCGGAAGCTCTGTTTCAACTAGACACCGGCCGTGAAAGCCTGCATGCTAAGATGAATAATATTTATTATCGTTTCAATCTTTAAACTTGCCTTATCGGCTTAACCCCCCAAATCCCCTTGTGCATGTCCTTGTAGCAATGAAGCCTTGTATGAAATTACGATGACGTGTCACTGTCGTCTGTTACGTAAGCTGGAGACAGCCAATCACAAACCTTTCATCTGTAATCCACGAGAACCTACTGTATGGTGTTAGAATCACATGTGTCCGGGGAATGTTATTCGTGATTTTAAGAACGTTTTCGATAAGCTTCATTAAATTTCCTGATTCTAAGAACATCTTGATGAAAGTGCGGTGCTAAAAAGTGTCCTGTGGTTTTGCTTTGAGAACCACTAGCGTTAGTAAGAGAAAACGTACATAAAAAGTACTCCACATGAAGGTCATTCGCTGAGTTCATAAAAACTGTAGCTATGGCGTTCTATCGTGTGACTTGAACAGTAGTTTAGGTTATTTGAGAAGGTGTAGTGCATTTTAAAGTAGAAATAGAAGTGGCAAGTATTTAGGGAAGTTCGAGTGAAACAATACCGGAATACTAGTCATCGAACAGATTACATCATACTGTAAGTCACAATATAAATTGATAAGTATTATTTAACCTTACTTTTAAGACATATTATAGGAACACCTGTATACTGTATATATCCATATACAGTATAATATTGAAGCTTGAGCAGATGGGTCAAAGTAGTGAGATGGATCTCTCTAAAAGCAAAATTATCTGTATCCAGAATCAAACCTAACCTAACCGGTTATCGTGTGTGTGTTATATTATGTAATAACTACCTATGGTCCATGTACTAAAAATGACACAATTGTTTATTTCGAAATCACCGAAATTACCTTGATGGTAGTTTCACAATATCAACTGTCCGAAGACAGATTTGAACCCTATAAGTGACACCAATAAGGCATCACTCATGAGGAAAATAAGCCAGGAAATAATGGGGTAGAGTAGCCAGTCCCTTTCCTCCTCAATGACGCAGTAACGAAAATAATTTAACGACCAGTTTTGGAAACTGTCTCTTCCTAATGTGTCCAACAGAGGTCCTCTTTTCCATGTCTTCTCTTATGATGGAGTCGACACCGCTCAAAACGCTGGATCTTTTTACGTCCGTAACACGGTGTAGAAACCCAAAAATCTTTCGTCGCTTTGTAAATCGTGAAATTATTAGGTTATACTTTAATATTAGTTTCAAAAATTGCTAAAATCCAGGTTTCGTCGTGCCATTGCAAGTAACGTATTCCCACACATAACAAGGTTGGTTTCAGAACATCATGAAATACCTACGTCGTTTTGTAATCAGTGAGGCTTCATCAAGTACAGGTGATGATTTTGAAACAGTACATTCCTGAATTAAACAGAGACATACAGCCTCCTGAGTCCTGGGACATTTGTTGTTTTATTTTTATAGTTCGATATAATTGTACACTTACATGAGGAAAAATGCTGAAAAAATTCTGCAGGTTACAATTAGGGCACAATGCAAGTATATTATACTATAATTCGTATCTGCACATACATAATATATTACAATCATGTACGAAGTACTATAGCATAATATGCTGTACTCTCAGAACTCAGGAAATATTATATATGCAGTTCTGTAAATTGCTGTACCAAATTAGACATAACACCGAATGAACAGATAAGAGAAGAATTACAGATCCCTCCAATGGCTGATAATTTAGAAAAACAAACAGAACAGGAAATATCATTTATATAGAATGGACAGCAATAGATTAACTAGAAAAATAATAGATTATAAACTTACAGGAAGAAGACAGGCAGGCAGACCTTTGAAAAGATGGATTTGAGATCAGAACAAGTGAGGAGCATCGTTTCAAAACGTATTAAGTCCCCCAGTGGACGAAATTAAATTTGTTACTTTCTATTTATTTATCTTTCATGCTGTGAAGTCTGATGGTTCCAAGTCGTCATATTTGTAAACTGTGAAACCAGTACTTAAAAATGGTTTTGTGTAGTGTTTTGAAAACTTCTCCGGTTTACGAGTAATCCAGTTTTTCGTCGTTCGTGTAAAAAAATTGTAAGGGGTACATAATACGTTTTGAAACGATGCTCCTCAAGTTTTAGGCCTAATCCTTGAATGGAATAATAAGAAGAAGACTTTTATAAATATTTGTTGTTTAGTCAACTATCCGAAGATAAGTCTGAACCTCACAAGTGATACCAATAAGGTACCACTTATGAGGCAACTAAGCTAGGAAGTAATGGGATAGGATGGCCAGTTCCTTTTCTTCTCCATTGCATATATTGCCGACTAGCTACATATTACACTAATCAGACTTCAGATGTATACAAACAATTATTGTTCTTCATCTGACGTATCGATAAGTGAGCTGTACTGACTAACAATATGTGTAAATATCAGCCAGAATCTCAATCAGAGGTACAGTAAATGGTATTCTTCTGTTAAGATATTAATTGCTTATTGTGAAATGAATTTTGGATTCTGAGGAGCACATTAAAATATAATTTTCCGTCCTAAATACCACAACATAATGAGCATGTTATAAATAAAATAATTTGCAAATATTGTCAAAACTCTTTTACCACAAAACGTTTAAAATTAAATCGTAATTTCTTTCCTCTGTTTGCGTTCTTCTTGGCCGACAGAAACTCTCTAGCAGGTAACATGCTGCCGTACATTGGCACACGCAAGATCATCACTGGTATTAGCTGTTTGTCATATTTGACAAGCATTAATTTAGGAAGTAGTTTGAGTTGGTGTTTCCTATAATTTCTCAAATTGTCGTGTTATTCTCTGTAATGAAATTGCATTTTTTCATACTTATTATTATAAGTCCTTATAAATTTCAGATTGTTTCTAACCATTTCTATAATATGAAAGGGAGACTCAAAAGTAACCTTAATAATAGTTTTTTTATTAATTGAATATGTACAATAAGACTAGAAACACTTCATCACTTTTCAACATAGTCCTCAGTACGTTCAATGCAAGTGTTTCTGTTATACTATGTTAAAAGTGATGAAGTGTTTGTAGTCTTATTGTACATATTCAATTAATAAAACAATTATTATGGTTACTTTTTGACTCTCCCTCGTAATTTCAAAACTGTAAGTGACAACAGAGTTTACATAAATGCTATCGACTTAACAGTTATCTTGCTTTTTGACATTTTATGGACCTACATCATTGACTTGAAATTCTTCTTCAGTGTAGTCATGTAGGCTATGTATTGTTTTTAATATTTGTACATTTCAAATGGATCTATAGTTTTATTTATTAAAAAGTCCCTTGAGCCTGTGCCCTAAGTTGGTACAGCAGGACATACAAAAATTAGCAGTGACATTATAATAAATTGCAACAGAAAAATCAGAAGCTCCACTTAGCCGATTTATTATCTATGTAAATTGAGATTACTTTCGTTTCGTAGCCTTTTTATATAGATGCATAATTACGAACAGAATGTTATGTAATTATGAGGTATACAAATATCCAAACTCAAGCAGAATTCTCAAATTTGTATACATGTGAGGTTTATGAAGTGCTTCAGTTTGTAACGATATCACTCTACCTCTCATTATTCCAGGTTTTACGGAAATTCAGACTATACCTTCCAGTTGAGGATGTTAATTATGTTCTGTCCTGACTTGTTTAGTCAACTGTTCGAAGAAAGGTCTGAACCTCACAAGTGATACCAAGAAGACACCACCTGTGAGGCAAACTAGACCAGGAGATAATGGGGTAGGGTGGTCATTCCTTTCCCTCTGCATTGCATACATCCCCGACTAGTTACATATTACACTAGTCAGACTTCAGATGCATACAAACAATACTGTTCTTCCTCTGACACATATCGTCAAGTGAGATGTACTGCCTGATAATACAGTAGATGTACATATCAGCCAGAACCTCAATCGGACATACGTATATAATTTGTGTGTGTGTGTGTGTGTGTGTGTGCGTGTGTGTGTGGCTGAAACTGAAAGGGGTTATTTTTACAATTCTTTTAATTGTCTAAAACATGAAAGTAAAAATATTCTCCAGTTAAATATAAAAATATTTTAATTTTTCCACAAAAAAAAAAAAAACAAACAAACAAATCCCACATACACGGCAAATGTAATGTTGATTTTCTTTGTCTGCAATTGACTGAGTATCAGAATTTTGTATGTATGTTTCTACCTATCCATAATAAATACAAATAAAAAAAACAAAGCTTCTAGTCAAAACAAAGTATTATCCGTAATATTTTTTGTCACTGCTTAAAAATTTATTTCATTTTGCATGTGAGGTTTCTGATTTTCTCGATTCATTTATTATACAAAGATCATAGTATGATACTTTTGTATAAATGTTTTATGTACTACATTATTGATTTTTGAAGTCTCTTCTTCAATATAGTCTTCTGTTTATTATTATTTTTATATATGTACGTTTCAAAGGTATCTATAGTCTTAATATTAATTTCTTCTTTATAAAATATTCTCTGATATTCTTGGAAGTTGGCTTGACATTTAATTCTTCTGATCTCATCAGGTAGATTATTAAGGATACACTGAAGTGAAATAATGATATTTTTTCACCAAAAATATCAATTTTTTGT
Source organism: Periplaneta americana (assembly GCF_040183065.1). Lineage (NCBI taxonomy): Eukaryota > Metazoa > Arthropoda > Insecta > Blattodea > Blattidae > Periplaneta > Periplaneta americana. Next base: position 42,559,631 of record NC_091121.1, on the reverse strand, counting down.
TTTACTCTTAAAAATATACAGTGTCTATCTTTCAGATGCTCCTCGCAAAATTTCAAAGACTTGCGTCCCTTAGAACACTTGTTTTAGCAGCCATTTTAAGAGTGTGCGCGTTTTAAGCCCCCTGCAGTCTCTGCTGTTTAGCTCCATTTTCTCGGTTTTTTTGTATATGTACTTTTTTCTAAGTTCCTTTCGCATATTTTGAGCTAGCTGTGTGACATTTTTTTCCACATATCCCTCACTCTATATATGATATTACATTGTTATTGAGTCAACTGATCCAAGACAGGTCTGAACCTCAGAAGTGATACCAACAAGCCACCACTTATGAGGCAACTAGGCCAGGAGATAATGGGATAGAGTGGTCAGTTCCTTTCCCCTTTCACTACATACATCGCCGATTACCTACGTATTACACTACTCAGACTTCAGATACATACAAACAATTGTTCTTACTCTGACACATATTGTCAAGTGAGATGTACTGTGTGAAAACAGCCAGAACCTCAATCAGAGACATATATTACAGTATATTATATTATATTATATTATATTATATTATATTATATTATATTAAATCTCAAGGCGGAAAATGGTAACATTGGAGATGGTGGGTTTGCAGTGAAAGACCTGCTCTTTGACAGGACAGAAAACTATGAATGAATATGGTATTATATTATCAGGAAACAAACAGTAACAAATATAAATGATACTCGGGAGAAAATTAAACTCAGAATAAATATTAGAAATGGCTGATATTATTCGGTTGAGAAGCTCTTATCATCCAGTCTGCTGTCAGAAAATCTGAAAGTTAGAATTTATAAAACAGTTATATTACCGGTTGTTCTTTATGATTGTGAAACTTGGACTCTCATTTTGAGAGACGAACATAGGTTTAGGGTGTTTGAGAATAAGGTGCTTAGGAAAATATTTGGGGCCAAGAGGGATGAAGTTACAGGAGAATGGAGAAAGTTACACAGCATGCATTGTATTCTTCACCTCACATAATTAGGAACATTAAATCCAGAGATGGGCAGGGTATGTAGCATGTAGCACGTATGGGCGAATCCAGTAATGCATATAGAGTGTTAGTTGGGAGGCCGGAGGGAAAAAGACCTTTGGGGAGGTCGAGACGTAGATGGGAGGATAATATTAAAATGGATTTGAGGGAGGTGGGATATGATGATAGACTGGATTGATCTTGCTCAGGATAGGGGCCTACGGCGGGGTTATGTGAGGGCGGCAATGAACCTCCGGGTTCATTAAAAGCCAGTAAGTAAGTAGGTTATCAGGAAACATATGACAGCTGCTTGACCAGAAAATAAATTCAACAAGAATAAAATTGGCATAAAATAAGGGAAGCGTTTATTTACATTAATAGTAAAGTTTGTTTTCAGTTACTGTACTTCATTGTAGAGCTCAGGTACTTTCATATCCGAGAGGAATTTAAGCAAACGGTTCGTGAGGAGACAGAATAAGAACGACAACTGTAACCGGTGAAGGTGGTTGTATCGAGTCAGTATTCCGCCGAAGCGACAGCCATATTGGAAAAGACTCCCCAGGCGACCCGTCCTCCCTCCCAACCCTTACTCTTCGCTTATGGAATTGCCAGCCTGAGAATTTCCAGTTTTATATATTTAGGCGTACTTTCGATAGCCGAGCTCAGCTCACCAATAAAATGCACGCCGTCCAAGTCTTAGATGTATACATTCCAAGGCAGACTGTCTGTCACCCGCCCGTCCCGCTGAGACGTCATTCCTGGCACAACAGACGCTGAGGGGCTGGCTGTCAAGAACTGGAGCTCTACGACGATGTGAAAGCAGTATTGAATTAACAAGGGTCCAGGTCTGGACTCGGAACTTTTATAAACATGGCAGAAAAGAGGAAAGAAAAGAAAACCTGAAAGATACGTTTGATCGTCTTTATTTTTCACGAGATCTCGGGACTCGTGAAATGTGTGTATGAGCTCCAAGCCTATTGCCCACTCATCCCAGTGCGGTGTATACCGTTCCACAGAAGAGAATTTAGTTATTCTTAACGAGAAATGGTACAAGAGAACATAATTTATTGTATACTTTATTTTATTTATCAGAATACGAAGCAAAGAAATATTGTGAGAGACTACAAAAAAATCTTACTACTTAGAGAAGTATGCAACATTTGATAATTATTGCAGCTTTAATAATATCTAAGAAAATGGAAAATATTTCTAAAAATATTAAGTAAAAAGAAGTATTTTAAAATTTCTTACTGAACACTTAAATGGACGCACGATCTAATGAAAAGACAAGTTTTAAACCTAAAGTTGTGCTATCAATAAAACCTACGTTAATTTCTAATCTATAGAAAATTCTGAATTTTTAAGACTAAAAGCAAAAATGCGTATTTTGAATATCTATTATTACACTACCCAGTTCCCTTGAACATTTTAACTCAAGATTAAATATTCTGTCATGTTGTAGAATACAGTTACGCAAAGTTTCTGTCTGTCCAAATTGAAATAAAACGAAGTAGGCCTCCTACAATAAAAAGTGAATGTCACAATAACTGAAAGTGGAATTAAAATAGATTTTGCACCTAAAATTGGTGTTTCCTTTCATTATCATATTTCATTTAAATGTTGTATCTTTCTCATACCAAATTACGATAGTATACTTGGCATATTTTATAGTTTTATTTGAATAATAAAAATAATAATAATAATAATAATAATAATAATAATATAAAATATAAATTAATTCATTACAACCTCAGATTTTGTAATTGATTTTACATAAGACGCATTACCTTAACATTAAACACATTTGAATGTCTGCAAACATTAACATTAGGCCTATAATTCACTTTTTCGAAGTCATTATTGGACTCCATTATGTGGCTATAATAATTCAACCTTTGCGTCTAATGAGATACTCAATAGGCTATTATGATAATAGTTGCGGTGAGTAACTGAATTAAATCATAAATTATATCGACTAGAAAGGTTGTTTTGAGGATTACGCAGCCGGCACATCACATTCCTTAAACATAAGAAGAAGAAGAAAGTTAGCTTCCCTTATGAAAAGGTTGGTAGATTTGACAAAGCGTATTACATATAATTTAGAAACAGACCTAAAAGGTAAAATGATATGCATTTGAAACGATGAGGGAATCGAATATACAAAATGTCAGAAAAATTTACACCTAAGTAGCGTTTGTGCTCATTTACAGTTAAGAAAGGGGGAAAAAATATCATCAGATATGAATACCATATATACCAAGTTTAACCCTTAAATTGGCAAAACTTCATTTCTCACACCGGTTTATTAAACCTTGTCGGACTGTAAAGAAAACAACTATCGCAATGTCCATATTTTATATTATGTTGTACAATATTAGTCCTTGATCCTACAATCCGGTTCGAGAGGGATGCCCTCCAGGCACAACACGTTGATGAGGAGAAGAAATCCATTTATGAGTCCTGCATCCCTTATCTAAGTGAGAAATATAACATTCCCACTAGTCAGTGGTGTGTTTCTGGTCTTTTGTTTGGTGCACGTGGCACACTCCCTAAATTCACGTGTGATATTTTAAAAGCACTCGGACTCCGTTTTTTTTTTAAATTCAAAAAATTTTGTTGGATATTCTTAAGGATTCAATCCAAATATTACATTACCATTTATATTTTGGCCATTGATGATTGTGTTGGGTTTGCATTTCTCTGAATTTTTTACTAAACAATTCCTGTCTTTCTAAATTATTCTGTAGTGCTTTTGTTCTGGATCTTTATGGTCACACTCATTGAGGGCAGATTATTTTCTTTGAATATTTATATATATCGTGAAATTTTAATCTTCCTACCAATTTTTTTTCTATTCTATTAGGGTAAATATTGGTAATTTCGTGATAATTTCATGAAAATTAATTTATAATGCAAATGTGTAAATATATCCTTATTCCGATTTTTTCATCTAAAAGACGATCATTTGCTGTACAAAGATTGGACACGTTCTTGAACAAGTGCCAAAAACCACTTTTACAACTTAAGCTAAAAGGTTGGTTATTTCATGATAACCTTGATCATTTCGTGATATTACATTGATAGTTTCGTGAAGGGTAGAAGAATTGTGGAAAAATTCATTAAAGTCAAATGAAATTCTCATTTATTGTTACAAGACTTCAGACAGTAATTCCGTCTAATATCCATAGCAAGAAAACATAGAAATACATATCAACACATGATAAGAATGAAATGAAAGTAAAAATTGAAATTGAAAAGGTTTCTTCTTTGCCCTGATAGGGTGAACACTTTTATTAAGGACTTTACTATAAGCTATATTGCTGGGTAACTCCAAAAGTAATGCATAACAGTTGTTTAAAAATTATATTTTTATCCTACGGCTTTGCTAATTTCATAGAATGCAGATCATCCTTTAGGAACAAAATGCCACTTTTCCACATAATCCCCGTCCCATTCAACTGCCTTACGTAACCTAGGAACGAAGGACTGTAGACCAACACGGTAAAAGTCTGGACCAACACGTCTGAGACACTCTTTAGCAGCGTGCACAAGGGAGTCATCTTCTAACCTCGTTCCGCGAAGGGATCCTTCAGTTTACCAACGAGATGGTAATCGCACGGTGCCAGTTCAGGACTGTAAGGCGACTGTCTCAGTGTTGTCTATCCGAATTTTCTGATCTGGTCTGTGGTCTTGTGACTGACATATATGGCTGTGCGTTGTCGTGCAATAGCAGAACATCCTGCTTCTCCCGAAGTCGTCGAACACGACTCAGTCGAGCTTGAAGTTTCTTGAGAGTTGCCACATACACGTCAGAATTAATGGTGGTTCCGTGTGGCATGATGTCCACAAGCAAGAGTCCTTCTGAATCGAAAAACACAGTAACCATAACTTTGCTGCCGAAGGTGTACTTTTGAATTTCTATTTTTTGGTGAATTTGCATGATGCCACTCCATTGCCTGCCTCTGTCTCCGGTCCAAAATGGTGGAGCCATGTTTCATCTTCTGTCACAGTTCTTGCAAGTAAGTCATCTAGCACTTATCATTGACACTTAGCATGATAACAAATCAAACAGAAGCTACACTGAACCCTTGCGTCTCCCTTTTATTTTTTGTTATCATATCTTATCTTCAGATTTCTAAAATTCGTATTGTAATACAATTTTTAAAAAGTATAAAATGTAACGCTTAATGCTCAACAAAATTTCGCCTCAAACAGCTAAGATTCCTATCAGTAAAGCTAAGCCTATATGGCGACTACAGCTGTATCTAAAATTCCAAAAACATTTCTTAAAATTTCATGAGGATACAATAAATCGGTCGATCTGGTTGGCGAGTTGGTATAGCGCTGGCCTTCTATGCCCAAGATTGCGGGTTCGATCCCGGGCCAGGTCGATGGCATTTAAGTGTGCTTAAATGCGACAGGCTCATGTCAGTAGATTTACTGGCATGTAAAAGAACTCCTGCGGGACAAAATTCCGGCACATCCGGCGACGCTGATATAAACTCTGCAGTTGCGAGCGTCGTTAAATAAAACATAACATTTAACATTTACAATAAATCTTTGTACCAAATATCATATGCTTACGTTTAGTAATAAGCCTATAATGTAATTATAATCATCCACAAAATTTGTAAGCCTGAGAAATCGACACTAACTTGCTCTCTCCAAACATAAAAGCTCACTGAAGCAACTACAATAGTCACACAAAGCGTAGCTGTATGTTTCTGGAAACTGAACAACATATGCAATCCCTTGGCGGAAATTTGAATCTCGTAATACCATTGGTTAGTTTACGAAAGAGCAAAGAAAAAGTATCACGAAATAACCACTGCCACGAAATTACCAATGTTTACCCTATATCATATAGCCTATTAACCTGTGTATCCTATAGGATTTGTCAATTTGAGGGTTAAAAACTAAAAACGTGGATTACATTGTATAGTTACAAACTGTTCGTTCTACTTCATTCAGAACAGCTAGTTTGTATGCCGGTTTTTTCATAAAAATGTCTGATTATCTTTTAATTCAGATTTTACTATTCATCATACCCAATCTCTGCGAGATATTGACAAGTTTTACATCGCCAGGAAGGACTTCTAGTACAAAGACGCGAATGTGGATACAGCTGTTATCTACGCAGACTGTTAGGTTGGGGCATCATTAGCAGCAATAATAACTTGAAGCCATGAAACTTTTGTGCATTCCGTCCCTATTTCACACATATTCTCTGTCGTTTACTGATCTATATGGGTACAATGTTTAATGACCTGAGTGGCTTTACTTTCTAGAGTTATAGTGATGGAACAAAATTGCCTTCCACATTTAGACGTGAAATGTCTAATAAAAAGAGAAAAATTGTATCTTACACATTGACATGAAAGATTACTCTGACGTCACGTAGGCTACCATGAAACAATAGTGTAAGATGACCATTCACACGGTCCGCCTCGCTTTAGTCCACACCTGTGGAGTAAGGTCAGCGCGTGTGGCCGCGAAACCAGGTGGCCCAGGTTCGAATCCCGGTCGGGACAAGTTACCTGGTTGAGTTTTTTCCGGGGTTTTCCCTCAACCCAATACGATGCTGGGTAACTTTCGGTGCTGGACACCTGACTCACTTCACCGGCATTATCACCTTCATTTCATTCATATGCTAAATAACCTAGATGTTGATACAGCGTCGTAAAATAACCCAAATAACCCTAAGCCTCACTTTATTCTGTGTTTATTGTGCCTCGAGGTTTTTCACACTGTCTTCTCCCTTCCATGGTAGTTGTAGGTTGCGTCCATTTTCGTCTTTTCCACTTTCCATTTTCAGCTTCCTCTTCAAAATTCTCTAAAATTCCTTCAGTGAAACGGCAAAATTCGGAGTGAGATAAGTGACCAACAGACTTAGAGATAATATAGATGCTTCCACGTAGTCCTGTGATCACATACCTTTTAATTATTCATGCTCCCATTTCCGCTTCTGTTCATCCTTACATAACCTAAAAATTAAGCGTCATTTGTATTTCAGATTAGTGATTTGCATTTTAGAAGTTATCAATTGTATTTCAGAATGTGCTAATAATTATTGTATTTCAGTATAGCATGAGCCAACAATTTGCTATATTCATAATTCTAACACTCATAGGATTATGAATAAGAACCTTACTTACTGCATTTTTGTTACAGCTTTTCGTATCATATTCCACAATAATTACCTTGTAACTCCATTTCAATTACTGTATATTGACCAAATAAATTGTAAACTGAAGGAAACTCAAAGACAAAATTAAGCCTAATAAATTCATTATTGCAAACTCATGATAAACAATTACTTAGTTTCCATGACAACAAAAATAAAGCCACATAATGCTCCTACTGCATGCATATCTGTTCTTTTTTCCTCCTCGTTCATACATATGTGTAAATATGAGCGATTCTGCGTTTCGTTTAAATACTGTTTCTATTTATTTCTTCTACCGTCTATTGTTTTTTTGACATTGAATACTCAGTAGTTTCTGAAGTATTTTCTTGTTGATTTGTCTTAATATCCAGGACTCTGCACCATACATGAAGAGAGAACATTATTGATTTATATTATTTTACAGATGTTTTATTTTGTGGTTTCCTTTCAGCTGCTCGAGAGGAGTGGAAAGAAAATAGCGAGATAATGTGAAAGTAGTTACTTCTGTGACACAACCGAGGGGAAGTAATGATAAGTTAGCGTACAGATCTAATAAAAACATGTGCGTACTTGGCTTGTGTATAAGTAATAATTATAGTGGTATCTTCTTTAGCAAAGTTTTGAGTGACATCCGCTGTGAAAGTACACAATTGTACAAAAATAAGTTTTCCAAAATGTAACGCCACTTATACTTATCACGTATATTTATGAAAAAGATACAGTAATATACATATATATATATATATATATATATATATATATATATATATATATATATAACGAAAATGATCTATATAATAATCTCACAAATAAATTTCTATGCATTTATAATAATAAACGAATGCACTGATGTTCATCTGAATTGGCTTATTGGATCGCTGCTAGTATGTGTCCATAATAGTACATCATGCAACGAGCCTATAATGGTAGTAATTAAGACGCAAGTATGTTTGTTTATGAAACGAGCGCAAGCGAGTTTCATCATTTTCATACGAGCGTCTTAATTACCATTATAGGCAAGTTTCATACGACTTTTTATGCTCGACCATATTTCTAACTTGAAATTATTCGTAAGTTTTCATGTTATGGTTATGTAAAGTGACGAACAGAACTGACCTGAATTGTGAGATGTGCGCAGACGCGAAAGTATTGATTTCTTCCGAGGCACGGATATCATTGACTTTGATATAACCTAGAGAACATTAGTCTTGATATAACCTGGAAATTGATTTAGAATTGAAAAACGAGGTGACAAATTGAATTTATTTGAATATTATTTAGAATTAACGCTAATTATTATAGTAACAGAACATAACCTTCTGCGACAGTATTGGATTTCCAGCCTCCGTGACATTTCCCTAGTTGTCTTTCGAAAACCTGAACTTTAATGAATAGGTGTACTTTAATGACATGCATTAAAGGACTACTACCAGGTGTATAATTACTACATTTCGGCATGGTCGAGCATAAAAAGAAATAAGACATAGGACCATATTCATAGATATTCTTAGCGCGGGTTTCCGGTGGATGATCAGCGAACTAACGTTTTTCGTATTCATAAATCAGTGTTAGCGATATGATAGGATATGAATCCTGTACAAGTAATCACTCGATAGCCGGGCTAGTTTAGCACGCTCGGAGCGCGGGCTAGCGAAATATCTATGAATAGCATCCTATATAGACTAACTTATGCAAGAAAAAAGTAAGTCTATCCCTCTAGCTTTGAACACCAACGAGAGAGACAGGCTTCAGCACGAATCAGAGTCACGTGGTAATCATAGTCTAGTCATGGTCATCTTGTCAATCGCCTAACATAAATACATGTTGTCCACACCTGTGGAGTAACGGTCAGCGCGTCTGGCTGCGAAACCAGGTGGCCCGGGTTCGAATCCCGGTCGGGGCAAGTTACCTGGTTGAGGTTTTTTCCGGGGTTTTCCCTCAACCCAATACGAGCAAATGCTAGGTAACTTTCGGTGCTGGACCCCGGACTCATTTCACCGACATTATCACCTTCATATCATTCAGACGCTAAATAACCTAGATGCTGATACAGCGTCGTAAAATAACCCAATAATATAATATATATAAATACATGTTCAAAGTTATAAAAAACAAAGGAATTACTATATTGAATGCAAGTTAAACTGTATATAAAGTTGTTCAATGTTGGCCATGTTATGACTAAGAATGTGATGTCGCGCCGTAGACTGTCTTTCTCGTTAGATACGGTTACTAAGCAACATGTTCAGAAATCTAGAAAATCTCTTGTAACGCAGCAGAAAGAAACATTTCGTAAATTGTCCTCAAAGTGCAAAAATGAACAATTTTTTTTTTTATTTCAGAACAAAATCACGAAAGTTCATTTCTGATTTCGCTTCTTGACTATTCTATGTGACTGTCTTTAATATTTTCACCTCTACAATAAGAATTTCTTTCAGCGTAGAAAGCATTTGTTATTTTTTCTAAAATAATCCACTATATAACGTTAAATTACTATAACACATGAATGGCGATATAACGATATACAATTCAGTTTCTAAGTTTATAGTAACTGTTTGCAACTTGCCAACACCAAACAATGGAAATCGATATTAGTAACTGTAAAATTGTTATCTAAAGTGTTCTGCAAACCTTGGAAGGCTTCAAGTTTGGGGCATTGAAGACATTATTATTGCTTGACGTCTGAACATCTGCAACTTTTTCCCTATTCGTCTGCGTTAGAAGATCAAACTGACTCCCCTTCACGGAACGGAAATTGATCTTGGAGCAAGAGAGTCCATTCAGACCGGGGAAAAATGGAAACTCACCAAGTTGGAAATCTATCGGTGTCCTCGAGACGAGATACCGGCCAAGCAGCGAGCTGGGATGTAATTGGGGCTCCATGCTACTAAAGTTTTATTTGGCAGGGGAAGATCAAGTCGCACGCTAATTAGTGCTTAGAACGGCTCTACTCTTGTGTTTGAAGGCAAACATATGAAGTGGCGTTGCTATGACAACAACATGATTCAATTCCTCTCCCAATCCGCTTGAACGTCAGCCTCTAGGAAGTTTAGAGCATTTTTACAGTTTACTCAGGGATACGAAGCACAGCCGCGATTTCAACACGTGCAGAATCTAAACTCTGCTTAATAAGAGCTCTCAATACACCGAGGGAAATTATAGAGATTGTGTAAACGTTACAGTTCCACAATTGAAAAAAAAGTAGTTGCGGGAATAGCCTTGTCACCTAAGTACGACGTATATCGATGACTAAGAAGTGATATCTCTTATCTGTAAATTTGCAGGTGAATAAAAAACTGTTTTAAAAATTATTTATTCTAAAAATAGAAACACTTTTTATATGCATGTGCCTTATAAGATCTTTTGCTTGAGAATAAAGTATTAGTTAACTTCACAGTTTTGTGAACTTAATATTTTTGTTAATCTAAGTAATAATATAATTAAAGTAAATTATGATTTTTATACATAGGAGGTATTACTTCTTAACCACAAAAAAATCTGTATTCTTTCGACAAATTGTGATTGGATTATGTTTCCATTCTCAAAAGAGGAGTGCGACAAGAAGACCCCATTTCCCCAAAATATTTACATTCTGCCCTGAACTCTTCTCCCGTTCACATTCCTTCCAGTGCATCCTTCAGTAGGCAGTTTCTTCTCAGTCAGTGACCCAATCAGTTCCTCTTCCTCTTCCTGATCTTTCCCGGACGGGGCAAGTTACCTGGTTGAGGTTTTTTCCGGGGTTTTCCCTCAACCTAATATGAACAATGCTGGGTAACTTTCGGTGTTGGACCCCGGACTCATTTCACCGGCATTATCACCTTCATCTCATTCAGACGCTAAATAACCTAAGATGTTGATAAAGTGTCGTGAAATAATCTACTAAAATAAAATTAAAAAAAAAATACACTCTTTCCAACACAGCTTCATTTCTTAATCTGTCTGTCCATATCCACATTTCTTTTTTTTTATTTTAGTTGGTTATTTAACGACGCTGTATCAACCACTAGGTCATTTAGCGTCGATGAGATTGGTGATAGCGAGATGATATTTGGCGAGATGAGACCGAGGATTCGCCATAGATTATCTTGCATTCACATTACGGTTGGGGAAAACCTCGGAAAAAACCCAACCAGGTAATCAGCCCAAGCGGGAATCGAACCCGCGTCTGAACGCAACTTCAGATCGGCAGGCAAGTGCCGGTGGCACTATCCACATTTCAAGAGCTTCTAGTCGCTTCTCTTCACTTCATCTTAATGTCCATGTTTCTGCCCCATACAATACTACACTTCACACAAACCACTTCACTAGTCTCTTCCTTAGTTCTTTTTCCAGTGGTCCGCAGAAGATGCTCCTTTTTATATTAAAAGCTTCCTTGGCAGCAACTCATGTTCGTTCTTATAGTACACCCCAAGTATTGAAGTTGTCCACTTGTTCTACTGCTTTATTTAGAATTCACAAGTTTACATTCTTTACTTTTCTTCGTATAACCATGGTCTTCGTCTTGTTTGCATTTATCTTCATTCCAATCTACTCACAGCTGTCATTTAGCTTCAGTGGCGTATCCCTTAGTATCATCTGCTCTTAACGCGATATCGTCAGCAAATATTATGCACTTTATTATTTCTCCTACTATCACTCCTCCCATATTCTGAAAACAGTTCTTCACTAAATCCTCCAAGTAGATGTTGAACAGGGTAGGTCATAAAGAGCATCTTTGACGTACTTCTCTCCCGATTTCGCTTCCTTCTGACATTTCTTCTCCTATCCTGACTTTGACTCGTTTCATATAAAGGTTACTGAACAGCCTCCTTTCTTTCCAATCCACGTCAATTTTCTTCAGGATCCCACAATTTCTTAAAACCTAAATATCACAATAACACCTAAACGAGACTATGAAAACGTTTCACACAATTATAGAGATTCAGTGAATTTCCTGTCACTATTTATATTGAATGTTTTGATGTATATTTCAAATCCATTTTTGGTGTCTGAAACTCATTTTAAATATTTTATATCACCAATGAAATGATAACAATAATGTTAAAATTGATATTATGATCGCAAATATTAAATGTGTAAATTACATTTAGCCTACGTAATATTCCTGTAGGGTGTTATAGACAGACATCAAACCGGTAACCGATTTACTCTATATTAGGCGTCTAAGTAATAGAAAATTTTCAATAGATATTCTATACAGCGATTAATGTAATGCAGTTAATTTTTCGTAGTCGATGGCTTTCCTCTTGATCCACGCGCTCAAAGTTTCTCTTCTCAATCTCGGCCTGACCCCCTAACACATCCGAAGTAGGAATCACAATTCTGGAGTCGTTAAGCCGTAGGCATTAATATTGTCCCTCTGTTACACTGGCAGGGGTCCAGTGAGTCCCCAAGGGGGTCATAACCAACTCCCCCATTGAAGTGTTTTACCGACGAGTCTGTTCACTGTATTAAGCTCCGTAAAGGGGGGAGGCTGGTCGGACCAAAAGTAAAACAGCCTCGTCCTCTGTGATGCTTACAACTTCACACAGCTCGCTTTAAATTTTGGAGTTACTTGCCATCAGAGAGTTCCTTTACAGCTCCCTCCAGGCGTTGAGTATGATTTTATTTTGATTACCGAGTGGCTAGGCCATGAGAAATATACAAAGAGTTCAGGAACACTGTTGCCACAAGTGTAAGCCGATTTTAGTTAAATTTCATTCAAGAGATTGGATTTTGAGCTTCGATATCACTTTATTCTTATTCATTATCGAAAAGTGTCGAGCCAGTTTCGTTCCGAGAACTTCAGTTTGATATGTGTATTTGAGAATGCACATTTTTTATTTTCGCTAGCAGAGTAAGGCCAGCCTTAAAGACTACAGTATACATATTTAAATTATAAATATTTACTATACACTAAAGATTCTGCAGTAATGGCCTTGAGTTAAACTTTGACGACTAGTAGGCCTATATGCTTATTTAATAAGATAGGAGATAAAACCTTACTTAGGGGAGAGTCGGGTAGTATCGGACATCGGGTAATATCGGACAGTGAGTTTCTTTCATCTACCACACGATGATAGTACCTGATTGACATGGTTACGTTTCTGTGATGTCGCATAGAGAAACGTAACCATGTCATTCAGGTACTACCATATGGTGATAGATGAAAGAAACGCACTGTCCGATACTACTCGATGTCCGATACTACCCGAATCTCCCCTACTTACTTACTGGCTTTTAAGAAACCCGGAGATTCATTGCCGCCCTCATATAAGCCCGCAATATTAATCCAGTCTCTACCATCATATCCCAACTCCCTCAAATCCATTTTAATATTATCCTCCCATCTACGTCTCGGCCTCCCCAAAGGTATTTTTCCCTCCAGCCTCCCAACTAACACTCTATATGCATTTCTGGATTCGCCCACACGTGCTACATGCCCTGCCCATCTCAAACGTCTGGATTTAATGTTCCTAATTATGTCAGGTGAAGAATACAATGCGTGCAATTCTGTGTTGTGTAACTTTCTCCATTCTCCTGTAACTTCATCCCTTCTTTTTTTTTTTTTTTACAGTCTGCATGCTCCATTACTGTGGAGTAATACTACATGGATTGGTTCACCTTAAACTATGTTCATATAATTACTTTATATTGTTCTAAGAGTTACTTTATATGCAATATAGATGGATGAATTATGTACTCTTCTTTCCTTGTAATTTGTCAGACTGTATATTGTTAGTAAATATGATCAAGTTCTTATGGTATTTGTGCACTAGTTTGTCTTTATACACTGGCCAGAACTCTTAGCCCCAAATATTTTCCTAAGCACCTTATTCTCAAACACCCTTAACATATGTTCGTCTCTCAAAGTGAGAATCCAAGTTTCACAACCATACAGAACAACCGGTAATATAACTGTTTTATAAATTCTAAATTTCAGATTTTTTGACAGCAGACTGGATGATAAAAGCTTCTCAACCGAATAATAACAGGCATTTCCCATATTTATTCTGTGTTTAAAACCTATGCGAGAAATAATAATTTAACAGCTAATATGATTAAATTCAATCTATGTGTAATATACCGGGATTTCATTTCGTCTTTACTCATTACTGTCGTGTAATCTTCTTATAAATAAATCGATCACAAAATCTGAATTTAGAAAATGTAATTGGAAATAAGTGCATAGCCTATAAAAGAAGAGAAGGTCGCCCTGAGTGGCACAGTTGGTATAGCGCTGGTCTTCTGTGTCCGAGATTGCGGATTCGATCTCGGCTCAGGTCGATGACATTTAAGTATGTTTAAATGCGACAGGCTCACGTCACTAGATTTAGTGGCATGTAAAAAACTCCTGCGGGACAAAATTCCGTCACACCGGCGACGCTGATATAACCTCGGCAGTTCCAGCGTCCTTAAATAAATCATAATTTGTTTTAAAAGAGAAGTAATAGATTTTTGGAGATTGTATTCAATCGAGACGAAAATAGTAAGTAATTCAAACACTAGCTTTTACAACAAATAAATTAAAATAACTTTACGTTGTCATGCCTAGAAAATAAACATTACTTGCTTACTGGCTTTTAAGGAACTCGGAGGTTCATTGCCGCCCTCACATAAGCCCGCCATTGGTCCCTATCCTGAGCAAGATTAATCCATTCTCTATCATCATATCCCACCTCCCTCAAACCCATTTTAATATTATCTTCTCATCTATGTCTCGGCCTCCCTAAAGGTCTTTTTCCCTCCGGTCTCCCAACTAACACTCTATATGCATTTCTGGATTCGCCCATACGTGCTACATGCCCTGACCATCTCAAACGTCTGGATTTAATGTTCCTAATTATGTCAGGTGAAGAATACAATGCGTGTAGTTCTGTGTTGTGTAACTTTCTCCATTCTCCTGCAACTTCATCCCTCTTAGCCCCAAATATTTTCCTAAGCACCTTATTCTCAAACACCTTTAACCTATGTTCCTCTCTCAAAGTGAGAATCCAAATTTCACAACCATGCAGAACAACCTGTAATATAATTGTTTTATAAATTCTAACTTTCAGATTTTTTGACAGCAGACTGGATGATAAAAGCTTGTCACAGGCATTTCTCATATATATTCTGTGTTTAATTTCCTCCCGAGTATCATTTATATTTGTTACTGTTGCTCCAAAATATTTAAACTTCTCCACTTAAACAATAAACATTTCTTTCAATAAATTTTTTCTACCTTAGCCTATACCATGTTAGCCTTTTGATACGAAATTTTCGATAATGTCTATAAAGTTTTTTAGCTTCAAAAGTGATCAATTTGTGAGATAATAGAACGCAATATTACAAGTCTCTGTAGAAATTTAGCCTGAAAAGTGGTGATTTTAAGTTATACTGGTATAGAGAGATAAAAGCCGATATAAAATTTTCAGCACGTGGACGAGACACACTAGTGCACAGCAAACAAACAGCAGTGAACTTTATAATGGACATGACAGTGCCATTAAGCAGTAATCTATTCCTACAAAACACCTATGTAGAAAGTCAACAAATACATTGATCTAGCTATATCAGAATAGGTGAAGCAAATGTGGAAAGCTGACTCAGTCGTCATCAAGCCGGTGGCAATTCCAAAAACATAAATAATTTGGACATAATCATCAGACAACTGAAGTCTTTAAACATGAAATAATTGATCTTATATTTAGCTAGTCCAAAAAGTCATAACCCTCTATATCTACTATATTAATCCTCTATATCTACCACATTGTACTACAATTTCCTAATGTGCGTTACTGCAGTACATTTTTAAACTTATATGTTCGTATAGACCTTTATTATTATTATTATTATTATTATTATTATTATTATTATTATTATTATTATTATTATTATCATCATCATCATACCAAACATATTTGTATCATTATTCTGCTATTTTACGAGTGTGTTTCTTTCTAATATTTTATGACGGTTTGCTGCAAATAGAAAAGGTCGCATTAAGAAGTTTCATGTTTTTATTACTTACGTTGAGGTTACAACAAACTGTTGAATATGATGATAGAATGGCGGATTTTTGTAACTGAATGTAGATGTTTGGAGTAAGCCCAACCTTTTCTAGGTTTCTATAATTTCTTTACAACTCGTATAAATGATAGTGAAATCAATATTCGTCTATTTTTTATTTATGATAGCATTTTGTAGTTAGTAATAAATAATGGTATTATTATTATCATCATAATCATTATAATCGTCATCTATTGTCTATTATAAATCAACAGTAGATGCATATGTTCTTGATTCTACTATAATCTACACCATTTGTAAGAAATACATTATTATTATTATTATTATTATTATTATTATTATTATTATTATTATTATTATTATTATTATTACTTGCTTACTTATGACTTTTAAGGAACCCAGAGGTTCACTGCCGCCCTCACACAAGCCCGTCATCGGTCCCTATCCTGAGCAAGATTAATCCAGTCTGTACCATACTATCTCACCTCCCTCAAATCCATTTTAATATTATCCTTCCATCTACGTCTCGGCCACACATTATTATTATTATTATTATTATTATTATTATTATTATTATTATTATTATTATCCGTGCTACTATTACTTCACCTTGACTTTCTTAGTACGTAAAATATTATTTCAAAAGAATTTAGTTCGTAACCTGATAGACAACATTTTATAAGGATTGATATAAAATGTACACTGTCTATGTAGAGCTTTCTCATCATTAGTCGCTTATTCTATGTCGTATTAACTACTGGGTTATGTATTATAGCCTTGATAGACTTGGTGATTTTTTAAAGTTGGTTATTTTACGACGCTTTATCAACTGTATGGTATCTAGAGTTTGAGAGAGATGAAGGCGAAATGAGTCCAGGATGCAGCGCCGAATGTTACCCAGCATTTCCTCTTAATGGATTGAGGGAAAAACCTCAACCAGGTAATTTGTCCCAACCATGATTTGAACCCGAGCCCTCTTGTTCCACGGTCAGACACGCTAACCGTTACTCCACAGCGGTGAACGGAATTTTTGATAGCGATGTGAGGCCGAAGATCTACTAAGAGCTTACCTGATATTAGTTTTACAGTTGGGGAAACCTGAGAAAAAACCCCAACCAGATAATCAGTCCAAGCGAGAATTGAACCCATGCCCGAGCTTAACTCTGACCTACCGCCTAAGCTATGCCGGTGGCTTAGGGATTCCTTTATCAACCGACTAGAAAAAGGTGATTATAAGTATTACATTATAGTGTTGAAAAATATTTTAATTAAAATATATCCGCATTTTAGCTTCGAAATATCTGTTGTACGAGTAGTAGGCCTATAGAACAAACATTACTACGTATCTTCTGCTTATGTGAACCATGTCTGTGAAGGATATTTTTATTATTATCCGTGGAATCTTGTTAGATTGAATCCGTCTCTTAGTTGCTAAGTTCTCAGAAACCTAATTTTCGTTGTTATTATCAATCAGTGTGACGTGTTGTGACTCGATCTCGGGTAATCAGATATTCTTAATCCGCACAGAGTAAGCCCGTGATTCCTTAAGCGCGTCATTGCAACAAGATGACTGCTGAAACTTCGGAAATAAATATTACCAAAGAAGAAGACATCTACTGAAATCAATGAGCTGTCCAAGGAATAACTTATTAGTTCAGTATAAGAAAAGATCGGGGTTTAGATCCCACACGTGAACATTTTAATCTCCAGTCAAAAACATTTGCGCCAAGACATTTTTAATTTTTAAGTTATCTATCTGTAGGAATGAGTTTTTAGAATTAACTTATTTGTAATCGACATGGAAATAAAGAAAACCGAGAATTTATTTTTCTATGAAATGTCTACAAACTCATATTCACAACTGAAAACTTCTCCTTACAAAAAATTACATGACTTTAAATTACTTTCACTTACAGATTTTGAGGTTTAATGCAATATTAGCCATTACAAAGATATATCTAAGTATTGCAATTTTATTGAAGATCAAGGAAGCAATAAATAATTCGTGGAAGCCAGCATAACATTTGCAGCAAAATAAACGAAGTGAATTGTTTCGAAAAACGTTGTTACAATCTACTTCACCGAATTTTTCTTCTCGTGTAAATATCTGAAACTTACAAAGTTCTTTGTCTTTATTGTTGGTCTTATTGTTTCACACATGGCGTGTCGTGCTTTCTAGAGTTCATATATGTAAATGTTCTGTATTCAGTCTCTTCGCTGTTCTATAAATATCGTTTCGTTTCTGTGAAGCACAGATATGGAAGGAACCTACGTGATATCCCCGATATTAGCCGGAAATCGAACCAGGCTCCCCGCGCCACCGTTAAGAAGACAGGGTGATTTCAGTCAAGAGTACATCATAATTCTGTGTCGGGGTGTGAAATAGCAGAACTGAGAAACTTGGCACAACTAGGTACTTCCAGGAAGAACTTGATGCATAGAAACGTTTATGATATGTTACCCTGTCGGAAATTAGGAGACATGAGATGAAGAATCACAGATTACGCTTCTTTATTAACTTATCATAGCGGAGTGCAAATGTATTATATAAACTTTTGATTTATTGTCACAGTTTTGGCATAGATGACATTATTCATTACTTTACTTTCGTAACGATCATTGCATTTCTAATGGACTAATTTATTGCTGTGGAAAATTTAAAAACATAGAGGGTGCAAGCGCATTATCTAGCGAAATTCATAAGCTTGTACTTGCTATTTGGGAAAAAAGAAATATTATTACATTATTATTGTCATCATCATCATCATCATCATTATTATTATTATTATTATTATTATTATTATTATTATTATTATTATTATTATTATTATAAGGCAAAGTTTAATAAAAATGGGTCCTATAGGAGATGCTTAGTGTGATTTCCATTAAAAATTAATTAAGTATTCTGAGAGGTGGAATATTCACCAAAAGAAGAAAATAAAGTCCAATAAACATAGGTCCTAAAATTAAATTTTGTACGAAACAAGGGCTTTGAAATTTATATTGTAAGAACAGTATTTTTTCTAGTATGAGCTCTTTGCTTGTTTCTCATTGTATACAGTTGTTGTTTGTTTAGTCAACTGTCCGAAGATATGTCAGAACCTCACAAGTGATAGCAAGAAGGCACTACTTATGAGGTAACTAGGCGAGGATATAATGGGGTAGGGTAACTAGTTGATCAACTTGTGTCATATTTCATTCGCTATTATAAAGGCTAATAATAATAATAATAATAATAATAATAATAATAATAATAATAATAATAATAATAAAATAATAATAATAGTAATAATAATAATAAATTATAAATTATTGTGATATTGGAACACTGATTCTCTTTGCTTTAAAACTCTCTTGGTATAGAATATCAAGGAATTACCTAACTTCCATTACCCGATGTCTTTGTTATAGTTGTACCTCAGAACAAAAAAAATATTATTATTATTATTATTATTATTATTATTATTATTATTATTATTATTATTATTATTATTAGTATTATTATTGAAATGTAAAGATTATTTCATTCCGTGCATTAGAGGCCTACATACTTAAATCTTGCAGCAAATTGTACTCTTTTATCAAAATTTCATTACCATAATTCCTTTGCAGACATTGCACGCCAACATAATTGAAATTCCTCAAATTCTCTGCCACTTTTCTTTGTAACTACTCCATTTCCGGAGCTATTCCGATAGAAATGTTCAGTTATTTCATTCCCATCTCTACTACTTTGAAGTTTCCTAATCAGCTGAAAAAAAAAAGTAAAAAAAAAAAGAAGAAAAATTGTATCACTGTTAAGCCCTAATACCGTAAAATATTCAAGCCAAAAATCCAGCAACTAATGAAAATAAATCCTTCCATATGCTCTTATTTATTTCTGATTCGCTCCTTAGTATTTTTACGAGTATAAATGAATATAGGATACAATATCATTTAAAATGAGACTCAGATGATATGAGCTTGTGTGAACAGAACATCGTTTTAAGCTGTCAGATTTTAAAGATTTATAGGAAAAAAATATATTGATGCAGCTTCAAACTTGTGCTCAAAACTGCTTGAAAATGGTAATCTACATTTCATAAATAGCAGCTTCTTGAGAAATGGAATTTCTAGATTCTACTGACAACATGTTTTGTAGTCATTGTATAGTTTCCGTTATATCGAAATAGTAGTTTCAACAGCACCTTGAATGAGAGAAAGTTTGTTCACAGTAGATTTGCATAACTTATATCTTGTCCACCAATACTTGAAGGAAAAGTTGTTCTTATAAACTTATCTTTGCGAAGATGTAAGCACCATCTCTATTGTTAAACTTCTGCTCAACAAAATAATTCACAGACATTCCAGAAAATTTGCATGCTTGAGCGAAAGAGATATTTGAATTGCAACATTGCTTCTATTTTTAATGTTTCTTTGAACAATGCTTCGAGATTATCATCTGTGAGCTTGGAATCACTTGTAAATGCGGAAGTTAAATGCTTTCCTGCTACTTTCACTTTCTTCTGAGAATACAGAATTGCCTCAACTTAACGTATAACTTCAGTAAGGGAAAAATTAACTGGAAATTCTTCTGCTAGTGCCCCAGATATATTAATAATTTGTTCGTAAGAAATTTGTTACTGTAAGGAAATGTCCGACCTTGTCGACGAGCACAAATGCAAGCTCTGGCGCATTAGAAGGGATCCAATTTTAGAGTGAATAAAATTTTAAATTTCGATATAAAATTGGCTAATTTCGGTATTATTTCGCACGAAAACATAAATTCGATATTATTTCGCATTTAAAAGATATACATTTTTGACTTTCGTCCTGCAAAATGGAGTAATTAATATTCCTATAAAGTCTTGATTCATTCATAGTTTTCAGCCCACTGCAGACCGCAAACCGAGCATTCTCCAATCTTTCCTATTTTCTGCCTTCCTCTTTGTCTCCACATATGATCCATATATCTTAATGCCGTCTATCATCTGATAGCTTCTTCTGCCCCGAACTCTTCTCCCGTTCACCATTCCTTCCCGTGAATCCTTCATAAGGCAGTTTCTTCTCAACCAGTGATCCAGCCAATTCCTTTTCCTCTTTCTGATCAGTTTCAGCATCATTCTTTCTTCATCCACTCTTTCCAACACAGCTTCGTTTCTTACTCTGTCCATTTCACACGTTCCATCCTTCTCCATATCCACATTTCAAATGCTACTATTCGCTTCTTTTCACTTCGTCCTAATGTCCATGTTTCTGCCTCATACAATGCTACACTCCACACAAAGCACTTCACTAGTCTATTTCTTAGTTCTTTCTCCAGAGGTTCGCAGAAAATGTTTCTTTTTTTCTATTAAAAGCTTCCTTTGCTATTGCTATCCTCCTCTTGACTTCTTGGCAGCAGTTCGTGTTACTGCTTATAGTACACCCCAAGTATTTGAAGCTGTCCGCTTGCTCTACTGCCTCATTTAGAACTATAAAGACTAGAGATCTGTATTATCAACGAAATCTTAAGCCTCTTTGTACATTTTAACAATGTTTACAGTATTCTACAGACACTTAACTGTTATGTAGAGAAATTAGTGTAACAGTTCCATATACTTTGTGTAAGTAATTTCAAATACTGAACAAACCACTCTCCTTGTACCTTACTACTCATATACAGTATTGTCCAACAAGGAAAAAGTACAAAAAATAAGATCAGAGTAATAAATAGGTAGGTCTTAACCTTTTCCTCCCATTTCATCTTCACTATCAATAAAATATACCTAATATTTTAACTAGTTCATATTAAATAAATACGTATTTTTAAACACTACATATCTATTAATACAATTTTTTTCGATCCACTTTTTACTTATATTGCCTGTTTCTTGACATACTAATATGATATTGAACGCGTCTTCTTCTATTCCGCACAAAGGGGGTAGGTATCCTTTCTAAGTCACCTCTCCTGTTTCTCACTTATATTAAGAGAAAATATATTGTATGCCCTTCATTGATTACTTCTCTTATCACAGACCCATACTTTCCATTTATAAACCGAAACTAAAATAAAACACTGAAACGAACACGACTGTAATTTCATTCTCGAAACTGTGTGACGTATTCTAAGTGCCGGTGTAGGCCTATACCTGATATAGCACAATTTTTTTCCTGAGGTTTCTTCTAAATGTGAGGCAAATGTCAGGGGATCCTCTGGCGAATTCTCACGTTATCTTCCCAAATAACATCTGGCTATCACATATTCTATTGTCGCTATGTAACTCGCTTTGGCACAGTGTCAATAATAATAATAATAATAATAATAATAATAATAATAATAATAATAATAATAATATTATTATTATTATTATTATTATTATTATTATTATTATTATTATTATTAACTGTTTATTGACGATGGTAAGTGGTGTAACATGATTATATTTTATTTATATTCTATTTCTAATACAAAAACTAAATACATTTTAATAAATGTTTTCCTTCAGTACACTCACAATCCGAATTATCAGCACAACTACGATCCTCTGTCACAATATCCCTTTCATAACAGATCTCATGTTCGAGACGCGATTCGAACTCATGGCTGTATCGCCTATAAACACCGAGCTTCTTCCTGAATCTTCACTTAAATGATCGTATTAAATGAACAATTATGATCCACCTTACTCAACTGGTTATTTTGGCACGATGAGTTCACACGCCCCTCTCATTGGAAATGGAATTTATTCCACAACTCTGTCGGGAATCAAATCTAGGTCCACTGTGTTTGTAGCTACAAACGCTGCCGCTTGCGCCACAGCTGAGGACTTCATTAAGTAATTAGGTAAATTCAATAACACTGAAAGCACTCAATATGGATTATTTCAATCAATATACGTCCTTCCGGTCGAATTTATTGTTTAGCTAGCAAATTCCTAGTGAAGTGAGAAGCTCATCCCACGCTTAAATAACTTAATTGTGTGTTGATTCCGTCGGCGCTGTCATTGCATACGCCAGTTGCATATGAAGGGCATACGCGGTAAGCAGAGCAGTACCTATGCATCTCCAATTTGTGTAGGGATATCACGATACCACCACAGTATCGATGTTAATATCTGGGTCGATATCAAAAGAACAGTATCGATAGTGGACTTACATTCGGTACCGAAAAAATATTATCAGTGCCAAATCTGAAGCTTTATCGAAAGAGTAATATCCGGTACCAGAGTCGGAACTGATATCAAAAGAGTATAATGCGATACCCGAGACGGAGGACGTATCGAAAGAGTATAATTCGATACCAAAAACGGAGGAGGTATCGAAAGAATATTATTCAATATCCGAGACGGAGGAAATATGTAAAGATTATTATTCGATACCCGAGACGGAGGAGGCATCGAAAGAATGTATATCCGAGAACCGAGACGAAGGATGTATCGAATGAGTATTATTCGATACCAGAAATGGAGGAGGTATCGAAAGGGTATTACCCGATACCAGAGACGGAGGAGATATCGAAAGATTGTATTATCTGGTATTCGAGACGGAGGAAGTATCGAATGAGTATTATTCGATACCAGAAACAGGAGGTATCGAAAGAGTATTATCCGATACCCGAGACGGAGGAGGTATCGAAAGAGTATCATTCGATAACAAAAACGGAGGAATTATCGAAAGGGTATTACCTGATACTAGAAAAAGAGGAGGCAACGAAAGATTGTATTATCTGGTATCCGAAATGGAGAAAGTATCGAATGAGTATTATTCGATACCAGAAACAGAGGAGGTATCGAAAGAGTATTATACGATACCCGAGACGGAGGAGGAATCGAAAGATTATTATCTGATACCAGAGACGTAGGACGTATCGAAAAAGTATTATCTGTTACCCGAGACGGAGGAGGTATCGAAAGAGTATTATCCGATACCAGAGACGGAGAAAGTATCGAAAGAGTATTATCCGATACCAGAGACGGAGGAGTATCGAAAAGTATTACCCGATACCAGGGACGGAAGAGGTATCGAAAGAGTATTATCGGATATCAGAGACAGATGAGATATCGAAAGAGTATTATCCGGTACCAGAGACGGAGGAGGTATCGAAAAAGTATTATCCGATACCCGGAGGAGGTATCGAAAGAGTATTATTCGATACCAAAAACGGAGGAGGTATCGAAAGAGTATTATTCGATACCAAAAACGGAGGAGGTATCGAAAGCGTATTATTCGATACCAAAAACGGAGGAGGTATCGAAAGCGTATTATCCGATAACGGAGTCGGAGAAGGTATCGAAAGAGTATTATTCGATACCCGAGATGAAGGAGGTATCGAAAGAGTATTATTCGATACCAAAAACGGAGGAGATATCGAAAGAATATTATCCGATATCCTACATAAAATCGAATTCGTCATCATCGGAACAATAATATTAATACAAAAATTGTATACAGGAGCAACACAAAACAATTTCTGCGTGGAACAAACTTTCCAATATACTCGTATCACTTACAATCCCACAGTTTTAAAATTACTTTTGTAGTAGAGAAATAGCCTACTAGGCAAAACAAATATTTCTATTATTAATCATTATTACATATTGACACTTAATTCATTTCTACCCCAAATTATACTAAGTAAATTTAAACAAATGTACTGAAATCTAAAATTTAAAAAGGATTTAATAGATCAAAACATGAAGACGAGTGCTTTATGCATAGTCGGCACGTAGTAACGTGAGGTAAGTTACTATGTTGCATCTTCAACATTTCCCCCCCCCCATTATTTGACTTGTTTAAATTTAATTAATACACACATGTTACGGATATCACGATAGTTTGTCATTTTGTAACTACTAGGTTGGCACAATTTGAGATATTAATCAGCTGAGGCAAGCTACTCTAATTTAAATACACTAATTTTATTCAGGTGCCGTATTGTATGTATATTTTATATCGCGATTATATCATCACATAATATAATGCGGAATATTTCATTTAGGGAGTTGTATGTGAAGTTACTGTTTTCATTAAATCACATAATACTATTTTGTGAAATGGTGTTTTAGGTTCAAGGTTGGTAGCATTGAAGTGTCAGCAATCTTTTATCTTTGGTACTTCACCATAATATAATTATTGCTTTGGTCATAGGCTTACAACTATAAGCTGAAGTAATTGCTCAGGAATAGTTATAATTATTAATAATAATCATGAATTGACTTTAAAGCATTTTAAAATAGGTACTCTCTGCATATTCAGGTGGACAATGGCCCACCTTATTCACCAGGTGAATCCGTCCCTCCCAATAAGCCGGTATGACTTGTAACCTGGCATCGCAGATTGCAGAATTTCACATGATTACATCATTTATACAGATGGTTCCCACATGAAACAACAAGCCCCGTCTGTTGGTTATGCTCTTGTCTACAATAATAATGTTGAAGTGTTCAACCAACATTTCAGACTGCCACCCTCCAGTCTCTAGTAGAAATTTCCAATCCGAACTTTTATTACAAACTGCCTGTGTTATACGAGAAAGAATGTATCTTGAGCGATTCACAAGCGGCACTCAGTGCTGGTCATGACAATATAATTTCAACTGAACGTTACAAAATCATGAAGTATAATCTTCCTTGAAAAGCTGTATAGGGGTATATACTTTTTAAAAGGGAAGGATAAATTTAAAAATAATAATGAAAATACTAATTGTAAAGCACAAAAATAGCTTAAAATCTGTAGATTTATGTAGCTTTTGTAGAATATTAGAGCAGATGCTCCTCTGTAGCTGGAGCTGTAAGTCTAAATAATGAAGCAATGTTGCCAAGTCGTCATGAAAAAATATGCTAGGTCGGTTAAAAAAATATGCTGTCTGATTGGAACAAAACAACATTAATAAATAATAAGAAATGAAACGTTACTTTCAACTTTTTATTTAACAAATTAAAATCACATGAGCGAAATTAATAAAATGTATTGTTTGTTCTTATTTTGTCAACTGTCCGAAGACAGGTTTGAACCTCACAAGTGACACCAATAAGACATCAATCACGAGGCAACTAAGCCAAGAGATAAAGGTTTGGGTTGCGAGTTCCGTTTTCCCTCCATTTTGCATACATCGCTGATTAGTTACATATTTCACTAATCAGATTTCAGATGTATAAAAACAATTGTTCTTTCTCTGACACCTATCATCAAATGAGATGTACTGCCTGGTAATGTACGTAATCAGGCAGAATCTCAATCAAAGGTATAAAATACATTATATTATAATGATTTAATGAAGTGGCGCGCGGATACTCAACATGTTTAGCCGGTATCCGCTGATGTTTATTTTCCATTAAATTTTTATATCTCAGTAAATTTATATTTTTTCATGGGGGCTTTGGAAAATGAACAAAAATATACATGTGCATTTTATTCATTTTACTCATGTGATTTGTTAAATAAAAAGTTGAAAGTAACGTTTCATTTCTTATTGTTATTGTGGTTTTGTTATTTTTAGTTGATGCGTAATCTTTTATTTAGGCTACACGTTCTTAATATATCAACGTTACGATAATTTAATTAATATTATGAAGAATATCTAAAACAGAGAAAATTACCTAATAATTATAATGAAGTTGGAATAATATCCAATCATATGTCCGATAATTTTTCAGAATTTATTAATTAATTTTGACTCCACCATGTTTCCTGTTATCCTCAAAGAACGATATAAAAATTTACTGGGATTTCTAATGAACGCCTGTGACGTGGATGTAGTCATGCGTGCAATACAGGAATTGAAATGGTCTAACAACTCGGAAAGCTGCAGTATCTTATAACACGAAATATCCCTACATCAGCTATCCAACAGAATGTGTAATATCGGAGATATTAAAGGAGTTATTCAACAACTGGAATGCCGTATACAGATAAACATTGATAATGGACGGATCACAAGAGAACTTCATATCCCAATAGTACACAACCGTATGGCGAGCAAACTACTCAACTCACGTCATGTATATAAACGCAGTTTCTGATAGAGTATGAAAAGTATAAAAGCTGCTTCAAAAGATTTGTATTTTTGTAGGGATTCGACAACTGCCTACTTCTGTCAATGCGAAAAATCCACACAGTGAAACACGTTTTTTAAGTGTACTCTGTTTGACAGCGAGAGATACGGTTTATTATCCCATCGTATTTACTACACACATCATTGCTTAGCATGATTCATTAATGGACACACACGATTCTTAGACCAGATCGTGTAGTAATTTTTATGAACTGTTCTAAAGTACAAACCTTATAGCCTACTCTTTGCAAAATAGGCGGTGGTGTTGGTGGTGGTGGTGGTGGTGATGGTGATGGTGGTGGTTACAGTAGAGTATTATTATTATTATTATTATTATTATTATTGTTATTATTATTATTATTTATTTATTTATTTTTTAACGACGACATGGTTATTCAAGAGTTCGCGAGAAATTTCCAATTTCCAGGCGGTGGTGGTGGTGGTGGTAGTGGTGGTGGTTACAGTAGAGTATTGCCATTATTATTATTATTTTTATTATTATTATTATTATTTATTTATTTATTTATTTATTTTTTAACGACGACATGGTTATTCAAGAGTTCGCGAGAAATTTCCAATTTCCAGGCGGTGGTGGTGGTTACAGTAGAGTATTACCATTATTATTATTATTATTATTATTATTATTATTATTATTATTATTATTTATTTATTTATTTTTTAACGACGACATGGTTATTCAAGAGTTCGCAAGAAATTTCCAATTTCCAGGCGGCGGTGGTGGTGGTGGTGGTAGTGGTGGTGGTGGTGGTGGTTACAATATAGTATTACCATTTTATTATTATTATTATTATTATTATTATTATTATTATTATTATTATTATTTTATTTTTCCATGCCAAAAGCTCTCTCAGGAACAAGGGTTTTTACGTGCCGTAAATTTACTACACGAGATTCACAGTCTTGCTTTCCTCTCGAGGAAGCCAGCTGATTTTACCGCTCTTTAAAATTCACTGCATCTTCCCTTTATACCGACTTACCCACCAATGAGATGTAGGGGAGACTTTTTCACACGACTGACCTCTCTGACCGTATGGTAGACATGACGCAGGGTCACCGCGTAACCGTCACAGAACAAGACGAGGGCCAAACACCCATTTTCGTGGAATGGAAATAAATCTCAACTAACTTCGGGAATCGAACCACGGACCTCTTAGCCGGGAAGTGACGCGCTATCCACAAATGCCTAACAATGTTCATAATAATAGTAATATAATACTAACAATAAAATATGATAACTATAAATTGAACAAATTTATAAATATACTCTGTTAAAATTTTATCATAAAAATCGTAATAAGTTTATATTACAGGCACATAATCATGACACAAGACGAAATAATAATTCCACATTAGTAGAACCTAAATGTTTCACATCTGCTGGTCTAAAACATAGAATTAATTTTGGCCCTCGATTGATAATGCTTTAGCTAAATTATACCCAGAACTTCTAACATGTAATCCACTAACATATAACAAGAAAATTAGAAACGTGTTAATGTCTTCAATTTGATTAAATAAATTTATAGCCTATGTGTAGGCCTATGAATTAATCAGCCTATATTATGTTTGTATTCTATAATTTTGGAATATATATTTTTTCATAAATTGTCATACTTTATTCACGTACGATATTATTCTTCTTTATGTTAATATTATATTATATAATTTCATTGCGCTCTAATTTTAATTTTAGTTCCAATTTTATTTTATTTTATTTTATTTTATTTTCTGTATTCCTCTTATATTAATATATTATATTATATAATTTTACTGTAGCTGTAAATTTAATTTTAGTTCATACTTTATTTTATTTTGTATATTCTCTTATAAGCCAATTAATAATATATCTGAACTGCCACCGAACACGAGTGCTGCTCATTCGGTCCTCAAATTTTGTAAATATTACTGTATCTCCTTTTTATATTAATCGTATTATTTTATTTCTATTTCTCTTGTTAGTAATTATATTCTGAATTTGTATATTTGAATTTAAATAATAAATAAATTTAAATAAATTTAAACAAATAAATAAATAAATGAGAAGATAAGAATAACAGGGAATTAGCCTATTAAAACTAAACTTTGAAGTTCAGTATGTGAGATACCTCGCTTACTTTATAAATCAGTTTCATTATTTTAATTTAATTTATTGTTATCTTATAATTCACACAGTTTTTTTAACCAGAAGTCATCAAATTTATTTGAAATACCTAGAAAAATATACATATTTCTTTGTTGAAGCCTCCAATTTCTGTGAACAAATCTTATGTATGTATTTAACCCATTGTTCCGATGCCGAAACATAGGTAGTCCTACCCCCTGACTGAGGTTTCATTACCTGCAAGGAATTTAGTTACACTTATTTGCCGAGAGGAGCAGAAGATGTGATAATAGTGGAAAATACAGTAAATACACTGTAAGTTCACAGGGCTAACGGCTTCGAAGCTGGGTACCTGGTTCTAATGAAGTGCTCTGGTAGTAACATAAAACATGAGGGCATGAGATAGTTACCCTGCCTGCCATAATAAATTCACTTCAATTAAAGTCCCCAATTTAAAAAAATAAATAAATAAAAAAGAGGCAGAAGGACAAGTGGTAAACTCATCGCCTCAAACGCCACCTAGTATGCAATTAAGGTATTACTAGGATACGAGAGAAGAGAAATTTGATTCAAAGGCTCCAATTTAGGCTTGAAAGTCTTTAAAGTGCCTGAAATTGCCGACAATGGACACACGACTTGGAGTCCCTTCAGGAAGATCTGCACTCGGGATTTTTACGTCTTGAAAAATCCATCGTCCCCAGTCAGACAAACAATTTCCACGGTTTACCTTCATGGAGTTTTTATACTTCAGCGAACCGTTTGGAACTCTTGGGACAAATAATTTGAAATATTGTGTAGTAAATAAACTCTTTATATCACAGGTTATACTCATTTTATTTAAAAAGTCATTGTGGCAGGAATAACACTTTAGACAGTTCAGATTTTTTAAAAATTCGTCTTTATTATTGAAACTTAAAGAGCAACTGTAACGCTGTTACGTAGGATTTCAAGTATTTTCATTTTTATGTTAACCCTATTACGGTTTCGAGAAGTAAAGTCTATTACCTCGATCCTCGTCCTCCTACTGATGCGGAAACAATACTGGATCTTATCAAGTAAACATAAAAAAGTAAACAGACAATATTTTCGCCAATATTAAGAAATATCTGATAGATTACCCATATGTTATAGATATATTTTTTATTAATTAACTTCCTCCTGCTGTAGGACTTAAAGACCAATGCCTGTAGGTAGCGGACAATCCTATAGACCAGTGGTCGTCAGAACTCGCTAAAATGGGTCCGTCAGAAGCCACGGATGCACGCTAATGCCTCTCTTATCCGCGGGTAAGGGACGCCAGCCCGAGGATGCACTGTGCTGATGACCGCTGCTATAGACCATACATATCAACATATAGGCTAATTATGTGTTCCTCCCCTATCCTGGGTTGAGCATTGCGTAGAGACGTCCAAAGAGACACACAGATGACATAATATTAACGGACATCCATCCATGCCACAAGCGAAATTCGAACCCACGATCTTTGACCGCGTCGCCTAAGGGAAGCGGCTCAGACCGCGTAGCCACAATTCTTTTGGCTTGATATAATTTTAGTGACATCGCAATGTACTACGTAGTCTGAGAAATACCAGCATGGACATGGATTAATATCACTGACAACGCATCACATTCCTTCACTCCAGCAGCTCATAATCCTTCCCTCCATTAGTGTCGTGTAGGAACAGAACAAACATGTGACAATCGCATAAATTAGTAGTTTTTATCTCGTTAAAAATGGAGGATGTGTACAGTACACAACCATGATATTTTATATAGAAGAGTAATTCTGGTAATGCAAATACTGTGGTTTTTCATATCCATTAGTTTTAGAATAAAAGTTTGAATTATGCACTTACAGAATTACAAGTCTTTTGTTATTTTTGTAGGCTACAATACTATTATTTGTGATTCTTTGTTTGTTGGTACAAATTTAATTGTCTCTCTGATAAGTCCAAATATGTACAAGGCCTATGTTGTTGTTGTTGTTGTTGTTTATTGTTAATAAAATAACATTGACAGAAATACAATCTTAGTTCTTCCCTGAAGGAGTAAAAAACTCGTGCTCAGGGAGATATCTAAACACAAAGATAAACACAAAGATAATTTTTTGACACAAACTGGGTCAAGAAAAAAAAAATTACAGGATTAAATTAAATTTACAAATACAATTTCAATTTTAACAATTTAAGTCATACAAATACATATACATATTAAATCAATATATATTCTTTAAAAATTAAATTCCTAACGCTATTTTTGAAATTCCTGATACTAAAATTTTGCAAATCTGGATATTTATTTATGTGGAAAAATTACTTCCATCTGTCGAGTTTTTGGGCATTACATCCAGTCATAGGTACAGAGATAACCAGCATTTCGAAATTGCCTACCAACTTCATCATGAAAAAGTCGGGGACTCCATTTCCAGTCCTTGATAATACCATGAAACGAGTAGGCCCGTGTTGAAATCCTGATTAGGACATGTTACCCTTTTCCGAGATTTCCCCTCAACCAATTGAAGCAGAATTGCTGGGTAACTTTCAGCATTTAAACTAGACTTATTTCGCCATCACAATTTATTGCACTTCCCCACTTTCATTATTTCCATTTCTCTTCCTATATTTCAGGCTTTCTCCGTTTTAGAGTCGGCTGCGGGCCGACACCGAACTTGGACCCCGTGGTATGTGGTCATTAGTTGCTGGTGGTAGTGCTATGTATCGTTGGCTCTCCCCTGGGATTCATAATGTTCGTAAGATCTGGGATTGAGGGCATCTCACTTTGTGATCTCCTTCCATTAGAATTAAAATATTCTTTTTCTTGTCTTTTAATAATATATCTAGGCTTATTTCCAGTAATTTTTATATTTGGATTCATCTTTTAGTCGCTTTTTCATACTCGTTAAGTTCTTGTTCAATTATGAGTCAGGAACAGGAGTCCTACATCCTTTCTCATATTTCTTCCTGATATTTTAAAATGCTGAAGCCTTTTTGATTTAGCTTCTGATAGGAACGATTGTTTAAATGTGACGGGATGGTCTTTTATCATGTTAATAGATGTAGATATTGTCACTCTGGATATCACTAACGTCTTGCTTCGAATCACTCATGTTGAGAACAATGCAAAATTGGTCACAAAACAGCTGTTAAAAGTCGACAAGAATTCAGCAGTAAGAAATCTCCAAAATGACGAAGAATTTTCTAGTTATTTTTATTAACAAAAAATGTGAAGTTTCTCAAACGAAGGATTGGACTCAATATTGTTCAAGATTCAATTGACCAGAGAATTTTCTCTGTTTTATTAATACCATCCATTGTTGTTAAATGGAACAGTAATCCAAATGGTTGTCGGTTACTGGTATTACCAAGCTTCTATATGGTTTTTATTTTGTGCCAAAAAATAAAACATGGTGAGAGGAGCCATCGAATCTCAGTAATTGCATGAAAAGTTTATGTGCGATAGTTATTCTGCGCATGGTGGTATTGTAAGGGTGCTAGAAATTGTAAATAAAAATGTTGATATTTTTTATTTTTGTCTTTAGATTCTCCGCATTTAAATTTCACAAGAACTAGCTTTTTCGTTAATAACACCATAAATTCTTCCTCATTCCATGAGATCTAGTGACGAGGCAACAATGCAATTGATAATCGAAACATTTCATACATCAATATGACGACAATTAGTTTTTTGAAATTTTAATAAATAATGTGTCATTACAGAGCAGTGTTGCCAATCCTAAGAATTTATCTCTAGTTCTAGGGAATTTGAATTGAATCTAAAGATATAGGGATAATTTATCCTAAATTCATTGTTTCTACTGATTTCCTGGTTTTACCTTTAAATTTAATTATTTTCTTTCATTTCATCTTCTATTTTAATTTTTATGAACTATTTAAAATTTGAGTTAAATATATTTTTAACAAGAATACACATGTGACTTTCCATTTTTATCACATTCCTAATTTATGTAAGAGAAGAATAAGTATCACCAGAGATTATGTGATGATTCTTCCCTGGTTTCTTTACTCTCAGATTTTTCTATTAGGAAGGTGATTGGATAAGGCAGTTGTATCAGTGTATTTGTGAGTGGGGAGTTCCCCTTTTCTTTACTGAACTTATAGCTATTTTGTGTGCGTGAGTAGGCCTACTGGAAATTTGCTGACAATTAAATTCTTCCCTTTAAAACTAAAGCAAATAAACTTTCATGTGAAAAGTTTTTTTGCACGAGAAGATATTAATGCTTTAGCAATCCAAAAATCTATAGTGAGGGA
The DNA here is from genome assembly GCF_040183065.1 of Periplaneta americana. NCBI lineage: Eukaryota > Metazoa > Arthropoda > Insecta > Blattodea > Blattidae > Periplaneta > Periplaneta americana. The sequence goes on along the minus strand of NC_091121.1, from coordinate 42,526,070 downwards.
AGGGAGATTGGGAATACTCTTGCTTGGTAGTACTATTTGAGGGCTAATGATTGCAAAAATGATATATCAATAATTATATTGTCCGTTTAATTGTGTCCTAGTTATTATTATAAGTTCTGTTAATATTCAATTTTAAGCCGAAATTCTATTTTTAAATTAGGAATTTTCATATTGGAATCTAGGGAAAGAAGTAGATGTTTTAGGGATTTTTAGTCTAAACAGTTTGGCATCACTGTTACAGAGAATTGGATTCATTTGGAAATTAATACCATAGTTACGTAGTTTAAATTAGACAATGTTAAAATAAATATTTTTGTCTTTATACTTACCGCATTTATTAGTCATCCACATTTGTATAGGCCTATGCATATTAATGAGTCATTGTGATGTCACATTAATTTGTTTTTCCTTTATGTTTTATCACGCGTGACTGGAATCGAAACTATTTTAACACATAATTTCAGTCATTCGATGACTTCACCGTATTAACAAGCCAGTAACAAACATAAATGACACTCGGGAGGAAATTAAACGCAGAATAAATATGGGAAATGCCTGTTATTATTCGGTTGAGAAGCTTTTGTCTTCTAGTCTTCTGTCAAAAAATCTGGAAGTTAGAATTTATAAAACGGTTATATTACCAGTTGTTCTGTATGGTTGTGAAACTTGGACTCTCACTTTGAGAGAGGAACAGAGATTAAGGGTGTTTGAGAATAAGGTTCTTAGGAAAATATTTGGGGCTAAGAGGGATGAAGTTACAGGAGAATGGAGAAAGTTACACAACACAGAACTGCACGCATTGTATACTTCACCTGACATAATTAGGACCATAAAATCCAGACGTTTGAGATGGGCAGGACATGTAGCACGTATGGGCGAATCCAGAAATGCATATAGAGTATTAGTTGGGAGGCCGGAGGGCAAAAGACCTTTGGGGAGGCCGAGACGTAGATGGGAAGATAATATTAAAATGGATTTGAGGGAGGTAGGACATGAAGTTATGTGAGGGCGGCAATGAACCTCCGGGTTCCTTAAAAGCCAGTAAGTAAGTAAGTAAGTAAGTAAGTATGTAAGTATGACTAGATTTCTCTAATGTCAAACGCAGCGTTTCACGTTAAAAATATTGTTCGATACTAGCATCGGAATAAAATTAATACAGACATAGGTTAGTATCGGAAGTAATGTATCCATACAAACAGTTGTAAAAGAAATTAATTGACTACCCTTATGTCTAGTAGCATACCTACCTATATGAGCACGTCCATTATGAATATCATGAAAAAAAACTCGTAAAGCAAGTGTCCTTGTTCTTAGCTAGCAAAGAAGAAGAAAAAACTCTCGCAAATTACACAAAAAGAATTGCAGCTTCAAAGATGTGCATTATGCATTATTTATACGGGAAAAACGTTCATCTCTTCGTTTGTCGTTAACATTAATAATTCTACAGAAAGGTTTTTATTAACATTAGTTGACAAATATGTTACAGTCTTTGTCTTGGCAGTAAAGACAAGTTGTCAACCTCCTCGAGAGAAGGGGGGGAAAAAAGAAGCTTACAAATAAATTCTGTTCCGGAGAAAAAGTGTTTACAGTGACAGAACAAGTGTGGAAATATTACCGCTTCGTGTTCCCACGAAGATGTGACTTAAGGGACCTCCGAGCCTCGTAAATAAGATTGTAACAAGGCAAAAAGTTTTCCCTAAACATTGGATTCTTCTTGCTTTACAACAGAACATGACGAGGGTACCCAAGATACAAGCGCAACATTAAAACATCCGTTCTGTCGTCTAAAAGCTTTGGTATTATAAATTCTAGCATATTTTTCTTGTTAAAAAAAGAAAGCAACGTTTCGTTTTATCCCTCTTTTGATTGCAAATCCGTACTCGTAAAGTTTGCAGTGTGTTTATCTCTGAAATGAATGGAGTCATAGAATTTCTCTTACTTTCGAAAGAAAATAGTTATTAATAAACGACTGCAGCTCGCAATAAAAGGATACGCTACTAGAAGAATTTTGTAGATTGAGTCAAATTGTTGGTAACAGGTTACTTTTGTTACGTTTAGAGAAATATAAAGAGTTAATGGAGATTTACGGCGATTCCAGTGACCACATGAAATGTCTATACTCGAATTAAGGTTTTTTGTGTTCATCTAGAGAACGAAGTGAGACTGACCGTGTGGAGAAACACATTTTTGTTTGCACAGTACCACGTATGACGTCAGAGAAAACCTTCCATGTCAAAACGTTACAATTTTCCTCTCTTGTACGTCGTACTTAAAGGTTTTTTTATGATCTAATTGCGAGTACAACCATCATCAACCGAAATATCGCTGTCTGTGGGCGACGCGTCGAAGTTATTCTCTTAGCCGCCATAGGCGTTGCCTTTTGTGCACCATGAGAGAAAAATTACATAGGACCGAATGATGATTAATTATTATTGGAGCAATGCCGGCAGGGAAAACGGAATTATTCCACGAAAACCTATTACTAAACACCGTCTGTGTCCATCACAAATTTCAGTTGGACCCGACGGGATTCGAACCCGAGTTACCAGCGTGGAAAGCCGAAGCCCTAGCCATTCGGCTAATAGTGTGCCAAGAACATAGACGTATTACGTTAAAAAAGGCTTTGGCTTTTCGCGTGAAACGTCTATGTTCGAGGTATAAGAGAGAAATTGTAACGTTTTGACATGAGAGTTTCACTCTGATGTCACTCGTGGTACCATGGGAGCAGAAGTGTGAGATGAACTTAGTGCCTTCTGGTTTTTATGCGATTCGTCTCGTTTCAATCTAAAAAATGTTATGTTTTATTTAACGACGCTCGCAACTGCAGAGGTTACATCAGCGTCGCCGGATGTGCCGGAATTTTGTCCCGCAGGAGTTCTTTTACATGCCAGTAAATCTACTGACATGAGCCTGTCGCATTTAAGCACACTTAAATGCCATCGACTTGGCCCGGGATCGAACCTACAACCTTGGGCATAGAAGGCCAGCGGTATACCAACTCGCCAACCAGGTCGACTATTTCAATCTATATTTTTCCGGAGTTCACGTAGACACTTTCTGAGACCTAATATTCCTTGCAAGAATGCATTTTCGCTTGTCTTTTAAATGTTTCTTCTCTCATTTCCCCATTCATTCATTGGTATTCATGTTTTCCACACAATAATCATAGAAATATTGGGTATGTGTGTTACGTATATACATGAATATCAAATGAAACATACTTAGGGCCGTATTCATAGACATTTTTAGCGCGGGCTTCCGGTGGATGATCAGCGTTTTTCGTATTCATAAACCAGTGTTAGCGATAGGATATGATTTGAATTCTGTACAAGTAACCAGTGTATAGCCGGTGCTAGTTTAGCACGCTCGTAGCGCGTGCTGCGAAATGTCTATGAATAGCAACCTAAAGTGTTAAAGAAAGTACTGTATATTGTATCGTATTACTTTATTCCAGTATAAAAGATTCACGCAATCATTATGTTTTTCTTAGATATCTTATCCCTTTTTTGAAACAGTAAGACAAATGTTAAATAATCTCATAGCGAATTCCCTGTCTAATCTAACTAAAATATCACCCGTCTATAACCAATTCCGTCGACACAAAATAACCTCTCAGTTGATACAGTGTCCATAAATAACTCATTATAGTACACATATAGTTCACAAAAAATACAAATATCTCCAGGTCTAGATGCATATCTTATGCAACTGAAAATTACATACTATTCCAAAATGAAACAAATCATTCATAGCATGAAAAACCACCAAATATTAAAATTTCAGTTGACGTTAAGCAAATAACTAGCGCTACTGCTGACGACGCCCGAAGCTGCGAATTGAACAGATTGTGTATTTTCTAGTTCGACTGTGGTTTCAACGTATTTTTATATTACTTCTGTTGTAATGGCGTATTTTTTAATCAGTTTCTGCTTTCAACAGTTTTTTCATCAGCTTTAGACGGTTTTGTACGTGAAAGAATCGGTCTAAGCAATATTAATTCTTTCGAGAAGTTTGTAATTTGAATAGAATAGTTCCGATACAAAAATCAGAAACATCTCCTGTTTATTGACATCGGTCTACTGGATATCCGTATAAAAGGCATGAAGAATAAATGACAGGATTTAAGGAAATTCCAACGATTCCTTGAACCCGATATAATTGAATTAGAGTAATAAAATACAATACCGTATGTAATTTCTGCAATGCTGTAATGTGTTTTTTGGATGATCATGCTTTTTCCCTACTTAATATTGTTGTTTACATCGTAGTGCGGTAAATAGAAACAAATAGAGTTATATTTATTAAAAAAAAAACACATTTTCATATCATCTTTTAGACATTTCTGGTAGGGTACATTAGGATCTGTTGGACAATCGGGCATGTTGGACACTTTGAAATTTAACGTGTTACCTCGCCACTTGTAGGCACCAAATTCTGCTAGAAGTCAATGAAGGAAGTAGCCACGAGTGGGGCTACTTCCTTCATTGACTTCTAGCAGAATTTGGTGCCTACAAGTGGCGAGGTAACACGTTAAAGTTCAAAGTGTCCAACATGCCCGACTGTCCAACAGACCCTAATTTACCCTATTAACTTAGCGCAACCGGTCCTCTATGCTTCTTTAATCTTTACATCCACTTAATCCTCAACCATTCTTTTGTCATAATCATTAAATGATTACAAAATTTCTAATTAAACTCATATTAATCAGATTAATACAAATTTAATTACCAGAAACAACAATGACTTTTTACACTGAAACAAAATAACCTACGTACTGCCTTGGCAACGACGTTCAAACCTTTTTATAGGAGAAATGTTTACTTATCAAACAAATTTATGCAATATTAAGAATTAAAAATAAATTTATTTAAATGACAATCCTTTAAAAATTATCTATACTAATAATATATCTGTAGCCGAAATTTTTCTGGTAATTTTCGATTTTCCAAAAATAATTGGTCCTAACATATATAATTAACCACCCTGAAACCGAAAATCGCCTTTTTTGAAATTTTTGTTTGTATGTCTGTCGTCTGTCTGTCTGTCTGTATGTTTGTTACCTTTTCACGCGATAATGGCTGAACGGATTTCGATGAAAATTGGGATATAAATTAAGTTCGTTGTAACTTAGATTTTAGGCTATATGGCATTCAAAATACATTATTTAAAAGTGGGGTTATAAGGGGGTCTGAATTAAATAAATCGAAATATCTCGCTTATTATTGATTTTTGTGAAAAATATTACATAACAAACGTTTCTTTAAAACTAATTTGCGATACGTTTTATTCCTTGAAAAATGTTGATAGGACTGATATTTAATGAGATAAATGAGTTTTAAAATTAAAATAACTGCCATCTAAGGCCGTGTAATGAGTTAAAAAACAAATGACTTCGTCTATAGGGGCCTTGGACAGCAACAATCGAAAGCTATGAAAGATAGCCTACAGAGAATGTTCCTGTGTTTGTATGAAGTAATATCGGAGGCTAAATTAACCGATTTGTATAATTAATTATTATTTCTCCATTGGAAAGTGTAGTTTCTGTAGATGGACATAATGCTATAATGTTATTACAGTAACTTCTGATATAATATAATATAATATAATATAATATGTAATATTATATAATATAATTTAAGTTATGTGAAGTGTTCAGAACCATAGTGGGCCAAGCGCCATTTACTGAATACGTAGAAAACAAGGGTTAAAATTAAGTTATTACCATAATTCAATGGAAACCTATAACAAGTAAAATAAAATATACATATTAAATCTAAATGATGTCAATCTTCATTAAACTATGGTTGCATGTAATAAAAATTAAGAAACATGTTAAAGGAATTGTCATTGCACCAAATGAGTGTCTCTGGACCAAAATGATCGCATTTTAATTATTTGGATGCAATTTAAATTAAGTAATATATTAAACGATTTATCCTTCTATCAAACACGAATGTTCCCTGGATCAAATGTCCTATTTTAATTATGTAATTACTTTATATATACTTCTAACGGGTGCAGCGGAGTGCACGGATACGGCTAGTATGTAATATATACAGTATGCGTTAAGTGCATAACAGAATCTCGCAAACTGAAAGTTTTTTCAAACTCTTTTCTCTGTTATGTTATGCTCTTACCACATTTGTGTCGCAATACACTATTTTTTATATTCGCGTATAGGCCTAATATATAACACATATCCAATATTTCCTTGACTACTGCGTGGAAAACCTCATGAAATGAAACGAATGAATGATATAGGGAGATAGAAGGAATTACACCATGATAATCGCGTGCTTGCTAGAGTTCTTGGAACTCATGTTAATCTTTGTGTGAACTCACATTCTAAAAGACCATTTGTCTCATTTCATTGAAATTGTTCCACTTACTTAATGGCTGGATCGTTTATTTCAGGAAATGCATATAGCCCCTAAAAATATAAAAACAAACGAGTATAGATCCGCTAACATAATAATTATAGTTTGCGCATTCTATAGGATCAGTGTTGTAGTTCCAAGAAATGCTGCGAAGCACATAACTTCCTAAAATGTAAAAAAAACAAATGAGGATTGATCAAATAACATAATACGAGGTATGAGTTGAGATCCTTAAATGAACAAATTTAGCTCTTTAACTAACGAAAACATTGCGGGTGTTATCAACTTAACTCTCATAAGGGGCAATGCTGTAATTTTTGCTAGACCTACAATTTTTCTCGAATAATACGCAAAAAAAGCCACCGGCGTAGCTCACAAGCAAACATTCTGATGGGGGCAGATAAAAAAGTTATTTTTATTTTGGCCACTCGACCACAATTACGAGGGCCGTAAAAAATTAGTTTGCCAGGGATCGTAAAGAGAAAAAAAAATACAATTTCATTAAAAAAAATTATTGGAACAGACACAACAATTGTTGAGCTGTTTTCCAACATATTCCCCACCGGAATTGAGACATTTATGATATCATGAGATCGACAGAAAAGTGCAGAAAGCAGTCAAACGCTGGTTCCGATCCCAGGCGGCTGACTTCTTCGACGCAAGGATATAAAAAGTGATCCCATGGTATGACAAATGTCTCAATTCCAATGGGGGATATGTTGAAAAATAGCGCAACAATTGCTGTATTTGTTTCAATAAATCTTTCCATGCAATTGTTCTTTTCTTTTCTAAACGGTCCCAGGGAAAATCACTTTCTGGACGACCTCGTAAATGCGGCCGAGTAGCCAAAGTTTGTATAAGCACTTCTTTTGATATTATTAACATGGTAGAAGAAAAAAATTAACTTTTTTATCTGCCCCCATCAGAATGTTTGCTTGTCAGCCGGCTAAGGCTCTTATATGCTGATCCGGAGTTGCGCTCGGCAGCGGGTTTGATTCCCGCTTGGGTTGATAACCTGGCTGGGATTTTTTCCAGGTTTTCTCCAACCGTAAGGCAAGTTTCAGGTAATATATGGCGAATCTTCGGCCTCATCTCGCTATCACAAATTCCATCGACGCTAATTACCCGAGTAGTTAATTTAGCGTCGTTAATAACCAAGTGCGGAAATTCTACTTGAAGTAAGTAAAGCTATAGGGTTGGAAGTAAATCCCTAAAAGACAAAGTATATGATTATGTCTCGTGACCAGAATATTGTACGAAATAGAACTATAAAAATTGGAGATTTATCCTTCGAAGAGGTGGAAAAATTCAAATACCTTGGAGCAATAGTAACAAATATAAATGACACTCGGGAGGAAATTAAACGCAGAATAAATATGGGAAATGCCTGTTATTATTCGGTTGAGAAGCTTTTGTCATCTAGTCTGCTGTCAAAAAAAATTGAAAGTTAGAGTTTATAAAACGGTTATATTACCGGTTGTTCTGTATGGGTGTGAAACTTGTACTCTCACTTTGAGAGTGGAACAGAGATTAAGGGTGTTTGAGAATAAAGCTCTTAGGAAAATATTTGGGGCTAAGAGGGATGAAGTTACAGGAGAATGGAGGAAGTTACACAACGCAGAGCTGCACTCATTGTATTCTTCAGCTGACATAATTAGGAACATTAAATCCAGACGTTTGAGATGGGCAGGGCATGTAGCACGTATGGGCGAATCCAGAAATGCATATAGAGTGTTAGTTGGGAGGCCGGAGGGAAAAAGACCTTTAGGGAGGCCGAGACGTAAATGGGAAGATAATATTAAAATGGATTTGAGGGAGGTGGGATATGATGGTAGAGACTGAATTAATTTTGCTCAGAATAGAGACCAATGGCGGGCTTATGTGAGGGCGGCAATGAACCTCCGGGATCCTTAAAAGCCAGTGAGTAAGTAAGTAATAACCAAGTTAAAAAAAAACAGAAAAACGTTCAAAGTTAAAATCTTATTTATTCCATAAAACGATTATGTCCAATTTTTAAGCTCATATGAGAATTTGCAAAAATTTGAGTAGGCCTAATTGAAATTGTAACTTGGCATTGAAAACCCGTAATAGAATAATGAGGAAATAGAGTTCAGTTCTTGTTCACAGTAGCAAAATATTCAAACGTGTTAGCTTTTACGTTTTCGCAACGCTTGTGAAGCTCCAGTATTTCTTCACGTAACGTTCGGAGCTACAATACTATTTCAGTTGAAATGAGCTCCTTAAATAAACGAATAAAAATCGTATTACTTGACGACAGAGAACGCAGCTGTCGGCTTGGTCTAGACTCAAACCCAATATCAAGCCGAATGCAATCAACCGTCTACGCATATTTGAGAAATCAGTTTGAAAAATATGGATAAACGACTTTCCCATTCGCAGCATGCCGGAGGGTTGGAAGTTGGATGTGGCAAAATGTTTAAGACGGTCACATCTGGCCCGCGGGACGCTTATTGATCAACCGTCTTTATCGCTCGCCATCAATCTTGCATGTTTTACTGTCCCGGCTTTATAGAAAAGTCAGAGATGGAACCACAACTTTATAATCCGTGTAATCAATACGGCCTTGGGGGCGCTTGAAAACAAGGGAATCTCGAATTGTAATGTCATTGTTGCATCCGGGGAAGATAGAATGTTAGGTAACGAGCAACTTCCTGATGTGTACTCTTCACCTAGTATTGTTAGGATAATCAAATCAGGGAGGCTGAGACGGGCTGGCCGCTGGGGAGGTGAAGAGTAGATGGGGGTGTATTATTAAAGAGGCTATTATGGAAATAGGCTGCGTTCTGCGGATTGGATTAAGGTACATCAGCACGCGGAACTGGAGTAGTTGTGGTATTAAAAGATTACGTACTACTCTCCTAAATTAATAGAGTTATAGAAATATTACATGTCCTTCGCAAGTGGCTTAGGAGGTACAGTTTCCAGCTCTCAGGGCAGCGGACTTGGGTTGAACTCCTGTCAGGGAAGTGTTTACTTATCTCCCTCCCACAGGGACTGGGCGTGTCTCACTTTGTCTACTGTCTGTGTTGTCTTCTTAAGACGTTCTGCTGGTCACGTGACCTGGATTCCCAGGGATACCTGTGAATGCTTATCATTACCTGCTACCCCACTTGAAAGAACATTGGATGCGATGGCTGCGGACCCAGTTTCAAATCCAGGCGAAGGCCACATCGTAATTATGTGGACAAAGTGTAGGGTTCGATTCCAGATGTCGGCTATTCTGACTTGTTGCGATGTACCGAAGTACTTATGATATTTCCATGCAGGTATTCTGCGTTATCATGTGATGAAGGATCGGTGGCGCGGAGAAAAATTCTCTCCGGGACCGGATTCGAACCCGGGTTTTTAGCTCTACGTGCTGACGCTTTATCCATTAAGCCACGCCGGATTCCAATTCCGATGCCGTATCGAATCCTCTCTGTTTAAGTTCCACCTCTTAGTTTCCCTTTAGTGGCCAACCCTCATGCACTGTGACACAGATGTGTGACAGTGGCACGATGTCCAACACACTATGTGCAGAGGTGCATTCATTACGAGTGACTAAGTGGCCGGGTTCTGACGGAATGAGCGCCGTCTTAAATCACTAAGGCCCAATTGTATAAACCATTTAATCTTAGATCAGAGGTTAAATTGATCCTTGTTTCAGCTGAACTTGGAATTTTGTGTTGTATAAAGTCTAATCTGAGATTAATTTGTCTCAAACTAAAGTCAACTTTGACTGAAGAAATTTCTCCGATTAAGTTAGATGATCCAAGTTCAGTTATTTCTTTTCTGTTTGAAATATACGAGTGACAGATTGTGCAAATAAAATATCCATTATTATTAATATTAATAGATATGTTAGGTACATTTATATATATATTTCTTTCAATTTCTTGCCTTAATACACAAACATTCTTATATTTTATAAGGTTCTATCGTGTTCAGCAGTATCAAATAACATAACCTGTAATTATATTATGTTTATGAAAACCATTAATTATTAATGGATATGATAGGTACATTCATAAATGTTCAATTAATTGTATTACTAAACGAAAATTGTCGTTTTACAAAGCTTTATTATGTTTAGCAGTATCAAACACCGTAACATGATAACTTGGAGAACAGTCAACCTTCTTCTTATTGTCCGCCATTATTTACATTGCACAAATAAACCAGTGTCTCCAACAGAGTGTAATACGGAAAGTCGCCAAAAAGTAGTTGTAAAGTCGCTAGATTTCTCATTATCAACAAAGAAAGATTAAATTTTGTCACTATGGGTGCTAAAAAGGTCACTAAATCCATATTTAAGCAATATAAAAGTTAAAAGAAATTGTTGTTGAAAAAGAGTTAAAGTTGCTAGATTGGCAACACTGAACAATCCTGACCGCGCATCACGTATTTCACCTGTTTATGCGATGTTGCCAAATCCTTTTCACGTGAACTTAGATTGCATTTGAACCAAGGTAATTTGATCGCAGAAAAGTTTTATACAATAGAAGAAGTGTCTGAACTCGGTTCACTTTTCTATCTTCGATCAAAGTTGATCTTTAGTCAGGGAGTTTTATACAATTGGGCCTAAGTGATTATTTACGCATATCACACATCTGTGACACAGTGCATGGGGGTTGGCCACTAAAGCCACTCATATTATAGTTGTAATCCCCTGGTAGAGGGGCAGAGAAGGCCTGATGGCCTTATCTATACCAGGTTAAATAAATAAATATTACTGATACTAAATACTAAAGCGAAACTAAGAGGTGGAGCTTAAACTGAGAGGATTCGATCCGGCATCGGAATTGGAATCCGGTGCGACTTAATGGATAGAGCGTCAGCACGTAGAACTAAAAACCTGGGTTCGAATCCCGGTGCCGGAGAGAATTTTTCTCCCCTCCACCGATCCTTCATCATATTCTGACTTAGTTTTTTGTGACTTCCCAAGACCTTCCAGACCCTAGTATAATAGCAATTTAAAGGAACACACCTGATATCTCCCTATCTCACTTTCAAGCTTCTCATCTATAATCCTCCCATTTCCCCGCGATAGGACTGCCACCTATCCGGCAAAGTATCACACCTGGTAAAAATACACTCTGTAGGTGAGACGGAAAACAGCTATACTCTGGAGATATTTGAAGAAATCGCCAGGTGCACAACTTTACTACATAACTTTATAACTATAAGTAAGTGATCACACGTGAAGGATCTAGGAGAACAAGAAGAATTATATGAAAAAACGCTAATAAAAGGAGAAGAGTAGGAGGACAAGAGGAATAGAAGGCGAACAATGGAAATACAAGAGGAACAAGGGAAAGCAAGGAAAACAAATGCAAAACACGAAAAACAAGGGGAATACAAGGAGAATAAAGAGAATGCAAAGAGAATAAGGAGAAAACAAGGAGAATAATGGGAATACAAGGATAACAAAGGGAAGACAAGGGGAACAAGGGGAAGACAAGCACAAAGTGAGCAAGTAAGACAGGGTGGACAAGGGAAATGCAGAGAGAAAATGGATTATTATTATTATTATTATTATTATTATTATTATTATTATTATTATTATTATTATTATTATTACGAGTGACGTCAGAGTAAATCTTTTGTGTCAGAGCGTTACAATTTTTCTCTACTGTACCTCGAACATATACGTTTCAAGTAAAAAATTACGAACAAAATCGTCTGATGTTTCTGGAATTGAGTATTAGTGTTTTTACTTTAATGACACTTACATTATGAACAGGTAGGCCTACTTAAAACTTTTATATTTCTTGTGCATCATTTCTGGAAAAATTGACTCGTCAACACTAAATACAACGAAATACGACCAATAGTTTAGAAAAAAATCACTGTATATAGATAGCATGGCTAAAACCACTTTTCGAGTGTCAGGGATGCCGAAAATCTGTTTTCTTGTGAAAAACAAAAATATTTTTCAAAAGATACAATAATTTATTTTCATTCTCTGTATAAAGAAACATTAAAATTAACCTCTATTTATGTCGTATTGATTATCTATTTTTATCACTGAATAATAATATAATTTTATTTCTCTAGTGATCAATACTATATTGTGCTCAGAATTCTATTGTGATATCTTCTACGCGTCTATACAAGCAACTAGTTTTCAGAGTCATAGCAACTCAGTCGGATATTGCTCAATTAAAAAAAAAGTACTTATTATGTTATATTATCACTCTGTACCACTATATGTGACACACCCTGTATCATACAATTGTAATATTCGAGCTGAGTACCTCTGAGAACGCTGTTATTCTGAACTGATATTCGATGTAAATTATCTGTGAAAAAAATACTTATATAATGATGAAAATATGCATAATAAACCTCCATAAAAGCAATTAAATCGAAATGAATTATTCGGAACGCTATGTTGGAAATGAGAATCTTTAGGCGTTGTTTGCATTTTCTGTCCCCATTAGATGGATTATTCATTCTCCCTCCGCTAATAAAGTATTCATTATAACGAAATGGGTTATGTATGAACGTTAAATATTGTAACATAATCACAATCCAATAAATTACTTTGTATTTGACTGTTTTAATATTTTGAATATCAATGTTTGATCACTAACTAGTCATGATATTAATAGACTCTACAACAGCCTGAAACACAAATGATGTATACCGAATGCAAGCCTGCATGGAAATAAGTATATTTTGAATGCATACTATAGTATGCGCTTTGATCTATATCTCACTTCCTGTTTGGAAGAAATTTCGAAAACTTAGAAGCCATTGAAATGGAAATCATTGAATTCTTCGAAACTCGTACCGTCAAAGAATAACAAATCTCGCTGAAAAGTGACTCAAGACCATAGAATCTAATTTTCAATTAAAATTTTGTTCCGAAACCGACATTACTTATGGGACAGTAACTATAAAAGAAAGACATATAGTTTTTGAAAACTGTTCAAAATAGTCCCCTTTTGGCCTCATATAATTTCTACAAACTGTTTTTCATACGTTTCACTCACTTGACATTATTTCACTTATTCATATGTTTTTGTCAGGAAGCTATCGTTTTCGTTCCTTTACGTATATAAATCACACTCTTCCGGCTAAGTGAATCGAACGGATTTAGCTGTTTGTGATATAATTATGAGCAGGAATATCTCTTCACTTCATTTTTCTTCATCTGAAGATGAAGCTAGAGCTAATGTTAATATTTTAATAGTTTATTTATTTAATCTGACAGGATTAAGGCCATAAGGCCTTCTCTTCCATCCTACCTGATAGCCAAGGGCAGGTATTAATGGAGATTAATTTTATCATTTGTGTTTTTTACTTGAAGCAAATAAAGAGGTAGGTTTCGGAGTTAATCCCAGAAAGACAAAGTATATGATCATGTCTCGTGACGAGAATATTGTACGAAATGGAAATATAAAAATTGGAAATTTATCCTTTGAAGAAGTGGAAAAATTCAAATATCTGGGAGCAATAGTAACAAATATAAATGATACTCGGGAGGAAATTCAACACAGAATGAATATGAGAAATGCCCGTTATTATTCGGTTGAGAAGCTTTTATCATCCAGTCTTCTGCCAAAAAATCTAAATGTTAGAATTTATAAAAACAATTATATTAGCCGGTTGTTCTTTATGGTTGTGAAACTTGGACTCTCACTTTGAGAGAGGAACATAGGTTAAGGGTGTTTGAGAATAAAGTCCTCAGGAAAATATTTAGAGCTAAGAGGGATGAAGTTACAGGAGAATGGAGAAATTTACACACAACACAGAACTGCACGCATTGTATTCTTCACCTGACATAATTAGGAACATTAAATCCAGACGTCTGAGATGGGCAGGGCATGTAGCACGTATGGGCGATTCCAGAAATGCATATAGAGTGTTAGTAGGAAGGCCAGAGGGAAAAAGACCTTTGGGGAGGCCGAGACGTAGATGGGAAGTGGATTTGAGGGAAGTGGGATATGATGGTAGAGACTGGATTAATCTTGCTCAGAATAGGGACCCATGGCGGGCTTATGTGAGGGCGGCAATGAACCTCCGGGTTCCTTAAAAGCCAGTAAGTAAGTAAGTAAGTAAGTAAGTAAGTAAGTAAGTAAGTAGGTAAGTAAGGTTTTTAATATTGGTATCGGCGAAGATTGTTGGAGATTGATTTGTAGACCTATTCTTGGCGAATATTAATGGAAATTTTGGAAAATACAACTATTTTGGAGTATTAACTCAGTATGAATATTACTTTCGAAATAATTAGCATTGAAGGTTTGCTGGATTCTGGTAAAGATGCGGTATGACCAATAGACAATATTTGTTGGATTGAGACTGTATTTAAAACACATTCATTTAAAAGAAAAAAAAACTTGCAGCTCTCAAATTAACACTTTAAAATTATTAATGAAATGTTGAATTCTCCGTCTTTTGAGTTCACTAATGTAATCAGAACACTTGGAATACCATGTAATGTAGCCTACTTGGATAATAACAAATTCAAGTGAAAAAAAATCCGAAAAAAGAAAACTCAGAATATGAAATTCACTATAAAACGACGCAATAGTAATAATTCGCGAATGTGTTCATATTTCGCTATTAGTACTCTATTTCGCGATTTGTTGTATCCACATATCATTAATCAGAATCACTTAATTCGTAAAGATTAGTAAAAATCTATTGCATATCTATTACGTCGTGATTTTCGCGATCTCCATACATACCTGGCCCTGCTGATAGTACTCACATAAATACAAAAAATATAAACACTGACAAAAATAATAGAAATAATACAAATTAAATTAAAGCCCAAAAAAGGGTCAACAGGTTCAAAGAACACTATAGAGCACTTATTAAGCTAATACAAGAAAAAAAGATAGTTAAAATAATAGTAATAGAAATTATGGTATTGATGATAATAATAATAATAAGAAGAAGAAGAAGAAGAAGAAGAAGAAGACTTACAAATGGCTTTTAAGGAATCAGAAGGTTCATAATAATAATAATAATAATAATAATAATAATAATAATAATATTATTATTATTATTATTATTATTATTATTATTAGTAATAATAACAACAACAAAAATATTAATATTAATAAATACAGTACATATTGAGGGTAAAACTGACAACAGCATAGTTACAATATTTATTACAATATATGTTGTGGGTTAAGCCGAAGTTGCGCAACCTAACAGGTGTTTAACAAGCAATTCCATGAACTAGAATGTGATTCTTTAATTTAAATTTGAATTTTGATATTATACAACAGCCTCTGACTTGGTCAGAGAGAGAATTCCAGAGGCGTGGAATCTATATGCTGAAAGAGGATAAGTAGAAGGATATTTTGTGCATAGAAATAGAGAGAAGGTAATGCTCCGGGTTCGAAGTAGTGAAGGGTGAACAAAACATTGTAAATTTATTGTTCATTACCTAGCAACGGAAAAGTGCAATATACAATTTTTCTGTTCATATCTGACGCTGGCAAAATGGAGAAATATACAGCGTAAGTTTAGAGTTTACTTCCTCTATATCCCTTATATTGCAACACTTGTTTTGTATCTGCATCCTTTTCTCTGTAAACCAACCGCCTTCTAACATTACGGGGATTGCAGACGCAATTACGAAATCTGTTCTTCAGATTGACAGCCTTTGGGGTCGCCACATAGCATGGAACGCTCTTCTGACATTGTTGGACTTTTCAGAATATGCCTGGAGTATTAGTGATTGCATTTTCGACCTCAGTAATTTGTTCTACAAGATTCTGTTGTGGGTCGGCTCGAGATTCGTACACGACGCACTTTAAATGACCCCAGAGAAAGAAATCCAATGAATTTAAATCGGATGAGCGTGCTGGATATAGGACGGTGCCGCGGAGACCAATCCACTTGTTTCTAAGTATTGTGTTGTTTTCTAGCATCAGCAGTGGAGTACGCAGGAGTGTCATCGTGCCGGCATCTATTGTATTAAGAAACACCTCTCCTAGCAATTCGGACAGAATGTTTACAAGAAACTCAATACACAGCCTTCCTGTCAGCCGGTGGCAGTAAAAAACTGTCACACATATGAGGAATAGTTTATCATTATAGGCTACGTTTCATGACTTCTGCAACAGTTTCGTTATTTATTATATTATAAGCAATACTTATCATATTCTTATAATTTCCTTTCACTCAATGTTTCCAAGACTGCCTTGATCCCATTTTCCTTAAACGCAACTGGTTTACAACAATTAAAATCTTGTGATAAATTAAGTGTAATAATAATTCGTAATGCTTTGTCGCTCAATTAATGATGATTGCTAATGTTGTATTATGAAGGAATCTATTCAAGTGAAGTACTTAGGAATTATTGTTGACCAGCATCATTTAAGGTGGGATAAATATATTTCTTATTTATGTAACACACTTCGTAAAATAATTTTTAAGTTTGCAATTCTTCCCTCTTACAGCACTACAAATATTCTGCGATTAATTTATTTGGGTTTGGTTCAATCTGTCATTCAGTATGGTATAATCGGATGAGGAGTAGCAACAAAATTTACACTTTCTCCGCTTATATTATTAATACATCCGTCTGTTATAACAGATGACCATATAGGCCCGGAAAACAATTAAAAAAAATATACATATATGGAATAGAGAGAAAAATCAATACAATAGGTAGCAATCATACTACAATATTCAATTTAGAAAGTTTAAAAATTAAACATTATATAAATGATTATGTAAAATGCCTATGACTTTCTTTGAGATATATTTTGCTTCAAAAGCGGATAAATAAAATTTTCTTAAACAAGTCAATTGATTATCCAACAAAATTGATTTATTACAATTTTAATCTTTTCCAATTTGAAGAAATATATATTATTAAAATATTATCATGAAATTGTCAGAAATATAAAGAAGAACAACATTTTTATTCTACCGGAAGAAATTTGACTTTCCTTTAGCTGAACCTGAAACACAACAAGTGAAGTGAATCATAACCAGAGTTACGGGCTAAAGTTATACAATTCTATTTTGATAATAAATCCTGACCTAGGTTATTTTGGTTTTAATAAATGTAAGGGAAAAAAAATTATTTAGGATTGTTGTTCCCTTTTCTTTTTCTTACTTGCAGTATACTGTTTATTCATTCTGACTTATATTCCGTTCTTGACCTAATTCTCTACTTTTAACTTCGTAATTATTCCAGTTTTGTAATAATTGTATTGGTTTTGTGGTTTTTATTGAATCTTTGTTATGTGCCATTTAGTATTTAGTTCTTTATAGAAACCGTCCCCGAACACGAGCTTGCTCAAACGGGTGAGCGCTACGTCAATAACATATACTTATTTTGTATTTTGTGTGACAATAAATACTACATACTAAAGTAACGATATTCCCGTATCTAATCTCGTTTTTCTCATTACGCTCAGAATGCAACTGTTAAATCTAAAAAAGTGTTCAGGTTACTCCCAACAACACTCCTGATATATTATACTTTATATTTTTCGAAGACTGGCTAATTAATATTAACTCGGCACACTCACAATCACACTCACATTCATACAGATTTCCAGACTCTAGATACCAGGCAATAAAAAAGACTTGAATTGTATAAATAAACGTAAGCATAAAAGCTATTGTGTTTGCTGAAAATATAAAATAATAGTGGAAGTAAAAAATGTTTTGCCTGAACAAGTTTTCGATTTGAACTGTAATACTGTTAATTCTCTGCTACAAACATATCAAGTTTGGTCAAAATCGGTTCGACATGTAAAAATTATTAATATAAATCCTGAGACAACAACAATATCGTTACATAGGCTACATAGTTTAGATGTAATGATTAATAACACATATTAGCCACCGGCGTAGGTCAGTCGGTTAAGGCGCTTGCCTGCCGGTCTGAAGTTGCGCTCGGGCGCGGGTTCGATCCCTGCTTGGGCTGATAACCTGGTTGGGTTTTTTCCGAGGTTTTCCCCAACCGTAAGATGAATGCCAGGTAATCTATGGCGAATCCTCGGCCTCATCTCGCCAAATACCATCTCGCTATCACCAATCTCATCGACAGTAAATAACCTCGTAGTTGATACAGCGTCTTTAAATAACCAACTAAAAAGAAAATAACTCATATTCCTCGGTTGCGCTTGAGCGTGTATTCTAACCCTACTTGTGCTGGTTACACGGTTTGATTTCTTCCAAGGTGTTCGCAACTGTAATGCAAGTGGCATATAATCCCATGACGAAACCTAGAACTCATCCAACAATATATCTCCCTACCACCCATTTTCCCAGCGCTAGGTAAACATCCAATTGATAGATTATCATGACATAACAAAAACAATCATGCAAGAACATTCTTTTGTAAATTAATCTTCTTCCTTTGGTGTAAAATCAGCCTAAGTGATAAAATTGAGAACCTAGAGTGTTATAATTAAGTCCAAACTATCTGTTCATTAACAATATTCCAGTCTGTGGCTATATGGAATTGTTCACTTGAATCTAGTCAGACTTGCATTGTGTGTAACAGATATTGAATTATGAGACATACGGTCGGATTGTTCCACAACTTCATGAACATTAAATGTTGTATTTTCATCAAAGAATTTTGTAACCGTGGTAATGATAATGGAATGTCGGAACATCATGATGTGTGCAATGCAGCGGTTATGTTCCAAACAAATTAACGCGTTTAAAGTGACAAGTAATTATTACTCCGACCGCAGAAAAAAGCCCGAGGCCTAGAACGAGCGAATAACGACTATCGTAAATCGAATGCGGCTGATTTTCAAAAGTCACTTTTTAGTTAAGTTGTAAGGAGAGAAGTGAATTTTCTGCTTTCATAACGCAGGACACATTTACTCTCGCAACATCCCCAAAAATTATATAAACCTAGCGAAGTGGCTCAGTGGTAAAACTGACATTAGATTCGCATTCGGAAATCCCTGGTTCAATCCCCGGAATCTGTTACAGTAGAGCATCAATTATCCGAAACAATTGGGGAGGGGGTGTTCGTATAACTGATTTTTCGGATAACCGATCATTTACGAAAAAAATTGTGCCGGTGTCATAGGAGCAGTATGAAACAAAGAAACACTGATATTAAACACAAAACTGTACATACAGTAGTCTATATATTTTGTATCACACGTCTTACAAATAACACATAGAACTGACTTGCCTAGTTTGACAAGTTCAAAATGTTCAAGAAAGTAAGCCTACAGTTTAGGAAAAGAAGCGCAAATATATATATTTTTTTTCCTTCAGAGCTGAGACTCGTTTTTTGCCGCTAAATCTCGCAAACAGCGTTAGCGAAACTTCTACATGGCGCGCGCGCAAATTTGAATTTGTCGACTGGAACGCTTTCGGTTAACCGATGTTTCGGTTGATCGGTATTCGGATAATCGATGCTCTACTGTAGTTTCATTCTGGTTTAAGCTGTTTCTAGATCATAGATAAATACCATCTAGTTATTTAAATAGGACAATGCTGGTTTATTCCGAGTTCCGCTACAAAGATTCACAAAGTCTGAATCCATAGTTGTATACTGTCGTAAAATGTCTATTTTAGGCCTACAAGGAGAGAAGACTTGTAATGTTCTGACATGAATCATATCATATCGAGAAATGGAGATGTTCCCTGGCCTACACGATCCCCCGATTTAAGTGTATGTGATTTATTTTAATTGAGGTATCGGTATCTAAAAAGTAAAGCATACGCAAACAAACCGCGTAACGTTGAACAACTGAAGACAGCAGTTCGTGAAGAAATTTCAAACATCACAGTCGAGATATTGCAAAATTTAATGAGGAACTTCAAAGAGCGATTACAAGAATGTATGAACATTGAAGGAGGGCATTTGATGGAAGTAGTGGTTAAATGCAAATGGCATACTATATTTGTAATCCACATGTATTCTTCTATTAGGATATTAACTGTATATTATATCTCAAGTGAATTAATCGTCGAATTTATATCGAGCAGTTTATGTCTTAAACATTGCATATGTTCCCCTTATACTATGTAACTGATTTTGATTATATGTAATTTTCTATTTTATTTTATATTCCCCTTATATTATATAAGTGATCTTGACTATTTGTAATGTTCTATTTTATTTTATGTAATCTCTAAGGTATCTTCTTTTTTGTTGTTTTGTATTCTATTAGGCTACATAATTGTGTATTTCATGTATATTATTCAAACCTGGTTGAGTGGAAGAGAAGGCCTTATGGCCTTAATTCTGCCAGGCAAATAAAACTACTACTACTATATTTTATATTTTCATATAATGAAAGTTAATTCAATACAATATCTAAAGTTTAATTTCACTATTTAAAAAGGCCCACTCTATTTGTACAGAAGACACAGCCATTTAAAATTGGGAACTTACTTTAGAATAACTTAATATGAAAATGCTTTTATGAAGGTTTAAAGTTTGAAGGACTTTCTAATTTCCTTTTTTTTATTTCAGTGTATTTTCTTATTTACAAGGCGAATAAATGTTTTTAAATTCATTTCCCTATTATCTCTGCCTCGTGTAGGCCTACAAGTTTAATGTCTTTTGTTACGCCTGATCCGTCACTTTAAATATTATTGTTTCTCTCTTTTTTGTTTTATTCTAATGATGTAACATATATTCGAGTATTTTAATATTATTATATCGACTATATACGTAGCATGTTCCAGAGCAAATTTTCGACACGCATGCCACTCATCTGAATCTGGGTATTAAAAATAATGCGTTGAACAAGCCTCCGTATGATTCACTTGGTAGCATAAACTAAACTCTTTAAGTGCTCCAGCCACTAAAAAAAGTCCAATGGATTAAGTTCCGTACTATATCTGTTACGTGTCTCCACGCTCTCCGACCTTAATTCATTGAACTTTTTCTCTTTGCGGCGACCGTGTATCATGTACGGCAATACAGTAACTTATTCCTTCTGTCCAACCCATCCCCACCCACCGCTTGTTCGCCTACCATCGGCACCGACCCAAAGCTCATAGAGGCGTATATCAATATAGCTACAGCGTGTAAGGAAACCTATTGCCTTCCTCTTCAGGTTGGAATTCTTAAAGTGAGAAGAACTAAATATCCTTATTTCATTTTGTTTCTTTATGGACAATTTTATTTTAAAAGCTATATTGTTTGTTCTATTATTTTATTACAGTTTACGAAGAACAATAATTTTTAACAATTTTTTTTATTAAACTCCTATGGAACAGTTGAATATACACCACATAATCATAGTGTTTTGTCCATGAAAGTACTGTTTCAAAGTAATTACACTCAATAATGTGTTATTATAGAGCGGGATGGCAGGCGGTACTCCGTTACTTTGAAATATTATTTTTCTCTTTTTTTACTTCATTCTAAGCATCTAACGCATATTTGAGTACCTTAATATTCAATTTATATCGGAGTACTTCCTTGGCCAACGATGTTCTTCCATCCTTTGTACACGTCCATTCCATCTCAATTTTTTTGTATGGTATCAATAATTTAAGATATATGTACACCCACAAAACGCAAAAAATGATGAAAAATTAGAATTTTCAAAATATAACAATTTTAATAGAGAATTTTCTCCTCTTTAATTTGATATATGAATTTTCGATTTATGCCTTATGGTTTTTGAGATAAGTCCCATTTTCCAAAATGCTGCGTCATCAGCCACGGTCACTTACTTTTGGAGTGCATTAATTTTGGAGTGATTTTCGTAGCAGTCAATCCCCTCGTCCAGCATTGCTTGTAAAATAAACTTATTTCTAGTCCCGAAATAGATGCATAGATATCTGGGCATGATCATTAGATTGAAAAAACTTTTTTACTTAATGAAGTAATTTATAATCTTTTACTGTTAGTCATAAAACTGTAAATCTGTGTGTCAGTGATGTTGTACGTCATTTTAATAAGAGTCCAAGCTGAAACTGGACCGACATGAAGCTGCTTAAGGGGTGACATATGATAATGGAGTCTTCTAGGCTCTGAAAGTTTGTGGCTAATTTCCTGTAAATAGTAATTTTTTAATATTTAATTCTTTCAAACATGATATCTCAGTCAAATATGGTGATACAAAGAAATATTGGTGTCATTTTGAAACTTGAAATGTCCCCCAGTGCCTGACAATGAGTAAAATAACATTAATATAATTAATAATTATCTATGGATTTTTACATGATTTATGCAACATAAAATATTATTGTTAAGTTACATATATGATAATATTTAATTAATGTAAATAAAAATGAAAAATAGCTCTATGCCAGGCACTAAAGAATAGTTTTAGCTATAAAACAGTGAAAAACTGTGACTCTATCTTAAAAACTGCATGAGCTATCATGTTTCAAGTTGCATGTCAAAATTATAAACAAAATAATTTTTAAAAACAATTTAGACATAATTTCAAGGGATCTGTTCACTTCATTCTCTTTCTGGTACCATTCTCAATTGTATAAAAATTTTACAGAGCAAAATTATACAATACAAAATTTTTTATATGTAAAAGTGTACATATACCTTAAGTGCTTTTACTCATTCACTTTTTAATTGTTTCATATCCCATATGTTCCTATAATATTGTTCCACAAAATCGTAAAAATCCCATTTCCATAGTACTTACGCTCTGATTTATTTGTTCAACAGTTTCCTAATCATCAACTCCGTAAGTTGCTGTGCTTTCTATTATACCTTCATAGCTATAATTTTATTTTGGTTTCTTTTTTGACACTTAAATTATGGACTGTAGCATGGTTATTTTTTCTTACTTTCAGAATCGCCGGTACTATTTGTTGAATGTAAATGGAAGATAATTATATCAATCTACCTGTCTAACTGTGTGATGGCCTAAAATTAAGCCAGTTGTTTCATTTCCTACGGCAATGTTTTCAGTTAATGCTATATTAGTCCTCAATTTCCATTTTTATACTCATCGTCCAGTTTACTGAGCATATAATTTATATATTCCTATTCGTCTGCCATTATAACATGATCATTGGTAAAATGCAACGAGAATAACCTGTAATATCCAATCTGATTTCCCATAGCCTTGTTACAACCATTGCCTCTCCTGATCTTCAGTACGATATAAGATCTCCTGTTACCTTAAATAGGTATATTGATGCAAGCACTTCCAGAAGAAAGAGAAGAGAAGCACGTCAATATCGTCAGTAATATTAAATCTCAAACGAGAAGCCATCGTTTGACCACAAGGTTAAGGTTTGCGTTATTTCTACTTATGAAGATTCACTCCGCTTATTTACAATAGTGTAAGAATCTCCATTCTGATTGGCTCTGCGATTAATGACGTCACGATAGCGTTAACGAATTGCTGATGGGTGGAGTGCGAAGACTCTGTTTATGACGATCTGTCCTCCATAACAAATCTCTTAATAATAAGTCCCCAAAATTATTATAAGTTATTACTAAGCCTCTGATGGTATTTCTAATTTTGTCCCATCGTGGCTGTCGTCTATAACTGGACAGCCTTGTAACTTCATTACGTCTTGCAATCCTGTCTCCAACATAGCGTGTTCTAAAGTTCTAAAACATTTGAATTTTTTTCACAATTAAGTCACCTTTTATGTTTAACTGTATGAATTTTAATGCCCTAAGCAACTGAAATGAAATTCACCCTTCTGAGAGCTCGCTTCTTTAATTAATTTTATTGCACCAAGCTCTCCGTACTTGGAATAATATTAAGGGATTAAATGTTTACTCTAAATGTGATCATACATATGTATTGCGTCTATAAATATGGCTTTTAATTTACGTCGTTCCTCTGATTTACTCGTGCGGATAAAATTACAACCAAAGTTATCATTAATATCTCTGTTATTATCTTCATTATCTACTAGTTCTCCATTTACTTGGGGCTTTATAAAATAAATTCGTGCCTTTCATAACAAAATGCAACTCATTTATCATAAACACTCGAATAACATCGACTGAAAGCATAGACTGGTTGGTTGGCTTTTCGAAGGCGGTCTCGGAATGTTTCCATACACTAAGCTTATATTAGCCCATTGTTTGCATTACCGATATACGCTAAGTTTTCCCAGTCCTACAGGTGGTGTGAGTGACATTCGTTGATCCGATGCTGACAAGTGGTCCATCCTACCTCAGCCACCACATTCATCGTTGCATTTACTTCCATTTAGCACTATAACTCTCATTCCCTTTAAATGTAACCTGTAAATTTATTTTTATTTTAGTAAGTTATTTTACGACGCTTTATCAACATATAAGGTTATTTAGCGTCTGAATGTGATGAAGATTATAATGCCGGTGAAATGAGTCCGGGGTCCAGCACCGAAAGTTACCCAGCATTTGCTCATATTGGGTTGAGGGAAAACCCCGGAAAAAACAACCTCAACCAGGTAACTTGCCTCGACCGGGAATCGAACCCGGGTCACCTGGTTTCGCGGCCAGCCGCGCTGACCGTTACTCCACAGGTGTGGACTGTAATCTGTAAATTACCATTACATTGTTAAGAAATATTTGCGGTACGGCTTGTGTTTGCGGAGAATTTTATGGATACTTGTCTGACTGATATTCAGTAATCTGAACTATGTTCGCTTATTATTATTATTATTATTATTATTATTATTATTATTATTATTATTATTATTATTATTATTATTATTTGTATTATTATTATTATTATTATTATTATTATTATTATTATGCTTGAATTTGGCGTCATAGCCCTGAGTACATGCCCTGGTCGTGGATTGTCTTTGTTTTTATTTATTTATTATGTCTATAACAGGGCAAATCTCCAATTACAACAGACACTAGAAATATTTGCTTAGAACATAAAAAAATGGAGATAACATGAAAGAGAGAAAAAAAGTTACAAACGTAAGATAAGGTATAAATACAAATGAAATATGAAAAAAAAATACATAGTACGTAAATAAAAGCACGGATATAGATGTAAATGAAAAATACAAAATAAAAAATAAAAAATAGATAAATGTAGATATCATAACTAAAAGAAGTGCTATAAATGGTAATTACAGAGTAATTGTAGAGATTTTCAGCCAGAACAAAGCTGCACACACCAATTCTTCACAGCTTATTTCCCTAGGCATATCTCTCCACATACTGCAATCATTTTACGGTGGATTTCGATAGGTGTACGTCCTTCCACAGTCGAAAAATGAATTACAGCATGCTGTTCACTTTTTAACGCTTTCATCTTGCACAATTCTTCTTTCTTCTTTCATTTATTCACAGCAACAATGACAGTAAGTCCACATCTGTGGAGTAACGATTAGCGCGTCTGACCACGAAATCAGGTGATCCGGATTCGAATACCGGTCGGGTAAGTTACCTGGTTGAGATTTTTTTCCCTCAACCCAATATGAACAAATGCTGGGTAACTATCGGTGCTGAACCCCGGACTCATTTCACCGGCATTACCACCTTCATCTCATTCATACAGTAAATAACCTGAGATGTTGATACAGAGTCGTAAAATAACTTGCTACAATTGACAGGTATGCTAAACATACCTACCGATTGGAGGTGTATGACCATTGTTGCCAATATACCTAAAGCGAACTCTGACCGATAATCTTGTTCTATATAGTAAGCCTTTGCCAACTTTCATTTAAGGGGTTAGGTACAGTTTACAGCAGTAAAATTTTGGAAATATTCAACATTTTTTTCGTCATTACTGTATCTTGTACAATAATGAAAATTGGTATGTTTAAGACACTGTCCATCTGCTATATGAAAAAAATATTTTTACGATTTAAAAAAATATATTTACTTTTTTTTTTTCAAAATTCAGTCCACTGTGCAGTAATGAAGCGTTTACCACATAACTAAAAAACTATCCAACATTCTGTAATGAAATGTTTTATGTGTATTTATGCATGTCATATCTACAATATGATGCAAGATCACTTTTCTGCCTTTGATATATTGTATAACAAAAAATAAATTCATTTTTAAAAATGGTCAAATATCAGTATTTTCTTTAACATAAAATAAAAAATATATTATTTATTAAGGAATGTAGTTGATATTGTAAACATGAGTTTCCGCAATAAAAATAAAAGAAAGAGAACATGAAAAAGTTAACAAATTTAAGAGTTATGGGGGAAACGCTTTATTACAGCACAGTGAACTGCCACCATTTTTTATTTTGAAAAAAAAATGTAAGTAACTTCTTTTAAATCGTAAAAATAGTTTTCTTTTCATATAGCAGTAGGACAGTGTTTTACACACACCAATTTTCATTATTCTACAAGATACAGTAATGGAGAAAAAAAAAAAGTTGAATATTTCCAAAACTTTTACTGCTGTAAGCTGTACCTAACCCCTTAAACTAACCAAATATTTAAGAATAATGACATCAGCACGGACAAAAAGAAGTCACTACAAAATAAAAAGTTTACAAAACATTACAAAACTAACACAACGATATAATATGAATATTTATAAAATAAAAAATAAGATACTTTGATGATAATGGTGGAGTTAGTGATGATTAGTATGTCGAAATTTTCTATAAATAATTATTAATTAACACCATATTTAATGTACTTCTAAGAATTTTAGCCTAGGTTCTTATATTAAAGGGAAAAAATGAAGTCTCACTTTCCGTTCGAGTATCAAAAGTCCTTTAAGCTTACCTAGAGTCTTCTTCGTTTTAATGAGCAACTCCTTTAAAATCTTAGTAATAATATATGAATTGAGCTCAGACGTCCAATTACAGCTTGCGCTTTACTTAAGACGAAGCTAACGCTGTTAATCTCATTAAATATTGAAAAATTGTGGCCAAAGTTACCTACCACGTTAATGAAACATGCTGCATTGACGAACTGTTTCGCACAATTTGAGTTTAGAAAGATGTTTAAAATGCTCATGAGCGTTGCCATGGCTACTAAGAAGGCTAACGCCTAAGGATTTCATTAGTTTTTTCCTGGTATAAGTATTTATTGTTTCATTTAATGCAGTTTTGAGATTACACATTTTTTAATGTATTATTATAGACTAAATGAGAGTTCAAGGAAATGAACTGAAGTCCACAGCTATTATGTAACGGTTAACATATCTGGCCGTGAAACGGGCGGGCCCGGGCTCAAATCCTGGTTGGGACAAGTTACCTGATTGAGGTTTTTCTGGGTTTTTCCCTTAACCCATTAAGAGCAAATGCTGGATAACTTTCGGCGCTGGACTCTGGACTCATTTCGATGACATTATCATCTTTACTTCACTCAGACCCTAAATAATCATAGCGGTTGATAAAGCGTAGTAAAATAAACTAATTAAAAAAGAAGTAAAACCTACAATGATGATTGAT
This sequence comes from Periplaneta americana, assembly GCF_040183065.1. Lineage (NCBI taxonomy): Eukaryota > Metazoa > Arthropoda > Insecta > Blattodea > Blattidae > Periplaneta > Periplaneta americana. The sequence continues at coordinate 42,498,412 of NC_091121.1, read as the reverse complement.
GTACCATCTTCATGTCAGCGAAATTTTATTTTATTTCTCATACTTCCAGTGACATATTTGAAGCATTAATTATATTCTTTCCTTAATATTTTATCATTATCTATAAATATAATTGCTACATTTTTTTACGTTAGTTATGTTGTACATATTGCTATAATTAATTCTTAAAACTGTTACCTTATTCTTGGAAAATCGTAGTCGTCTGTGGGTTGGCATTTGAAAACATAATACCCTGAAGAAACGTATTCGAAGAGGTCTTCGTCGTTTTTTCTTTCATGATTCCATTAGAAGAGTAACACTGAAGCTCATCAAAGACATTTCCAAGAAATACTGTTTTGTGAGTGTAACTTGATATAGGCCTACAGGAACTGGAGACTTGAAATGTGGCACTGAAGATTCTTTAAATCTCTTCTTTGTATACGAATGAAATGCTACTATTTCTTCACGTATTTGTTATATTTTTCATACCGTACTTCCATATTATAAGACGAGAAGGCAATGGAAGTAATTTTTTTTTTCCGAAGTGGGTATACAATAAAGAGGAAATTAAATCGGATATAAAAGTTCTCCAAGTGTAATCTTTAGTCGCCATTTCCACGCCAATGAATCTTAAAGATTCACGAACCAATCTCCTAATTCCGTAGCAATCCTCTTTCATAAGAGCGAAGTTTATAATCCCCGTTCGAAGGAGCTTGATGTATTGTGTGGGCTCCGACAAACCGCCGTGCGGCGCCCGAGATAAAAACCAATTTCACTACGGCAAGAAAATCCCCTATTTAATGACATAATTATAAGTAATTGTGAAATTCCCTCCTCTGTTGAACATTTTGAAGGTTTTACGTGAACAATTTCCATACATTAACACTTTCTAACGTCCTATAATCTGCTCATTTTTATCGGAAATAATCATCTTACTTTAACTGAGTGAGACTGTCTGCGATCTTAAAATAACTGATGTCTATGTTAAGGAAGAATGAAGACGTTACTATTGTATTCAGCCAGCAGGAGGCCTACTCTCCACCTGAACCGTAAATTTCATTTTCATTCATTCATAGTGTTCTGCCCAAGGCAGGTCTTTCACTGCAAACTCAGGATCTTTCCTATTTTCTGTCTTCCTCTTTGTCTCCACATATGATCCATATATCTTAATGTCCTCTATCACCTGATATCTTCTTCTGCCCTAACTCTTCACCCGTTCACCATTCCTTCCAGTGCATTCTTTAATAGGCAGTTTCTTCTCAGCCAACCAATTTCTTTTCCTCTTTCTGATCAGTTTTATCATCATTCTTTCTTCACCCACTCTTTCCAACGCAGCTTCATTTCATATTCTGTCTGTCCACTTCACACGTTCCATTCTTCTTCATATCCACATTTCAAATGATTCTAATCGCTTCTCTTTACTTCGTCGTAACGTCCATGTTTCTGTCCCCATACAATGCCACACTCCACTAGTCTCTTCCTTAGTTCTTTTTCCAGAGGTCCGCAGAAGATGCTCCTTTTCCTATTAAAAACTTCCTTGGCATTTGCTATCCTCCTTTTGACTTCCTGACAGCAGTTCATGTTAATGCTTATAGTACACTCCAAGTATCTGAAGCTGTCTTCTTGCTATACTGCTTCATTTAGAATTTGCAAGTTTACCTTCTTTATTTTTCTTCTTATGACCATGTCCTTGCCTTATTTGCATTTATCTTCATCCCTTACTGCTCACAGCTGTCATTTAGCTCTAGTAGCATATCTCATAGCATCATCTTCCCCCTTCTACTAACAACGCCATAGCATTAGTAAATCTTATACACTTTATTAATTAATTATGATTAAACGGCGTGACTTGTACGAGGACATATTTTTTAAGTATCCAGCTGCTTATATAAAAGTCAACGAGCATGCGAGAATACAATTTAATTGATGAGATGCAAAAGGAAAATTTCATATAACAAAATTTTAAGAAAAGTAAAAGAAAAACTGATTGGAACAGAACTGAAAGACTTCAGAGAAAAAGTCACTATTGGTCGTTTGTAGAACTATTTGACATTAATATCGTTCACCTATTCTCCATAACATAATGTTTATTATTATCTCAATCAAATACCAAAATCCATGTTATGTGTTCAGTTTGCATCTCACCGATTTTCACAAGAACAATACTTGAAATAGTTTCAATGAATATCATATCTGTTACAATCAAACATTAGAAAAAAGTGTCAGAATAATATTGTAATACATCTATTTACTAAAAAGAAATTATTGTGCAGAAAAAATAACTTTAAGCTGTCCATTCCTCTTTCCTTTCGCTCACAAAGCAAATTCAGTCAAGTTCTTCTGCATCATTATATGCAGACCACAGCAATGTGTTGTAGAACTCCTGTGCTCATCTGGAATATGCTGAACTATCTTGGCCACTTCCTCAGTTTCTTCTGGTTAATCAAAACTATATTATTGTAGGCTTGTATTGTTGGTAACATCATGTTCTCAACACATTTTTAAGGATTAGAAAAAATCACTGTTCAGCCCATTTATGAATCTGAATGCTTCAACAAACACTTTGCGATTTTTTCTGACTTTAATGACTAATCTGGAAATCATTTTGATACTAAAGGCTTTTTATTGTAGAAGACCACCACTCCTTGTAGCTGATTATCTGTTGAGTTTGGACAGATCTTACTTCGAAAGCAGACCAGTTCTTCTATGCATTTCGGATGATGTTATCATACAGGGATAATGAGTGCTGAAAGGAAAACATTACCGGAATCTTTTTCTTCTGCTTGTCATTGGAACTATCACAGCTGATTTTAGCAGATTCAAGAGGAAGGAATATTTTTCTTCTTTATACCAATAGATGGGGTTTGTGTTAAGTAACAAAATGGCTATCTCAGTTTGAAATGGCCAAAAAGTGGAATGTTTTTCTTGTGCTTCTCACCGATTCAGTTTTGAATAATATTTCTTCTTCTATATGAAAAAAAAACAGTGGTATTAGTGATGTCTATTTTTATTACGTTATTATATGAAGGTGAACTTAGGTTTTTAATGGGAACTCGAACTTTTTTGATCAGATTCTTATTTTTCGCAAAAAAAGGTAGCTTTTTCCTTAAATATATTTTAATGAGAGCTTTATTTTGTATAAAATTAAAATATATATATATTGGTACACATCAAAACTTTGCAAGATTGTATCTTAGTCAGGTTTCTTTTGTTTACCTTTAGCATAAACATAAACATACTGTAAACACAGAAGCCATATTTCTTTTCATACTTTTCTCATACATCCGCTTGTCAACTTAATTTCAATAAGTACTAACTTCTAACTTCGTCCTACAACGGTCGTGAAACTATTAACCATTAAAACGAATGTCTGTGATTTTGTTAAAGGCACTAGATAATCAAATCCCCGGTGGTCGCGATTTCAACCCCTGATGATGGTCGAACTTCAGAATATTCCCCGTTCTACCCAACCTTCTGTGATATTAAGTACCGGATCATTTCCAGGAGTAAAAAGGCTGTCGCATTATGGCGCTAGCCATACTACCTCATTTTAGTGCCGCGGTCATGAAAGCATGAAGCTCTACGTCCTTGACCCGCATGCGATTTTACGGCGTCTAAAGGGGATACCATTATCAAAAGAATGAATGAAAGCGCGAGAATTACTTTAGTATTACTTCATTATTATTCTTGAGCTTGTCATTTTGGGCAGAGGTGGAAGTCTAACCTGAACGGTGTAATGCGAGGTATTATCTGTAAACTAAGACATGGGCAAGTATTCTTAGAAGTCTCTGCGGCTTTTCTTCGAATGTGTGGAGATTCTCAGAACTTGTACAAAGACGAGAGCGAGTTGAGGACAGTTCGTCCATCCCGTCTAATGAGATAACTCGATCTGTCCAATTCCCCACGTTTATATCGTTCGCTTTTTTTTTAGAAGCGGAAGTTTTGGGCCGGCCGTGTCGAAAGTGACTTTACTTCTAAAGATAAATTCGAAGCAAGCTTTGGAAAGTCTACTTGGTAAGGGAGTGATGACAAGAAAATATTTGTTTAAGAAGAGATCCAGCGTTATCGTAGTTAATTGGAAGCTGACTTTTCACTCATATAACCGATGTTCGATCCCCTGCGTATGATGTATTTTAGAGGACCTGCAGTGAGCGAAACGACTACAACGTCGACTTGCCACATCGAAGACTCGAGTTCAAATTCCGGCGACTTCAAGTGTAACTTCCGATGGAAAAATACGATATTGGGGTAGATTTGAAAGGTAGTCTAGTTTCTTATACCATATTTATGTTATTTATTCACATATCCTTAATAAATAAATAGACAGACTCAGTCGAACTGCTTCTGTGATATTCGCATGGAATTGATTATCAACAGTGAACTTAACAGATACCCATAAACAGGGACGATAAACTGTCCGTCTTATTTCCGTTAGACTATATCGATATCCTACTTCCCCAATCTTTCAATTTACGTTATGTTTGTGTTCCAACCAATTGATATGATATTCTTTATTCATTCATTCATAGTTTCCTGCCCAAAATCAGGTTCATCACTGCAAATCCTGCATTTTCCAATCCTCTCTCTTCTTCGCCATTCTCTTAATCGCCGCATACAATCCATGTATCTTAATGTTGTCAATCATCTGATATCTTCTTCTGCCCTGAACTTTTTCCCGTTCACCATTTCGTTCAGTGTATCCTTTAGAGCAGTGGTCGTCAGCACTCGCTGAAATGGGTAAAAGGTAAGCGGAGCCGTCCCGTGTGCCCCGTCGTGCAGCAGGGAGAGGCAGAGAGCATACCCGCTAGCAGCTACGATTGGACCATAGTGCAGTGTTTTCTCCGCGAGTAAGAGACGCTAGCCCCAGGGTGCTCTGAACTGATGACCGCTGCTTTAGAGGACAGTTTCTTCTCAGCCAGTGATTCAGCCAATTTCTTTTTCTTTTTCTGATCAGTTTCGGCATTATTCTTTCTTCACCCACTCTTTCTGTCACAGCTTCATTTCTTATTTTGTCCATTTCTTGTATAGGTCTTTTTGTGCGAAATTATTAAGGGATGAAATGGGTGAAATTTTTCGTTTCTACGATTTTTAAACTAGAGACTTAATTTCTTGTATAAATAACCTGCTGTTATTGATATTAATGTTCCTCAATTTCGTTAATATTAGTGCAATAGTTTTTGAGTTATTAAAATCTATAGGCCTACTTCATTTCGCAACATCTAAACAAACTAGTTAAATTTTTTACTCGTTGCTGCTTATGAAAAATATGCATTGTTTTTAAAAATAATTTTCTAGTGAGAACTACACGCGTGTTTTAACTTCTAAAGGGCTAAAACATTATGAAGTACTCGAGAATATAAGATTTGGCGCAAGAGCGTGTTTGGAACAGATCATTAATATGCCGTATTATTTAAATACCCGTTTACTGCTTTGGAAATTATAGCTTGGTTGCCAATCTCAGCTGACGTCAGCAGCAGTTTACATAAATCGATTAGGGATAAGTCGATCGCGACAGGACATCTTGTTTCCATACTTCACGCGCCGAAAATAGCGTGTTTGCTACGAGGAGGATTACAGTCATGCGGAGCCATGCCCCATATTTCGTGAGCATCGCAAATCCGTGAATAAGGCGTTTCAAAGTCCTTGACAGAATTAATGGCACCTCCTTCTCTTTAAAACATCCATCTTACATCCATTTTATCATATATTTGCAATGTTTTACTTCATGAACACAATGAGAAGCGCCATCTTTTTTGTTACACCATTATAAGCAAGTAAACGAGTGCTACATGGGTTATAGATTTAAATATAGAGTGTAAAAACGTCTGTAATATACTCAGAACTTTTAAACCATAAATAAAAATGTAGACTACATTCATTTTATTAAGCCTTTAACCTACAGTAGAAATAAGTCAAGTCATACAAATAAATATTAGAAATACAAAATTTATAATACAATATCTAGCCGACACGGTGGTCTAATGGCTAGAGCGCTGGTCTTATAATCCTGTGGACCCGGGTTCAATAGCCAGCGCACCCCAGATTTATGACTTGTGTTAGGCAGGTTGATGGTCCAGGTAACACAGGGGTTTTCTCCGCGAGCTCCTGTTCTCCGGTTCCCCTGTAGCATCCCAACAAATCTCCATCTTCATCTCATCTCATCTCATCTCATCTCATCTCATCTCATCTCATCTCATCTCATCTCATCTCATCTCATCTCATCTCATCGCTGGTGTGGCGTAGACCGCCTCCTATAGCGCATCCTGTCGGTAAATTTGTCTACACAACTGGCTTCGTATGAGTGAATGTCGAAAAGTCAAGTACACGCCATTAACAAAATATAATAATAATAATAATAATAATAATAATAATAATAATAATAATAATAATAATATAATAATAATAATACAATATCTTTACACATTGTAATTTATTATTAGAATAAAATGTTTTCTTATCAACCAATCATAAAATTTACTTTTAAGTGTATTCAGAGCCCAATTATGATATTTGATTGGTGTTTTATTGTAAAACTATACCGATCATATAATAAACTATTATGAACTTTGGTCAATCTAGAAAAAGGATTACGAATATTGCTTTCATTTCTAGTTTAATAGTAGTGGGTATTACATCTTAGATTAAAATCTGTAATATTGTTCAATATATGCATATTATATAATGCAGAAATTCTTTATAGTTAAAATCTTAGCTCAATAAAGGTTTACATTGCTGATATGTACATGAACGTTTTTTTTCTTTATATTTTTCTCTCTCCTTATTCAAATCACACATTGTTTTTCAGTACTTAAAAAATATCCCCTGTAAACATTAAATTTCTCTCCGCGGAGTGAAATTTTCCTCAAACTGGCATCGTTGAGTACGTCCGTTTCCAAAATTCAGAATTTAGTCGTTCTCTCATCTGTAGACTTGCTGATGGGTCTGCACCCATGAGACCTATCAGTAACATTTCTGGTAGTCGACTCAATTCACGACTATCCGTATATTGCGTAGGCCCGTAGGGTCTCTGGTCTCCAGAGAAGCTGAAAGTTCTTTTACAATAATTCCTCTCTTATTTAGTTGAATTCCAATGGAAAGACGTCTGTGTTCCCCAGGTTTAGTCCTTGTCATGGTATTTTTAATAATAATAATAATAATAATAATAATAATAATAATAATAATAATAACTTTCAGAATAATAACAATCATCACCTTTATTATTATTATTATTATTATTATTATTATTATTATTATTATTATTATTATTATTATTATTCCAAGCTATATGTCATGTCATCCGTTACGGTCTAAATTTGTTTCTTTGATCGTTCTAAGCTCTTCTTTCCGTTTAGCATGCATATTAGAGCTTATTTATGAATTCGTCGTTCTATAGCCTATCGTTGTGAAGTTTCCAGTTGATAAATAATTTGAATAGACTTTAAAATTGGTTTAATTTTTTAATTCTTGTAAAAATGTCGAAACTAATTTCAAGATCCGTAAGTGAATAAATGATGTGAAAATAATTTAAAATAAAAATAAATGTAAATAAAAAGTTAAGAAATATAAAAAAACAATTGAAAGTAAGTAAGTAATTTCAAGATCCGTAAGTGAATACATTTTATGAAAATAATTTAAAATAAAAATAAATGTAAATAAAAAGTGTAAGAAATATAAAAAACAATTGAAAGTAAATATAAATAATAAGTTTAAGTTTACATAAGCCTAAAGGGGGTGATGGGTGAAATTTCTGTTTTCTGCTATTTAAGATAGAAACTTCATATTTTGCACACTTGATTATCTTGCTATTCTTGTATATGTTTCATTATGATCAGATAAATGGCTTTTGAATTATTAAAACTTAAGAAAAAATTGATTGAATATTTTCAGAATATATCTCCTCTTACAAAATTAAAGTTTCATGCATGATGCATGACTCTACTGCGTGTTCAGTTCAAAATGTGTCATGGCTCGCCGTATGCCGTCATGTGGCTAGCCAATGAGCCTAAAGAATTCAATCTTCCTACACTTCAGCAAAGGCGTATTACCTATGTGCCAGAGAAGTTGCCTAGCAATTACGGCGTTCATTCTGAAGAGTACGTACCGATACGTACGGTAACGCCGGTAATGGCAGGAATGTGAACTGTTTGGAAACACGTACTGAGGTGAGTTTTTTCCTTACAGTCGGCATATGGCGAGAGGGTTAAGACGATTATTTACGTATTTGTTGACATTAACTTCGACGGTCAACATGGACACGGAGCATTTGATTTGTATTGTGGAATGTTTCCGTACGCAACCGATGATAACAAATACCCTGCGTACGACTTGCTCGCGCAAAACACAGTTCGAAAGAGGTTATGGTAGCACACAGACCGTACAGGCCGCCATCTGTTGCTACGTCGTTCAAGTTATACCGTACACGTTCTCAAGTTCAGATTGAACACCTTGAATAATAGGCAACTTCTCTGACATAAAAGCTGAAACTCGCTTCAAATCGCTGACTCACAACAGTGACGTCATGACATACTTTGAAATGAACACCCAGTATTTACAGCATCTCTGATACATTTGGAAATTGAACTAAGTATTCAGAATTTTAAATTTACATCCATAAATGGAGAGAATAATTTTCCAGAAACAAGCAAATTCAGAATTTAAATGTTTAGAGTCCACTAAATACATTTATTTTTTTTTTTAATTTTGAAAGTATTCAGCTTATAAAAAATGATACTATATTTCGTTAACCACAATATATAGAACATATAGTAAAAATGTCATGTTTTGAGCACAGAAATTGTAAGAGCCTTTACATTTTGAACATGAATAAACGTGCTGAAAGAAAGTGTGAGAAAACAGCTTGTAAAATTTACATTAAATTCAAATGCTAGGGTGCAGACATTTAAATGGTGTATTTGTTATGCTTCAAAGCGCCACAGAGCACTGAAATGCAATTTTTGACTGAAAATGACCAAACTTTCACCGTCTTCCGTCCCCTAAATGTAAATGATAAATGTGGATGATATGGAAAACAGTAAGCTGTATCGATAGACATAGACATATTTAAAAATACATCTCCTCAGTCTGACTTCTCATACTACAAATTCCCCAACTCAAACTGTTCTATAGAGTATCCTCTATTTCCGGTTTAATTTTTGCACGCTTTTACTGAAACAATTTGTAAAACAAGTTCTTAGAGTAGGAGAGAATTTATATTTCTAAGCAAACATCAGTATCGTGCGCAATTTTACAGAATCTGCGCTATATAGCACGTTGATATTCGTGTTTAATTCAGTAGTAATCCAAAATTCTACGTAGTCGGTATTTGCATACTTTACGTGAAAACGCAATACAATGCCATAGCATCTCTCACGCTTCCCCTCTCAGTGGAGTTCTGGTGAAACGCGATGATTTTGCCGGGATGAATGGTGGAGAGCAGGCGATATCGAGTGCACGTGAAGAGTTATAAGTCGCCGGGTAGATCAGGCCGAGGTGCAAGTGTTTGTGATCAAGTGAGAGATAGCCAAGTGATTTGCTTAAGTAAGAGCCCAGGAACAGCGAGGCTCGTCGCTGGAGATTTACGACTGTTGGGGAGGAGGCCCCCGACGGAAGCAGGCCGGCGCACTCCCCCTCCGCTCCCAATCTGCGGGAAAGCTTTTAAGGCGCGTGATATGCACAAGGCCTCGATTCTAATCATTTTATACACCTGGCATTTAATTTAGCCAATTGAGAGAGTATACAAGTTGTCTGATCCAAAGATAGAGTTATTGCCTTTACAACTGATACAGCTTCCGCTATTTAATTAGAAAAAGTCGGCAAGTGGTGTTACTTCTAAGGGCCTCAGTACTTAAACATTTTATTAAATTCTGTAATGTTAAATGAAGAAACAAACATAGAACTTAGAACTACAGTACAGAGAAATAAAGCAGACTTAAGTAAAAGATGATGGAAAGAAATGAAGATAGGAAGCAGAGAAGAAAACTGGAGGGAGTAATAAATAAAGAAATAATTGAAAAAGAAGGAAATAAATAATATAAAAAAGTAGAATTTAAAGAAAAAAAGAAAAACACAAATGGAAGTGCAAAAATGTCGTAAGAATCCAATACTCCCGTAAGATTATGTGTAAACATCAAACATTCAAACTCCATGTTTCATTCTACATTTTTTTTTTTTTTTTTTTACATTAAAGGTTCCATACATTTTCAGTTTGCGGTAAATCGGACATATTAGGTTTATGATAATTAAAGTACAATACTTACAGGATGAAAAGGGGACCATGTACCAAACTTTATGAGGTGGTTCTATATGTTAAATGTAACAAAACGTTTATTAGGCTTACACCTTTTCTTCGGTTAAGCACAGTTAAGCAGGGAACATGTGATGTGTTCTGCGTGATTCAAAATAATGTTTGATTTGATTATTGCTGTGATGTATTGTATTGCATTGTATTGTATTTATTAACATTCCATGGTATTCATACATTGCTTCACAGCTAGAATATGGAACAAATCAAAAAACTTAATACTATTATAAAGTCTTAATGTATAGTCACTATCTAGATGAAATATATACAGAAGAGATTTACAATATAGTCTACTAGTACAACACAAAGTTTTAGTATCAATTTCATGAAGCGTTATTGAATGTCATGAATTCACCTACAGAATAGAAGGCGTGAGAAATAAGGTACTTCTTTAATTTGGCCCTAAATAATCATATGTTTTGAGTTTCATTTTTTATATCGTTAGGGAGGTTATTAAAAATTTTTACTGCTATATAAGGCACTCCTTTTTGATAGCATGATAGAATTGCCGATGGAGTATAAAAGTCATTTTTTGACGTGTATTTATGCTATGAACTGTTGAATTAGTTACAAAGTTTTCACGATTACATAAGAGGAAAATTATTAATGAAAAAATATACTGACAAGCCATGGGCATTATTTGTAGCTTTTTTAAAATAGTCCTACAAGATTCCCCAGATTTGGCACCTACTATTTTTCTAATTACTCTTTTTTGTAATAGGAATATACTGTTACTATCTATGGAATTTCCCCAGAATAATATTATTCCAAAACTCATTACCAAGTGAAAGTATGCAAAGTATTGCTTTAAGGTTTTGGTATTTACTATCTTTTGCATATATCTAATAGCCAAACATGCTGAATTTAGTTTGGGAGTAATTTCTTTAATATGATTTTTCCAATTTAACATATTATCGATTTTTAAGCCAAGTAATTTGGTTGTTGTTGTTTCTAATAGGGATCTGTTGTTAATTATTGCGCTAGAAATTTGCGAGGTTGAATTTGGACAGGATTTAAATTGAATTATGTTAGTTTTGTTACAATTTAATACTAATTTATTGACTGAGAACCAGATGTGTTCCTAGTATCGTGTTTGAAAAGATATTCCGATTTGTCCGATGCAGAAGTCGTAACAGCTATTGCATATTCCTAATTTGAAAACCCCACAGAGTATCCACCGCTGTAAAATAACGGTCAGCACGTCTAACCGTGAAACGAGCGGGCCTGGATTCAAATCCTGTTTGGAGCAAGTTACTTGGTTGAGGTTTTTTTCGACGTTATCCTCGACCCATCGAAGCAGAATTGCTGGGTAACTTTCGTCGTTGGACCTCGGATTCATTTCGCCATCATAATTACACTTCCCCTCTTTCATCATCATCTCCGTTTCTTTCATAGCTTTCGGGTTTCTCCTATGTAGACTAGCTTGCGGGCCACTGGGCTCATCGAAAGTCGTGGAACAGCGGTGAAGCCTACGTGGAAAAAAAAAAGAATCATTTAGGCCAGGGCTGGGCACATTACGTGATTCTGAGAAATGAGCGCTCTGTGCTTTAAAGAGCGTGTCTTGGGAGCGCTGTGACGTATGCATACTGTACATCATTCAGTGTCGGTGCAGTGGTGACTCTGCAGTATGATTTCGAACTTTGAAGACGGAGCTTCCGCTCATACATTAAAGTGGTCCTCTACTCCCAGTGCTTTTAATGTATCATGGGAGGAGGAATTCTTTTTCGTAGAGAGCAGTGGATTAGCAAAGTGTTTAATTTGTCATAAAACACTCCAACTGATTAAGGACTTCAATATCCAACGACATTATTCTTTACAACATGCTACTGAATATGACAAATATGTTGGTAATGAATGCCATAAAGTAATACAACTCAAAGAAAATGTTTCTCAGGTACATTATATTAGAGTATCTATTTGATATTTATATTGCATTATAAGTTATTATACATTTAGTAATATATAATTTTAAATTGTACAAGTATTATGTTGTATCATAGTATAGTATATTACAGTTCATATCATATCATATCATATCATATCATATCATATCATATCATATCATATCATATCATATCATATCATATCATATCATATCATATCATATCATATCATATCATATCATATCATATATCTAACATCACATTATATTATATTATATTATATTATATTATATTATATTATATTATATTATATTATATTATATTATATTATATTATATTATATTATATTATATTATATTATATTATATTATATTAACAGGATGACAATAATGCACTTAGTGAATCGGTTATGAAAATTAGCTACAAAATTTGCCATAAAATTGCAAAGGAATTGAAAACATTTAACGAAGGTAACTTCATCAAGCGATGTTTAATTATATTGGCAGATGAACTCTGTCCACAGCAAGTAGGGGAAGTGGAAGCCATATGTCTGTCTCGTAGAACCGTGGTGAGGAGATTGCAGTATGTGCGTATGGGTTATGTAAATAAGCCTAATGATTTGTGTTTGTGCACAGAACGAAGTTTATTTCATTAAATTAATGAGAGAGTTATAAAGTCTGTACTGTACAATGGATTGATGTAATATCTTTATAAACTATTAGGTATGTACTGACAGACTGAATGACTAGAACAACCGTGGCTCATGTTATATTAATGCAGGGAAGGTAGCTGTAATGTGTGTCCGCCACTGCGTGAGCGTTCTGCTCTGGCTTGCCTTGCGGAGCGAGAGCAGCTCTGGCTCGCTAAATGGAGCCGCTCTCATGCCCGGCCCTGATTTAGGCTATAGGGGAGTTCGGTGGCGGCGCGCAGGGGGATCTGTAGCGCTGGGGTCTTAGGGCATGCGCACCACTCCAATCCGGATAGTACAGTTGGCCCACCCGACTGGCCTCCATGTAAGGATAGTCCCAGATTGTGCTCTCTCCTGAAGGAGGACTAATAGATAGAATCAAATATAGGATAGCAAAAAAATTCGAGAGCAGTCAATGATCGATTTCAATTACAAATTTCTTAATTTAATTTTAGAGGGATAGAAAATGTTCTGTATCGTTCAATGAATTGAAAGAGAATTATGTTGAAAAATAAATATATAAATGAAATCTGTTATTTTTTTCTAAAGTGAACTAAAAGCTTGTATACTTCTAGGCATTTCTATTAGCCTGTACTATAGCTTTTGTCAAAGCTTTTTATACAAATCACGTATTTTGTTTTATAATAAACATTCTATGTCGGCAAAAGTCTGACATTGAAAGTGAGTCGTGTAGTCTGGAACAATCGAGTACATAGACGTTTCACAGCGATTTTCGTGTTAAAATTACCTTAAAGTCTCTCAATCTGCGACCCGAATTCTCATCTCGTTTACTTCCACGTAACCAACCTTCGCGAAATGGGAGCAGTGCGTCATCATTAAGGTGGACAGGAAGCGTTTCAGCACGTCCGTGTCTTCTTTAAATAAAATGAATTGCTAGTCAGATACTTTTTGTATCTATAAATTCATTTTACCACAATTTTCAGTCTAACAGCATAATAATCACAGTAGTCTAATCTATATACTTGTGAGATGTCGTGAAAACCTCTTACACATCTTTCAGAAATTTTTAACCTATTATTTAACGAAGCTGTATCAACTGCTAGTTAATTTAGCGTGGATGGAATTTGTGATAGTGAGATCAATCTGAGTATTAGACATTAAATTATTTGGCATTCGCCATGCACGATTAAACTCAATATCGTAATTAGTCCTACTGAGACTCGAACCCATGCTCGAAGTTAATCTTTGCTCAGAAGGGAAACGCGCTACTTTTTATGCTACCCCGGTGTAACTCAGAAAATTTCTAAACTGATCGAGAACAAAAAGAAAACCTCAATGTTGAAAACGATTGCGATTTATTATTATTATTATTATTATTATTATTATTATTATTATTATTATTATTATTATTATTATTATTATTATTAGAGGTCTTGGATAAAACAATTTCTCGATACTCGATGCCATAAATGTCATATAGGACCGACAAAGTTCAAAAAGTTTCCGCTAGATGTCGCACATGCCAAAGCGATACTTGTCGAGCATTGAGTATTCTACTTGCGATGACTTCGGACAAAGGTTCGAATACCGGTGACGGCAGAGTCGTATTGTCAAGGTTCTTCAGGGTTTTCTCGCCACTGCTTGTTTCTTTCCACCATTCCACGTCTGTCTTCATTTCAATATGCATTAACATCTTTGCTACAGCATTACTCAAAACGGTGCCGGCGTGATGTAGTAGCTTATCATGACTGGAGTACATATGGTATCAGCCTCAGGAGGAGTAGTAGTACGCTTTTTGGGGTGGAAGATATTGTATGGAATTTCATCGGGACTATAAAAATGTTCAAGATGAAGCTAACTAGCTATAGCATAGACAGCCGAGTCATGTTACAAGAGCGTAACCGCTCGAACTTCAAACACCATTGCTACGAAAGGGGAAGTAAAGAACAAGCCTATTCCAGGCTGCAGTGCTGGACTTGGGGTCCCTCTTTCGTAAGAAAGAAAGAATAATAAGGCAGAAAGATTTTTGAAGAGTGTTTGCTGGATATTTACATTTTTTTTTTCGCTTAGTGTCATTTTGTATATCTTTTTAAACGTTTACTTTTTTATTTAAAATATGTCTAAAACCACAGACTGTCATGGAAAATAACATGTGTTGAAAAATTTGTGCCGGCTTACTCACTTCTGTTGTCAGTTTTATCAGTCAACGTCGGCTCAGAAACAACAGGCTTGTTCAGCCGTCACGTCAGGCTTAAAGTCCTGAAGATTACCCTTTGCTGTGTTTAAAATATGTCTGAATCTCTCCCTGACAAAGAATATTCGTGATATATATAGCAAATAAAACTGAAATCATTATTAAAGTACTGGATTAGGTGTGTAAGTTATTTTTAAGTATTTGCCAAACTTCGCAAGAACGACATTCATATATTAATGGAAAATATACCACAGACAGGAGTGTTTTATTGACACAAACAAAATAGTAATGACGTTTTAACTTGAACAATGATATAGTATAATAATAATTAGTAATAGTAGTAGTAGTAGTAGTAATAATAATAATAATAATAATAATAATAATAATAATAATTTGAACTGGACTGCATAAAATTCATCATGTCTAGACACGATTGATGAGAAATAAATAGTAATAATAATAATAATAATAATAATAATAATAATAATAATAATAATAATAGTAATAATAAGAAGAAGAAGAACAATAATAATAAAAAAAAAAAATAATAATAATAATAATAATAGTCTAATAATAATTTGAACTGAACTGCATAAAATTCGTCAGTGTGTAATTGTTGTTACTGCATAATGAGGACAGATAATAGTACTACTACTACTACTTACTGGCTTTTAAGGAACCCGGAGGTTCATTGCCGCCCTCACATATGCCCACCATTGGCCCCTGTCCTGAGCAAGATTAATCCAGTCTCTACCATCATATCCCATCTCCCTCAAATCATTTTAATATTATCTTCCCATCTACGTCTCGGCCTCCCCAAAGGTCTTTTTTCCCTCCGGCCTCCCAACTAACACTCTATATGCATTTATGGATTCGCCCATACGAGCTACATGCCCTGCCCATCTCAAACGTCGGGATTTAATTTTCCTAATTATGTCAAGTGAAAAATACAATGCGTGCAGCTCTGCGTTGTGTAACTTCCTCCATTCCCCTGTAACTTCATCCCTCTTAGCCCCAAATATTTTCCTAAGACCTTATTCTCAAACACCCTTAATCTCTGTTCCTCTCTCAAAGTAAGAGTCCAAGTTTCACAGCCATACAGAACAACCGGTAATATAACTTTTTTATAAAATGAGGACAGATACATCCTTTAAAAATATTGTTAGTTCAATTTTGATGAATTAACAGTCCATAAAAGTTTTACGAACTCCACTCAGAAGAGAAATTCTTTGCTGGAAAATATATCTAGAAATGATTACAGACAAAAACTGAAATCGCTGATAGGAAGGATGAAAAATTTTCGTTTTTCATAAGCAGCAATGTCATACAAGCCAAGAAGTGGCAGAAGAAACCAAGGAAGGTAATTCATGGTCCATTTCTCTTAGTGCTTATCCCACATTTGTCTTAGCACCTTAAGATGTCGTCTCAATTTAACAGACTAAACCTCGAACAAGCAATGAAAATAGAAGTATTCAAGAAATATAATTGACTAAGTTCTGAGTTTCCTGCATTTTCCCAGATAATTTGCACAAATTTCGGTTTCGTACTGTACGTACAAATTCCGTGGTTTCTGTAATAATGTCTACAATTAAGAAGCAATTGAATACACCAATCTCTTCTTTAATACACTCTGTTAAGCGTTTGTCTGCTATTTTTGGGAGCACGGCCTCCTAAAGCGACTACGAAATTTAGGAACTGAGCATTTCTGTGTACCTTACATTATTAACAATGTCAGTTCAGTGCGGACACATCTAGTGGAAGAGAGCGATAAGATGGCGGCAGGCGCGACAGATAAATAATTACTGCAGCTGTTTGTATGCAAATACTGCATCAAGTTGGCCGTGATCTATCACGCATTCACATCATCGGTTGTAGAATAAACACTACGTCACGTTCCTAGCGGATTTCAGCTTTATGTTTTCTAATTTAGATTCGGTTCACCAATGCAGGCATGAGGGTGTCTGGTTGAAATTATTTTTGTTGCGAGATTTTATCTCCACTGCACGTCGCATTCACACCATAAATCATGTTTTTGGCCATTAGTAATGCTGCAGTTTCTTTTGAAAACTGTGAAATAAATAGTAATGATAAATGTCCGCTGCTAATAATAACAGATTATCGATTTATAATGGTAATAACGCTGGTAAATTAACGTTAAAGAAATGAAAGGAAAATGGGACGAGGGATACAATTATCACAGAACAGGGCATTAATTAAATAATACGGTGTTATTTTAATGCAGACCCTTATCGGCGACTATCAACGCCACTTCTGTGAAACATGGCGGTGTAACTCTTGGTATAAAAGCAAGTTTGGATTTTTTAATCGCTACCTTAACAACGCTATTCATCCATTTCAGAGCAGTTTTTGGTAATATCTTCTGTCCCTAATTAGACTAGGCATAGTTTGTATCTCATAAATGTTCCAATTTACACAGCGTAATTCTTGGAGAACTTTAATTTGTAATATTGTCTCCGTTTTTCTAAAGCATGTAAGTTTAAATCCCACGGTGTGATTTCGGGAGAAGAATATGTCGTTTTATCCAACACAAAATTTAACAGTTTCCGTATCCTTGTTTGAAACAAAACTGTTACTTTTTGTTTTGGTTACAATTTTGAGTATAGTGATCTTGTAAGTAATAGTGATATCAGGGAATTTCTTGTGAAGTTTTATTTTTTTAAGTAATAATACATATTTATTACATTATTACCATTTCAATCAAGTTAACCTACATAAGAATATCTTGGATGGTTTTCATTTGTTACATCTAGAAATAAACGTTGCCAGAGCAACCGAAATGAAACAGAAAAACGTATCGCGATGTTAGCGTCATTTTTTCTGAATGAAATATTGTTTTGTAGATTTATTTATTTACAGTCGATATGACTGATAGATCATATCGCGACAGTCCGTTGAAAATGGTAGCCTACATTGGTAACACACTCGGTTTCCGCTACATGCCATCTATCAGCTAGTCTTCAGACGTGTATACTTGAGACGTGTTGCCACCTACAAACATTTAACGTGCTTTGCAGCTTATGAATTCCTGTTCATGTATGGTCAAATAGTATCTATATTTGAGTAGTCTGGAGATAGGCCTATGTCATGTAAATAATTATTTTTATCATGACCATAACGAAAAACATGCCTTTACTAAATACGTTTGCGTTTGTAAAGTAGGCTTTTATTCAACATTACTTTATTCCACTAGTGAGATAAAGACTTTACCTCACACTTTGAACTTTATCTCACAGTTCATTAGTATTTTCCTAGTACCCGGGTACACACGTATAGTTTTCTATTCAACTATTACTCAAGAAGTTAATATAATAAATTAGTTACTAGATGTCACTACCTCTACTTCTTTATTACTATTTCTTTAAATATACACACTCAATCTCCTTCTCTTTTCTTTTTCCATTACGTCGTAATTTGTGCATTGCATCCATATCTAATATGTTTTTTTTTTTTAATTTGATAATAATTTACCTTTTGGGATGCGAGGAGACTTGAACTTGAACGTGCGAAGTTGGGTTTATAGGATTTTAAAACTTAAAACAACGCGCGTTAGTCAACTAAGCTAAACAGACACGATGATAAATTACATTTTAGTATTCCTCTTAAGTTTACAGAAGTAAAATGTGAAATTATTTTAATCACATTAGTTCCGTGAACACTTCTAAATAATCCCTGAAACTTCAGAAAGACGAAAATACACGTTTAAAATGAAAAAAATATATATATATATAAATATATATATATATTAAAATTATATAATTAATTATAATTTGTTATTTATCCAACACCCTGGATACCATTCTTCACTAATCATGGCCTCCTGCATCTTGACCTACCTAGTACACGTATCGATTCTAAAATCCATGCCATAATATGTGATTATATGAGGACTTATTTTCAACATATTTTCTTTTATAAAACAGAATTTTTCGTTATGGTCATGGATAAAATTACGTATGGTACTTGTGAGCGTGATCTTTATTGCGCTCGTGTAATTTAAGCACGAGGCTGACACCTCGTGCTTAAATCTTTCCACTCGCGCAATAAAGATGCTCTTACCTCACAAGTACCATAAATAACTATTATCTTTGATTATAATGAAAGTGAGAACCAATTTGTCTTTTTAAGTAACTAGATTCGAATATTTTTATGATCGAAGAAACCGTTAAAAACCATGATCACATTTACCTAATCCGGGACCTTCTGAATATGAGTCAATTGTTTTACCACTGAACTACCTCGCTTGATGAAATAATTATTTATTTTTTTTTTTTTTGTTAATTATACTCGCTTTAATATCTCTGGTCTTATCGCGAGTTAATCTTCTTGTGTGAAATCCGAAGGCTTGTGTACTATTATTGAGACTGGTTTTATTGTTGTTAACTGGATGGCGTCTGTAGAACTATTACTGATTTTTTATTAATATGATTTTTGCGACGAATGAAGCCGGTGAGATTCAGGGATGTTGTGGCCCGAATGTCCTGGAGTTTTCCTTACGGTTGAGAGAAAATCCTGAAAAACCTCAATCAGGAAATTCAACCCGACCGGGAATCGAACCCTGGCCCTCTGCGTAAGAGACCAGCATGCTGACCCCAATACCACAGAGGCGATCTGAAACTTTTTTATTTGAATACAAACAGGAAGAAACCCGGCATTACAGTTCATGAACCTATATTCATATTTTTTCCACATAGTAACCATATCTGAGTAGTCTGCAGACATGTCCACCGTGTACAACTATGGATATAGGTCTTGTATATTATCGTTATCTTTATCTTGATTTTAGTGGAAGTGGAAAGTAATCTGTTATTTGCCTTTTCAAATGACTAGATTCGTAGTTTTATGGTCGACGAAATCACTAAAATCCACAATCAGATTTGCCTAACCTGGGATTTGAAGTCACCTTCCGAATACGAGTGTAGATTTGCACCACTGAACTACGTCGCTCGATATTTATAATTACTCGTATAGGGGCCTACACGTTTTTATTTTAATATAAACCGTACTCGGGTGCGGGTTTGATTCCCGCTTGGACTGGTTACCTGGTTTGGTTTCATTCCGAGGTTTTCCCCACTCGTAAGACAAATGTCAGGTAAACTATGGCGAATCCTCGCCTCGTCTCGCTATCACCAATCCCATCGACGCTAAATAACCTCATAGTTGATACAAAGTTATTACATAACCAAGTAAAAAGGAATAAAGACCTTAGATACCCGGCATATTTATTGAAATACTGTCATATAGTGACCATATTCTGTAGTCTGCAGATAGGTCCACCGTGTACAACTATGGATACAAGCCTTGTAAATCATTACCTTTACAGTATATTTGATGTTAATGAAAGTGGGAACCATTCTGATATTTTTTTTTATTAAATAACTACAGCCTATTCCTAGTTATTTGTGATCGAGAATGCCACATGATCAGATTGACCGACTCGGGATTTAATCCCGGGGCCTCCAGAATACGGATACAGTGTTACCGCTGCATCACCTCGCTTAGTGAAATTATGCTTTTACTTTAATATAAACGTAATCTTCAATAACATTTTATCACCTTTTGATTTATCCTCTTAGTTTATAGCCTACTTTCCAGAGGATCGCATAAAAATCTCGCTACTAATTCTTTGGAAAAGCCGATACGTATTTCCTACTCGCATTCCCGATTTATATAAAATATATTTTTTATCCGACATAATACTACCCCATGAGATTACTTGTCAATTTAATAGGTATAAGTTTTTCAGAGATCAATTTATTATTTCAATAATTGTCTTGGAGGTTAGTTTAATTATGTGAATTGTGTCATTACCGATATTTTTCTGTTCTTTATTTTAGGGCCAGGATTCCTTTCACACCACATGTCTCTGATGTGTGAAGCACGATTTTACAACTCTTCAAAGAACGCTACGACCTTCACCTCAGGTAAGCACAGCAATTTTATTAGATCTTTGAGAACGTCTAACAGATATAAACAGAACTCAGTTGAGCTGTTGCGAATACCGGCATACAGAACTTCCTCGACTACTGCAGAATCAAATCATTGGAAAACTCTATCGTGTTTATTGAACGATTTAAAGCTGCCGAGAAATCTTACCCACAGCCAAGTATCACTTTACAAGATTGGAAAAAGCCATAAATCGTTCGTTAAATTACCGAAACTAGAGAACCATGTTCTCCATACGCTGTTGCAAGCACGTCTGAATGCATATTATCTCTGGAATTCATATCTGACATATTTTGTATCACAACCATTGTTCAGTGGAGAACATGCATGAACTAATGTGGAAAGTGGGTTAAGTCGGAAATATGATGTAAGCTAAATAACATGTTGCATATTCGATAAATTAAGAACTTTTTGTATTTCTCAATTAATGTTAAAAGTGTAATATTATTTTAAGGGAAGACTCCACTGAAAATCATGAAAATTTTTCCATTTTTTTAAGCTATTTCACTTATTCAGAATTTATATTTTCATACCCCAAATGGATTCAGCTCAATTCTGATTACAAATACTCGTATGTTTACACTTTTTAAATTAAGGCTGGAAGGGGGCGTGGAATTTAAAGAGCTGTCAAAATTGTTTTTCATCGAAGAATTCTTTCTTAAATTTCTGATTACAAATCTAGTAACTTTTTGTTGGCTCCCTGAAGTTACTAGATGAATGTAGCGGAGGAGAATATTAATTTACTTAAATATTCATTTTATTTTCAAATCTATTTTTCTCTGTTCATTTTTGTTGATTCAATACCAACTTTCTTATGCCAAATATTAATCAATCTAGATGAAATTTTTACTGCAAGTATTTATGAGGTAGCTGCATGTTTCTATGCATTTATTTTGTGAGAAATGCTGCTAGTTTATTTTATTAATATTCTTAAGAAAAATATTAATAAAATAAACTAGCAGCATTAAGAAAAATATTAATAAAATAAACTAGCAGCATTTCTCACAAAATAAATGCATAGAAACATGCAGCTACCTCATAAATACTTGCAGTAAAAATTTCATCTAGATTGATTAATATTTGGCATAAGAAATTTGGTACTGAATCAACAAAAATGAACAGAGAAAAATAGATTTGAAAATAAAATGAATATTTAAGTAAATTAATATTCTCCTCCGCTACATTCATCTAGTAACTTCAGGGAGCCAACAAAAAGTTACTAGATTTGTAATCAGAAATTTAAGAAAGAATTCTTCGATGAAAAACAATTTTGACAGCTCTTTAAATTCCACGCCCCCTTCCAGCCTTAATTTAAAAAGTGTAAACATACGAGTATTTGTAATCAGAATTGAGCTGAATCCATTTGGGGTATGAAAATATAAATTCTGAATAAGTGAAATAGCTAAAAAAATTTGGAAAAATTTTCATGATTTTCAGTGGAGTCTTTCCTTAAGAATATATAACTTATCATGTGACTCGAAAACGCCATATACTCGTATTTGTGTGACTTTACTGCATAACAGTTATGTCCATGTCAGACGTGGTCAGTCTTTACTGCGGTCAATCTCTGTTGAAATGTTGCATATGAATATATCTTGTGTATTATGTATTGTGACAATGTGCAAAACAATTTCGCTCTCACAACCAGTAGTTGCTAAGTATACACTTTGCAGTTCACTACTTCCTTTCCAGTTTTTCACTTCTCTTGGACGTATCAAACGTATCGTTCCCATAATTGTCTCTACCGCCATTGTTTACTATTAAAGATAAATATTTAAATAAAATTCATATCATTTCAATAACCAGAATTATCGGTGTAAGAAGAGCTCAACAGTACTTGCATTCAATAAGTGATAATTTTGTTGTCGAATTTCTGCATTACTAATACAGTAATTCTCTTTTATGAAAGTACTATAGTTACCATATATAAATATACACGTGGTAGATTATCGGATTTGCCCATTTGCCCTTTGTGAATCGTTCGTCAACAATCGCTTTAGTTTCGAAAATGAGAAAAATTGACTATCGCCATGCAGTCAGCAATGCAAACGGAAAACCAGAATGTACTAAATCACGGCCAATTAAATGGCCATGTGCATAAACAGAGATTTAATGCATTTATTTAAAATTATGAATATTTGCAGTAGAACAAGCAGTCTGGTTCAAAAAGCTGAAAGTTAGAATTTATAAAACAGATATATTACCGGTTGTTCCGTGTGGTTGTGAAACTTTGACTCTCACTTTGAAAGAAGATAGAGGTTAAGGGTGTTTGAGAATAAGATGCTTAGGAAAATATTTGGGGCTAAGAGGGATGAAGTTACAGGAGAATGGAGAAAGTTACACAACGCAGAACTACACGCATTGCATTCTTCACCTAACATAATTAAGAACATTAAATTCAGATGTTTGAGATGAGCAGATATGTAGCACTTATGGTGAATCCAGAGTGTTAGTTGGGAGATCAGAGGCGAAAAGACTTTTGGAGAGGCAGAAACATAGATGGGAGGATAGTATTAAAATGGATTTGAAGGAGGTGGGATATGATGCTAGGGACTGGTTTGACCTTGCTCAGGATAGGGACCAATGGCGGGATTATGTAAGAGCTGCAATGAACTTTCGGGTTCTCTAAAAACCATTTGTAAGTAAGAACAAGCAAAATTTGCATTTTTGTCCGTTTGTAATTTAAGAGAAAAATATCTTTGAACTAAATTATCTATAAAGAAATATGCTTACTTTATGTTAAAGTTTGTATAACTTTGTGAAGCATTTTTATTGCAATAAAATGATCTGATAATGTTTTTTCTCTAAACAAAATACGTCTTAGATGTTATTTTCAGCGCGTAATTATTACGAAGTTTTGTATCAATATAAGTTTTATTGCCAGGGAGGAGGAGCTGGCAAAAGGGAATATTCTGTTTGGGCATGCAAGTTGAAGTGATAGTTGTAGTCGTTTAATGTTTACAAGGCTCCAATCGTTTTAAAATATGTGAACCGAAGGTTATTACTTCGCTGTTTTGGAACTAGATTCATTTAATTTTTACGATAAGATAAGAATATAAAAAAGTCGTAGCTGTTACGAAAATTTCCATTAGTATGTTTTAGTCACAACAGTATTATTCATTTTTCTTGCAAAGAAATTCATATCGATGGCTAAGAAATGATACCTCGTTACCTATAAAAATAGTCATTTAGTTTAACTGCATTATTATTTAGGTTAACTAAATTATTATTATGTTAACAAAATTGGGAAGTCAACTAACATTTTGTCCTAGAGTAGAAGATCTTGCAAAGCAGAAGCATACACTGTAGGCCTATTTAAAAAGTTAACCTATTTTGAGAAAAAAATTTTTTTTTTCATCTGCAAATTTACAGATACGAGGTATCACTTCTTAGCCAACTATATCTCATTTCACATGGTATATATTTCTGTGTGCTATGACGCCATAATAATTTCACAGGCCTCACAGAAATAAGATTATTTGTTTTTCTGTTATTTACAGTATACTCACTTTTAACAAATCTGGTCATATCCCAGTTAATATTTTGAGTGAAATCCGAAGGCCTGTGTAATATTGTTGAAACTGGTTCTATTTTGGTGAACTAGATGGGATCTGTAGATATACGAGATTACTGATTTGTTGTGAATATGATTTTAGTGATGAATGAAGCCGGTGATATTCAAGAATGTTATGGTCCAAATTTCCTGGCTTTTGCCTTACGGTTGAGGGAAAGTCCTGAAAAACCTCAACCAGGAAATTCAACTCGACCAGGAATAGAACCCGGATCCTTTGCGTAAGAGACCAGCATGATGACCCCTACACCACAGAGGTGGTCAGAAATAATAATTAAATGCATTATTATTGACAACAAAGAGTTAACGTACTTTTCCACAGTAATTAAGGATCATAGAGTGTTTAAGTTATAGAAGAATATAAAAAAGCGTATTTTCTTCATTAAGTTAGTCTATTTTAATATGTAGTAAAAGATAATAGAATGTACTCTATATAAGTTTATGTAAATATTAGAATATCTTTTTCTTCATTAATATTAGTTACGGGACTAATGTGAGCTCTCCACTCATCTCTCAGTATACTTACTCCTATTTCCCATAGGTCATTAGAAACAATTAAATGAAGATCTGCTGTTACCATGGAGATGTGTAGAACTAGACTCTTACTATCGCAATGTCGATTCCAACTTTTAATATGAAGCAACAATATAGTTTAATTTGTTTTATATATTTATTTTCAGGATTTATTACAGTATCTTTTTACATGCCGTTTTGATGAAATATAGTGCAATTAACGCCAGACGCAGTTTTGCTAAATTGACCGTGAAAAATAACTCAGATCTACTGTAATTGTCCGAGTTACGAGGTGGTTATACTGCACAGGAATTATTGGTTTCATATGAACTAAAACATGGACGAAATTGCGCTATTACAGAGCAAAACGCAATAATGAAGCTTGCATCTTCTACCTCAAAATCAGGCGGAAGGTCATGTTTCTGTATGTTGTGTACTGTGGTTTAATTTTTGAGTGTTTTGGTTGTGTGTTGAAATATAATACGTTCATGTTATGAAACTACATGCTGAACTAAATTTCTCTATAACTATAGTCCGACAAGTTAGTAAAAATTGTTCATACGAAACAGTAATGGAGTTCATTCTACCGCGTGGATATGAGAAAATCGCTCCAGGTCAGCTCTGAAGGCACAGTTAGCCTACACGTCGTTAATGGAAGTATGTGTCACTACAGTCTCTCTCACTATAGTTACTTCTCGTAAGACTGTCCGTGATATCATCCACCATTTATTCCGTTTGCCAGCACTTATTTTCAATTTTAATTAGATGTCTTGTTTCCCTATGGCCAGAATCAGCCTTTTTATGATCTTTTTTAAAATTTTTTCGTGAAAAATAAAAATAGCCTTTAAAATGTGACAATACTTTTCATTAACGTTTCGTGATTTTTTTGTCATATACTGTCTTAATTACCAATACTTTTATATCCTACGGCATTGTATTTTTGAACATTAATGGCGAAATACACTGTTAATAATAATAATAATAATAATAATAATAATAATAATAATAATAATAATAATAATAATAATAATAATAATAATAATAACAATAATAATAATGTACTCTTTGCAGCCACCGGCGTAGCACAATCGGCTAAGGCTCTTGGCTGTCGGCTCGGAGTTGCAATCGGGCGCGGATTCGATTCTCGCTTGGATTTTTTCCGACATTTTTCCCAACCGTAAGGCGAATGTCAGGTTAATGCGAATCCTCGGCCTCATCTCGCCAAATACCATCTCGCTATCATCAATCCCATCGACGCTAAATAACCTAGTAGTTGATACAGCTCCGTTAAATATCCAACTAAAAGAAACAGCCTTTCTAAATTAACTTCAATGCCACATAACAGTTTTATATAAAAATAGGATTAAAAAAATGTGGGTCTATACATAACAATCAATCTCACAATTTTCTGTACGTTTATTTTTTGCTACTCTCCCTACTTCATCTGAATTGTGTTAACGTTTACCGGGCCGGTAACCTTTTGGTAACCTTATCTGCATAAGGACTAGGAAAATTCAATCATCAATGGTCTTGTAAGACATTATGTCATTAGAGAGAGTAATATATTACCATATCTTTCTGTACTCTTGCAACTAACAACTTTAAAGCTAATGTGTTTCTTAATTGAATTAAATGTTAAATACATTTCTTCGAGGTAATTGAAAAGATCCTTTTTTCGTTTTTATCGCAGAAATGAAGATTTTTCGCAGAAACAATCTATTTTCGTCAAACTTCACGGCAAATTTGCTATCATAAATCAGTCATATTTATAATATACCTGTATATACTTTTTAGAGCATCTCTCTGTCACATTTCGCGTTTATATTTAACAAGAAACCCGGCCCTGCCTATGACATAAGACAAATATCGGGATGAACCTAAACAGACCTGTTACCCACCAGTATATGTTTAGAATTTCAAAATTCTGGGGTTCACTTATCTTCGGCTAGCATCTGGGACTATTTTTGGCGGTGCTTCTTTCCTTTCTCGGCTCAAAGGCTGGACGAGGACTGTTGTAGGATGTGGCGCTAGTCGCTGTCTATGCTGTTGAGACTGACTGCGTAAGAAAGGTTATTCCACTTAATGTTCATGCTAATTTATGGCAATTTTTCAGATTTTCTCTTTGTAAAATTTACTTAAGTCTCTTGAGTGGGATGGTGTGAGCGAATTGAGACAAGTGGCCTTTATTCTAGGAATTCACATAAAATTTGTATGAAGATAAATGCTAAAGTCCATTGCAAGGATGCGCACTCGTGTACCTTTCATATTTTCTACCATCCTTTCTCCCTCAAATATTGATTGATTGACATCATGGTTTTCGTTTATCATACGTAAGTTAAGATTTCCATGCCCAGAATTAAGTAACCTTAATAATTACATTTTCTGTGAGAGAAATATTTATTTATTTAAATTTAAATTGATTTATTTAACTAGCTAGCTAGTGAGTGCAAATTAAAATTATAAAACAAAAATATTTCTAGCCACTACCGTAAGAGCCAGGCTCGTGTACGGTGTGGTCTCAGCCAATAATAAATATATTTCTTTAAATTGAAACTGTCTGTTTCGTATAGATAATTTTCTTCTCTTTTTTTTTTTTTTTTCAACTAGTGTTTTCCCTCAATTTCTACTTTAAGTTTTAATTACTAGTATCATATTATGTAACTGGAATTGCCCGAAGCAAGAGTGTTGCCCTTTTGGGTGTAAACATATATTTTAAATATGTATGTACATGTAATTTGTAATTTCAATAAATTCAATTTAATTGAGACATTCTTTGTGATAGAACAACAGCCAATTAAACTCGATTTTACATCCAACACACTTTCACTGTTGTGTTCCAAAGTCTCTTTCCATGACATATTATGAGTTCGCTCTGAGCAGAGTTATTTTTACTAACGTGTGGAAATATACAAAGCGACGATTTTATATCGGCCTACGCAAAAAAGAAAACTTAAAATCTCACATATTCTTTTTTCCATCTGGAAATACTAGTGAAGAAATATTACGTACAGCTGCACTTCTCTTATAGGTATACTACAAGCAAAACTGAGCTCGAACTCCAAGCGGCGCGCAAGCTATACCCCTCTTACCCCCCTGCAGTAGTCGTGAGAGCATGCTGGGAACGGGAGCATACGTCATCTGCGCGAGACAGTCACGCACGCTCGTTTCTGCGCACTGAGTTTTCCTTGTTGGATGCCTATAGTGCTTCCATTTATACTGTAAGAATTATACAGAGGTATAGCGAACATTCGATAATCTTATACTTTTTGTTTCCTTTCTCAAGAGCATAATATTAGTGATTTAGAAGCTTTACCTAATCAACCAAAACTCATTTCGTTAGTAGATTCTTTACTCTTCGATGTTTTATTGTGTCTATAAGATTTTCGTTCCTTAAATTAAACACAAGCAAAAAGTGTATTTATATTTATATTTTAACTTCCACATTATTCGAGATGGATGTAATACGGCATTTTTTTTTATTTTTGTACCATGGCAGACCCTTAACTTTTTTTTTTTAATTATTCTTTGATTTTGATGCAGTATCGAACTTTTTGGGTCCCTGACTGCACTATTATGTTCTTGTTCCTTGTGTTATTACTTCATAGAATCTCTTCTTCGAACAAATTCGAAGACGTTGATGTCCTTGAAAAAGTTTGGAAATTTGTTTGTGCTTTCTTACACTGTATCACAAGACCACCAGTTAGATTATTACCCAATATCGAAAATAGCCATTTTCAGCGTTCTATACAGTCTGAAGTCGTCTACATCATAGTCTCCAATTCTTTTAAGGAAATAATTTAGGCTTCTTTGAAGTCGACTGTAGAACTTCCTTATAATTTTGACAAGAACTTCCTGTATATATGGCATATTGAGATCTTCGTGTATCTGAGATGTTCTAGTAAACCAGTCAGACCCATGAATCAGCCTAAAGGCCTTGTTTTGTGCAACCTGTAGTGATTTATAAGCATTGCTGTTCATATAGCCCCAGGAAGGTGCAGCATATGTTATAATTGGCAGTACCAAAGCCTTATAGAGATGCAATTTCCGTTTAATGCTTATGGCATCTGATTTTAATAGCGGAAATTGTATTGTATTGTATTGTATTTATTAACATTCCATGGTATTCATACATGCTTACAGCTAGAATATGGAACAAGTAAAAAAACTTAATACTATTATAGAATCTTAATTTATAGTCACAGTCTAGATGAAATATATACAGATGAGATTTACAATATAGTCTACTAGTACAACACATAGTTTTAGTATCAGTTTCATGAAGTGTTGTTGAATGTCATGAATTCACCTACAGAATAGAAGGCGTGAGAAATTAGGTACTTCTTTAATTTGGCCCTAAATAATTTTATGTTTTGAGTTTCATTTTTTATATCGATAGGGAGGCTATTAAAAATTTTTACTGCCATATAACGCACTCCTTTTTGATAGCACGATAGACTTGCCGATGGAGTATGAAAGTCATTTTTTGACGTGTATTTATGCTATGAACTGTTGAATTAGTTACAAAGTTTTCACGATTACATACGAGGAAGACTATTAATGAAAAGATATACTGACAAGCCATGGGCATTATATGCATTATATGCACTATGCATCCAATGGCTTTTCCTTTAATCAGATGGAGATGCTGATGCCAGGACAACCTCTGGTCCAGAGTTACGCCAAGATATTTGACAGTCGGTTGGTACTCCAGCTCTTTATCGCATATGGCAAGTACCCTTAACTTGCTGCTATTCACCTCTACTCTACGAGCGTGCTCATAGATGTCGCTAATGCCGAAAAGTGTAGATCATTTCGTCAGAAATTATACAGAGTGCACCACAGGTAGTGGATGTACATTACACTTGTAATGAATTATGATTATGCTGCTGCTGCTGCTGCTGATGATGATAATGATGATGATGATGATGATGATGATTGGATAATTGTCGGGATGTCACAGAGGAACCGAAGTATCTTTATTGCCTGGACCATGGGCTTGCCCAACACAAGTTGTACATTTAAAGGCGCGTCTCCACTATTAAACATTTAATAACAACATGTTAAATTTTAAATTGTTTATCATTAACATCACAACATGTTGATTGAACATGTTAATGCTAATTTCATTTAACACTTTGTCCACACTGTTAAACATGTTAAACTTGATTTTCTTTGCGTAGTCCACCATAAACAGTCTACAAGATTTTAATATAGATAGTGTTTTATTTTCAAACCTTGGACAATGGACTTAGATGATGATCTGACTTTTGTAATTGCCTCTATTGCTTGTTACAAGGTCTTGAAAAGGAAGAAAATGAGAATGTGGATGCGGCAATATCTTAGTAAAAGACACTATGCAGGATACATTCTAAGCGAGCTTAAAGTTTAATACAGTATCGATTTGGATTCAAAAACTTGCTGAGAATGTCAGAACACGATTTTAATATAGTGCTGCAAAAATACTTCCTGTTACATCAAAGAGCAGCCATTTCATCTCAATTAAAAAAAATTACAGCGCGATTGATTATAATAGGACCTACGACATGATATATGTTAAAGGAGTGGGTAATATCGTAAAATTATTCTTTCCGAAGTTTTACGAACTTTAACATACATCACCAAATACGATCATTACTGACGTCAACATAGCATTAACGTTTAGCGTACGACGAGAGTGTGAAAACTCTCTATTGTATTCTCGAGAACAATTAAATAATAATTCCAGTTCTCTAAAACAGTCGGCCTTCTTTGTTTTGTCTCTGTAATCTTTTGCAGACATATCCCACAAACAAGGCCTTTCCATCAGTGAATTAATTTTATTCTAATGTATTTACTTTCGTCCACTCCATTACTTCGAACAACTTACAGCCAACACCAAGGACCAATGATAGTATAAAAACGATCAAGATACGCGCCACAAAATCGGAACTTATAGTTGTTGCTATGGAAACTGTACGAACTTTGCCGAACTGTACCGACGCTGCACGAGCAAATGAATTGACTTGACATGTTTTCCGTTTCTGCTGGAAAACACGCCAACATGTTAAAAGTGTTAAATTCAACATACTTAGTTAACATGTAAAGTCAATTGAGACTTGAAATGTCCATATACATGTTAAATTCAACATGTTATATTTAACATGTTGTTGTTAAATGTTTAATAGTGGAGACGCGCCTTAAAGGTACGGTCACACGTCGCTACTTTTGCAGCGCTACTTTTATACTGCAGCTGCAAAAGTTGCGTGTCGTGTTCACACGTAAGCCAAAAGTAGCGCGCTGCACGCTACTTTTCGTGCTGCGCAACCCGAGTGCTGCAAAAGTTGCAACTGGAGGTTGCGAGTCTGTTCACACGCAAGGCGCTACTTTTGCAGCCGCAGTCATGCTGCAGGTTTCCATCTCCGTGTTGACTTCTCAATATACATTTTGTGGTTATGTTCGCATTATTAAGAAACTCATGCGAAAGCTTCCTTATCTATTATTTGCTTTTCTGTCGTATCTAGTATTCAGATATTGACATTATTTTTACTATAAAGCTTTTAAAAACGCCTATATACTTAAATGATAACCAACAGTATATTCACGTAATCAATGTTGGCAACCCTCCTGTTTGGAACTACGCTACGGAAATTTTAAAAAATGGATTATATCGTCACCAATTATGCTCAGAGTGTGTTGTGTATTTAATAACTGTTACAAATAATTTATTTTCATCACATTTAACATTAAACTATATCCAAACAATAAAAGTATCATTGACACATTTGGGTGGCAACACTGGTTGCAACCGCAGCAAAAGTTTCAACAAAACCGATATCAAAAATGCTGCGGCTGCAACCCTGAGAACCCTGTTCACACGTCGCTACTTTTAAGCTGCGCGCAGCATGGAAAAGTAGCGGGCAGCAGGTTCGGCAGCCGCTACTTTTCGGGTTGCACCGTTGTTCACACGTCGCAGTACAAGAGTTGCGCAGTTTTTTGTACTGCAGCGCTGCAAAAGTAGCGACGTGTGACCGTACCTTAAGGTTGATCACGCATTTTTAAATCCGTGGCTCATACGCCCAGCTCACTAGCACTGACACGCCGTGGCAGTTCTATACTCCAATGAGAGAATATTAAGAACTGATAGCAAGGATGGAGTTCCATGTCTGCTGAAATCCCGGCACTACATACAAAGTCTGTGAGGAGGCGATCTATACAAAAACAAGCAGGCAAGCTCTGAAGAAGTGACGTCGGAACGAGGGCTCCATCGTTGTTACCGCGGCCGCATTCCGCAGGTCAGCGCACATTCTTGTCGACGTGGCGCGAAACTAATTTTGCCAAGCGCACCTAACGAGGCTCTGGTCTTGCGTCGAGCATATTAGACGAGAGAACGACTTTTTGCTCCACTCTACTTTATGAGAACCGATTTAAAGACCCCAGCCAACGAAGCTTAGAGGGCTGACATTTAGTAGAGTATAGCCTGGACTCATTTCACGTCTTATCTTACTTAAATACAGAGCGTATCTTTTATGATATTTCGAGGGCTGTTCTACTATTGAGATCCAGATGCACTGTGCTAATCTTCATATTTTTTTTACCTTTCTTTTACTTTATCCATTAAGGATTTCCCTGCAGAAATATTTGCAAGCTCAAAGTCTACATTGGTTAGCATAAACATATGATGATGAATTCTGCCAAGTCTCTTTTATACACTACAAATAAATAAATATTCCCGAATTGTCTTCCTTTTCAAAGAAAGCCATCTAATAACAATCATGCCTGTGAAGTCAGCACACATTCTTGTCGGCATGGCTTGAAACTAATTCTGTCGAGCTCATCTAACATGGCTCCCATTTTTGCTCAATTTTACTTTATGAGAAATGATTTTAAGATCCTGTCACCAAAGCTTTTACAACTGACATTTATTAAGTACAGCTTATACTCATTTCCTGTCTTTCCCTGCTCAATACAAAGCGTATCTTTTATGATGTACAGGTGGAAGTGAAATAACCCTGCAGATTGAAAGGGGTGTTAGGATACAATTAAATTAATAGAAAACCTATATTACGTTTTCTAATTAAATGCACGGTGAATTAGAAAATTAAGTTGGAAGTTTCGACATTCTGGCAACATTGCCGCTAACTAACTGCTCTTTCTTCTCGCAATACAGGTCAACGACCTTAGGTCTTTCTCCGTAGGAGAATTACTTTCCATTTCCATCTCTGGCTATAACGTTGCAATCTGCTCTTATCAGTCGGTTGATATTAGTGGTTTTTAAATTAAATTTACACGAAAACCGTCCACGCTATTGAAATACGACAGAGGGATAAATGATCCCTTATTAGATTTTCTATCGTTATGGACAAAAATCACGATAATAATCTCAATAGTTACCGAATAAGAGGATGTTAAACATTTGAGGGGAGACTTTTTTTTTTTTTAGAAAAATATAAACTTTTGGGCAAATCGCAATATAGCGAACGTAGAAGCTCCGCCCACGACCTCTTCCACTTTTCCCCTACTTGCTCATCAGACACTCTACGTGATAGGCGAGTGTTGTGTCGAATGCACATTTCATGTGGGTGGGGATAACTTCCCCTACTGGCGTTCGCTATATTGCGATTTATCCACACTTTTCATAAATATGGTGTTACATTTTTTCGTGACATACAACATGAGCTATTCGCTCTAAAACCTGCAGGGTTATTTCACTTCTACTCCATCAGAGTGCTTTTACCATTGGGATCCGAATACACTGAAACTCGTAGCTTCACTGCGCTTGTCTTCGTAATATTTGCAAACTCAATCTGTGATTTGGATAACATAAGCATATGACGATCAATTTTGTCATGAATCTTTTACACATTGAAAATAAATAGCTATTCCCGAATTATTTTCCCCTTCAAAGGAAGCCTGCTAATAATAATCATTCCCTAAGTGAGGTCAGCGCACATTGTTTTCAACATGAAGCGAATCCAATTTTTCCGACAGCACTTAACACGGATCCTGTCCTGCGTGGAGCATATTACAACGATTTCTTGCTATACTTCATGAGGACCCATTTAAGTTTAGGCCTACACTGGGGTGAAATTTTGTCAGATTTGTTGAAAAATTTTGACTTTTTGTTTTCAACATTAGAATTTGTATATGGTTCGGAGAACTTGTCCACAAATTTCCATGCAAGCTGTTGTTTCGGCGATATTTAATTAAAAGTTTGCACGCTCTAGGTGCTCTTAAACTTTTAAACTTATTCTTTTCCATCTGCAGTTTTCTTACATATAGCTTTACTAAAAATGCTACTACTTCTCCAAATATTGTACCACGTACAATGATGTTTGTAGATCTCCTTAAAGGTGTACTTAAGAAAACTTGCTACTGGGATTTTGCTTAAATCTCAAGATTTTTGGGGTATATACATATTGCTATACATAGTAATTTCACCTGTTTCTATATTTGACTATAAAAATTTGTTCTTATCTATTAAAAAATAAAAAAAAAATAGCAAGTTATATTTCAGGGAATTTAAAAGGTATTTAGAGCAATTTTAGGCAATTTTGTTTAAATTTATAGGAGGAGTAGTGATTTTTCAAACTACAATTTGGGAATACTCGTAGTTTATTTTCGTTATGTAAAATGTCACACTCGTACTTTTCAAGATATTAACTAAAGTTTTGTATCCCTTTTTGGCTCACCAAACTTCTCCTAGAGGGTACTCATATGGGATCGATTTTAAGGTGTATTCTCATCAGAACTCTCATAAACTTGGCTTTGTCCACAATAAATAAAAAATCCGCAATTTCCGAGATTCGAACTCGGATCCGAAGCCGTCGTAAGCCAGCGCTCTGCCAACTGAGTCACCAAGACAACTGCAAATGATGCATTATCATTGATGAAAGCACTGTTTTGAACAGTATTTGAAATTGGTTAACCTATAAGTTAGGTGCTTTTGACTCTTAAATTAAACCTCACAATTTGGTATGAATTTGCTTAAAATATGACTTTTCCCATTGAAGATATCCCATCATGAGTATTTTTCTGTTCACTTTTCAGTCTCATCTTCATACAGCTGCATATATAAATTTGTATTTAATCTGCAAAGTAAAAAAACTGTATTCGATTGCTTGTGTATAATGTTACATGTCCTACACCATCACTTTAATTAGCGTCAGTATTGAAAATCTATACATATTACTGTATAGAAATTTAAAACCAAACATTTTGGATGCCCTAGATTGTTTGTATGCTTTTGACTGGCAGCCTCATTATGTATTTTTCATACCCGTATTGTTCAAAGACAGTCGATGGGAATGGACGGCCTGCCTATTGCTGAATTTCAGCTCCCAAAAGTGATCAAAACATGAAATTGAAAAAAAAGAAAACTATCAGGGTTCGAAAAAGAAGATTCGTCCTCATTGCTGAATATGTTACTTCATTTTTTTGTTTCTTCCTTCATATTCTCCACTCTAAATTCCTTAATTCACACATACAGCGTGATTCACGTGGATTTACCGTCTCTTACGGAGCTTATTTCCGAAGACATTCTGACCAAGAAATGTCATATAAACATTTGTCCTATTCTCAATACTTTCAGAGTTACATTAATTTGAAGTTGTTTGTAAAATATCATTATTCTTGAGTTTTAATGGTAAAAGAATATTACAGATAAAGAATATACTATTCAGGAGTATCATTTCTTTAATTAGCTAATATTCTGAAGCTAAAAATTTATTTTGAATCCCATAGTTGCTTCGTACAGATTTTTTTTTCGATTTTTAACTATAAAATTACATTTTCTTACCCATTTATCACAGCAATTGTTACAAATCATGCAACTCATGTAAATTCTTCAACACTGTACATTAGGATGAATAATTAAACACTATGGGTAATTAAAATAATGGAGATAATTATTATGGGTAATATTTATAGACATTCTTAGCGCGGGCTTCCGGTGGATGATCAGCGAACTAACGTCTTTCGTATTCATAAACCAGTGTTAGCAATATGATTATGATATGAATCCTGTACAAGTAATCGGTCGATATTCGGGGCTAGTTTAGCACGCTCGTAGCGCGGGCTAGCGAAATGTCTATGCATAGCATCCTAAAGAATCAAGTTCCAAAAGTCGTATGATTTGTAACAATTTTTGTGATAAGTTTGTAAGAATGATGTAATTTTTAGTTAAAAATTGAAAAACATAATCTGTACAAAACAATTAACAACATATTTTTAACTTCAGAACCAGCCAATTAAAGAAATGACACTTCTGAATAGTTCATTCTCTATTTGTAATATTTTTTTACCCTTAAAACTAAAGAAAAAAAGTATTTTGTGCGAGATCGTGCGTATTTGCTTGCTTTCCGCACAAAACCAATATGCGGTAAGTGTGAAATACCACATTAGTATTCCCAACGTAACATACATAACAATTTCCCTATTCTCACCGCTTAAGCGTCATATTCATTTTACTGCTTTAGGCTTTTAACATATTATTTTTAAAGACGTTCAATATAGTAATAATTATAAATTGGAAACTTACCACTGCAATTTCACCTAAATTGCACTGTTAATTATTGTTTTTAAATATTTGCAAAAATTAAGTAAACTCTACAACACCACAAAAGTTACTGCATTTGTAATGCAAGTAACATTAAGGAAGTCGTGAAAAAATCAACAAGATTCCAGACTCATCATAGACTGGGGAAAAAAAAGACAGACGTATATCACGGCCTGCTGCAGTATAGTAAACACAGAAAACATTTTATAGGAACAATGTTGAAGATAGATATATTTGTTTTCCAAAGTTTCCGTCATTGAACAGAAACCAAGATGGAGATTTCATTGCAACTAATTAGAAATTCCTCTTTCAGGTATGTAATAAACGATCTTCGCACAAAATAATGTACGATACACGAGCGGTATGTTTGTTTTCATGTTCTCGGAAATTAAAAAAGCTCAACTATGTTTCGCTTTTTCAATCTTTTCCTCGAACATGAAAACGTCAACATACCGCTCTTGTAACGCATATTACTATTACTATCAAGTTCAAATTAGTGTAACTCTGAAAATATTGAGATTAGGACAAATGTTTATATGACGGTTTTTGCTCAGAATGTCTTCTAAAATAAGCTCTGTAAGTGGCGGTAAATCCTCGTGAATCACCCTGTATATGATATATCTCTCGCATGGATTAAGACTTCCTCCCCACCCCGATCCTATGTCTGAGTCTTGGAATAACAATTCGTCTGGTTGTATGCCTGTGTTATCAGAGATAACATCGGAGGCTCAGCTGATAGAGAATCTTTTTGCTCCTGGCCCTAGCCGCAGTCCGGCCCATAAAACGCAGGATCTGATTTATATAGATGATGTGTTTTGTTTTCCGATCACGTAAAGAGTTTGCCGAGCACCATAAAGTCGGGGCGGTGCTTCTCGTAACAGACAGCTGCAGTAATTACCTGTCAAACTGGACCGTTCAAACTGGCGATATGCAATCAAAATTAAGCTATTTACGTGAAACTTACTGATCACCACGTCCCCCAGCTCTGCCTCTTCACATTGCCAGCTCAGTTATTCTATACTTGGAAGCACGCACATTCACACGCCTCTTCAAATAACCTTTTAGATGCGTTCTCACGTGCGTCTCTAACGTTCGGTTTATCTGAATGCTCCTCTGAACATTTGAACGTTTGATCTTTGCGAAACAATTTGTCTCCCATCCGATAAACGTTATGTCTCATTCTCTTTATTAGGCACTATTGAAAATTTTACTATGACGAAGAATATATCAAATATAAAATCAATAGTTAATAAATTTATGTGCGAAGCACACTGCTTCCCGCAAAGGAAGGTATTTTTTCATCTCAGAGACCTGTATTGAAATGTCAGAAGTCCAACTGGAATTTACGGTGAACAGGAACAGTGTTGGCTTGGTTTGGAACTCAAGAGGTGGAACTTAAACTGAGAGGATTCGATCCGACACCGGGATGGTAATCCGGTGTGGCTTACTGGATAAAGCATCAGCACGTAGAGCTGAAAACCCGGGTTCAAATCCTGGTGCCGGAGAGAATTTTTCTCCGTTCCACTACTCTTTCATCGTACGATGACGCAGAACATCTGCATGAAAACATCATATCTACTTCGGTACATTAAAATAATATACATGATATGCGTAAATCACTTGTGATTTAAGACGGCGCTTATTCCGTCGGATCCCGACCAACCAGTCACTCATAACGAGTGCACCTCCGCATGTGTGTGGACATTAGTCCTACGTTCATAGACATCTATGACGTAGTGCAGAGGGTGGCCACCAAAGGGAACCCAAGAGGTGGAACTTAAACTGAGAGGATTCGATCCGAAACCGGGATGGAAATCCGGTGTGGCTTAGTGAATAAAGCATCAGCACGTAGAGCTGAAAACCCGGGTTCAAATCAAGGTGCCGGAGAAAATTTTTCTCCGTTCCACCACTCTTTCATCTACTATTATATCCCACTTCCCAAAATAAATATGAATATTATCCTCCCATCTACGTCTCGGTCTCCCCAAATATCACTCTATATGCATTTCTGGATTTGCCCATACGTGCTACATGCCCTGGCCTTCTCAAACGTCTGAATTTAATATTCCTAATGACGTCAGATGAAAAAATATAATTTCAAAACTGTTAGCTCTGGCACCAAATTTTGTACAGATAGTATTTTAGGCATGTTTTGTAGTTTAAAATTCATACATTTTGGATGAAAATTGTAAAAGTTTTAAAACTCACAAAATGTCCCCTTAAGCGATTTAAAAACTGTTCTTTATTTTTAATAACGCGATATGTTACATTACACGAGTTCAGCTGGTCTCAGTGACTAACAACATTAGCATCTAGCTGATGCTACATGCTCGTTGCATCTTCTCAATGTTTCTTCACCCCCTCATTATCATTCCCTCACGACTTCCCAGTAGAGAGGCGCTACGTGCATTGGAGTCTGCGGGACATCCATTATCTGCTAGATTCTTTTAATACTCCTCCTCTTTGTGATTAAGGTCTAGTACACGCAGTTTCCATGGTCGAGCTTCTGGTATTAACCTGTTTGATATAAGCAGGTTCTACATGGAAAGATAACAAGAGTGTCTAGCTAAATGGAATATATATAGCTATCAGATAAATTGTGTTTAATTTCGTATCTTACACTGAAACTTTAATTTTAAGTCAGATGCGTGTTCTTGAAAGTGTGGTATTTTATTTTGTATCTAGTGCTTTATAAGCTATTTCTCTCCGTAGTAATGTATTGCCATGATAATGTCATTGAAATAGTCATTGCTTTACCGATTTTTACTGCGTGATGTAAAGATGATTAACATATAGTCATTTTACCACTGTCATTTTAATCACTCTTGAGGTTAGGATACAATGATTCTTATTATGGAACCCTAGCCTAATTTTAAGTATGTACGGACAGTCAAGAAATATTTTATGTGTTTTAAGGACTTTGGTTTCCTAATATTTTGCACAAATCAAGCTTTAAATTATGATTTTAACGGATAAATTATTAATTATATTCTAGTGTTAATAATTCCGGGCAAATTTTTTCAGAATATGTATGATAAGAACTCTCTTGTGTTAAATTTTAACGAACCTTGTTAACATGTTTCGACGTATTTTCGGTCATCTTCGGAACTGGTCGTTGTTGGTCTTGGAGCCTCTTGTTTCCTGTGTGGGTGCGTTCGTAGTGTAGATTCAAAGAGTGTATGTGTTTTGAAATTGAGTTGTGTGTTGAGAATATCGTTGGGGTGTGTTTTCGTGTGTCTGTATATTTCATATTGTTCTAATGTGTTGAGTTTCTGGCTTTTTGGTTGGATGTGCAGTATTTCCATGTCTGTGTTGATGTCTCTGTAGGTGTGGTTGGCATTTGTGATGTGTTCTGCATATGTGGAGGTATTTTGTAATTTTGTTATGGCTGTGATGTGTTCTTTCTAACGTGTTTGAAATGATCTGCCTGTCTGTCCATGTAGAAGTTGTTGCAGGTGTTACATTTGAGTTTGTATACGCCTGTGTGGTTGTATTTGTTTGTTTGTGTTGTTTGTGTGTTGAGATGTTCTTGTAGAGTGTTATTTGTTCTGTATGCGATGTTGTAGTTTAATTTCTTGAATGAGGTTGCAATTTTATGTGTGTTCTTGTTTCGTATATTAGTGTGATGTACTTTTGTGTTCTTGTGTTTGTGTTGTATTCTTCTGTTTTTTTGTGGTTTTGTTTTGTCTTACGTATTATGTTTTCTATTATGTTAGGGTTGTATCCGTTTTCTTGTGCTATGTATTTGATTGTGTTTAGTTCTTCGTTGTAATCCTGTTGCTTCATTGGTATGTTGAGTAGTCTGTGTACCATTGTTCGGAATGCAGCTTGTTTGTGTTGTGTGGGGTGTTTGGATGTGTTTTGTATGTGTTTTGTTGTTGTTGTGGGTTTTCTGTATACTTTGAATGTGTGTTTGTTGTCTACTTTTGTTATTGTGATGTCTAGAAAATTACATTTTATTTAAATACGTTTCGAACTGCAATGTTTATTATAAAATCGTGGCAGATAAATGGTACCAATAGAGAAAAATGACGCAAAATACCGCTTTTGTCATCATCATCATCTGCCTGTCAAGTAATAGGCCTAGTTCCGCCATCTTCGGAATGGTCGACCCATAGATGTACTTCTTCTGAGGATGTACCGTAGCATCTGTTTAGGAATCCTGGATCGTTGTATTCTATTCACGTGTTGTAGCCAATTTTGTCAGTAATCACGGATATATTTAGCTATAGGAGTTCATTAACTATTGCTTCACTTCGTTAGTAATCTAAAATACTGTATCCAACAGTTCTTCTCAAAATCTCATTTCAGTAGATGTTAAGCGTTTTCATCTTGGATTCATGTGGTCCGTGCTTCACTACCATAACAGAGGGTGGGTCTTGCCAAAACTTTATAAGCCGTCACCCTTGTGTGTTTTTTAACCTTCGTCGATCTGAAAACTTGGTTGATAATTCTGATGTATCTGTTATAATTTTGAATTCTGAGAATTAAGTCACAGTCCTCGAGATATGTTAAGATATAACCCATCCGCCTTTGTCTTCATCACAAAACTTGCTTTCTGGACATGTAAATTCGAGTCTAAGTACGTTACATATTCTTACATTATATTAGAAGAAATCTTAGATATCAGATGAGGAATTATTTCTTGTGATGTTAATGTGTTTATTGAATGTATGTTGAAGATGTATGAGAAAATGTTTTCGAATGAATAGTACGACAACGTTTCTCGCTGTGGAATTCGTGTTTTCCGCTGTCCGAGACCCATTTTCTTAATGACATCCCAATCTGAGACAGCAACGCGCCCTGGGAATGAGAAGAACAAGTTCGTGCGGAGCCTGGGTATGCAAACTCCTCTCTCGTAGTTTCATTCTGCGTAATATTCCCTTTAAAATTTTCACTGTAAATTATTCTGAAAATATTTGTACGGTTGAAAGGTCATGACATATCCGTTTGGTTTTATAACGATTACTTTGCGGTCTCGTATCGGCAACTGTTTTGTGACAGTATTCGCCATGTTGTTAAGTTGTGTAGGAAGATGAATTTCCATGGCAACCGCGCAAGAGATAATCAATTTAAACAGAAAAAAAAATACATTTTGTAGCAGAATAGTTTTTTTCCTACGCAATATGTGTGATTACCGAAAACTTCATAGAATAAAACACTTGCCTCGGGAATTTCAAACTGATATCCTTGACATAGTCATTTTGCCTGCGAAACTCTATGGAATGTTAAAATGTTAGGGAAAATAAATGCATTGTTCATAATCATATTGCAAATATTAATAACTCGTTTCAGTAGACCTTTAATCAGGCCTCTTTTACGGCCTTTCAAAGTTTATTTCGTTCCATTTCTTCTACATTGGTTCTTGCATTGTCCGTCACAGGCCTCTGCTGCTTTCAGAAACATCTTCAGTAAACGTGTCAGACCACGAACTTTTCAAACGCACCTCGTATCTTAAATATTTACTTTATGGCTGGTACATAAGATGTTTTCACATCAAGAAGAAAGAAAAAAAATCTATCCTACTGGATCCTGAGAAATTTGTTGTTTTATTTTTAAAATTCAATATAATTCTACACTTAAAAAAAATCACTGACATGAGGAAAAATGTTGATAAATTCTACAGGTTACAGTTAGGGCACAAACGCAGGTATATTATATAATATACTTCAGGTCTCTGCACATAATAATATGTTATATCATAATCATGTATGAAGTGTGGTATAGTATACCTCACTACATCTCGCCAAAAATTGTAAAAAAAATTGTAGAAAATTGCAGAATTGTAAAAATTGTTAAAAATTTGTAAAAATTATAATTGTAATCTTGTAAAATTTTGACTTGTTCCACATCTTAAAGCTTCATTGCTAATATAAGATCTATGGAATATAATGTTTAAGTAGGTTATTTTACGACTCTGTATCAACATCTCCAGACAGTGTTTGGAATTGAACGGGTTACATCAGCTTCTTGTATATGCGGATGACGTGAATATGTTAGGAGAAAATCCACAAATGATTAGGGAAAACACGGAAATTTTACTTGAAGCAAGTAAAGCGATAGGTTTGAAAGTAAATCCCGAAAAGACAAAGTATATGATTATGTCTCGCGACCAGAATATTGTGCGAAATGGAAATATAAAAATTGGCGATTTATCCTTCGAAGAGGTGGAAAAATTCAAATATCTTCGAGCAACAGTAACAAATATAAATGACACTCAGGAGGAAATTAAACGCAGAATAAATATGGGAAATGCCTCTTATTATTCGGTTGAGAAGCTTTTGTCATCTAGTCTGCTGTCAAAAAATCTGAAAGTTAGAATTTATAAAACAGTTATATTACCGGTTGTTCTGTATGGTTGTGAAACTTGGACTCTTACTTTGAGAGAGGAACGGAGATTAAGGGTGTTTGAGAAGAAGGTTCTTAGGAAAATATTTGGGGCTAAGAGGGATGAAGTTACAGTAGAATGGAGAAAGTTACACAACGCAGAACTTCACGCATTGTATTCTTC
The DNA here is from genome assembly GCF_040183065.1 of Periplaneta americana. Lineage (NCBI taxonomy): Eukaryota > Metazoa > Arthropoda > Insecta > Blattodea > Blattidae > Periplaneta > Periplaneta americana. Next base: position 42,455,315 of record NC_091121.1, on the reverse strand, counting down.
ACCTGACATAATTAGAAACATTAAATCCAGACGTTTGAGATGGGCAGGGCATGTAGCACGTACGGGTGAATCCAGAAATGCATATAGAGTGTTAGTTGGGAGGCCGGAGGGAAAAAGACCTTTAGGGAGGCCGAAACGTAGATGGGAGGATAATATTAAAATGGATTTGAAGGGGGTGGGATATGATGATAGAGAGTGGATTAATCTTGCAGAGGACAGGGACCGATGGCGGGCGTATGTGAGGGTGGCAATGAACCTTCGGGTTCCTTAAAAGCCATTTATAAGTAAGTACAACACCTCAGGTTATTTAGCGTCTGAATGAGATGAAGGTGATAATGCTGGTGAAATGAGTCCGAGGTCCAGCACCGAAAGTTACTCAGCATTTGCTCAAATCGGGTTGAGGAAAAACCCCGGAAAAGAGCTCAACCAAGTAACTTGTCCCGACCGGGATTCGAACCCGGGCCACCTGGTTTCGCGGCCAGACACGCTAATGGAATATAATAAATGAAATGAAAATGAAATACTACATTCTCAGAACTCAGAATACTAAGCAACTGAAACAAAGTTTCTTGGGAGCTTACAAAAATTTAATACAATTAGAAATGAAATAATAATACAGTAAATGAAAACTTTTTAAATAAAATAAGTATATACAAGAAGAAATGGGAAAAATATAGTCAACTTTTTGAGAAAAAATGATACCAAAGTGCTCTAAGAGTATGCCTACAAACCACTAGGAAGAAAAAAAAAACATGAATATTTAGTCGGACCAGGGAAATAATACTGTATCGTGAAAATGATGGTGGTGGTGGTGGTGGTGGTGATGATGATGATGATTATTATTATTATTATTATTATTATTATTATTATTATTATTAAATTTTTAAACATAGGAACGATGATTTAAAAAATGTATGTAGTTCTTTTGCTTTGAATAACGTCGTACGTATTCGGATCTTTCCTTTTCAACTGATGTGTGTACGTGTGTTGGTTTTGATTTCACACAGTAACTCAGTAAATATCGGAGTAAAGAAGGTTATTTTCTTTTAAAGCACAACCTCCGATCGATATTCTATACCTAAATCCCTTGGAAACCCTTTAGGTGAAACGTGTAAGTAGAGTCAATGTGTGTGAGCACAATGCCTTCGCTTGACTTCAAGCTACGGCCGCTTTACTCCTAACGGAAAGCACTTCCCCGTTTTATGGGAGATTGGATTGGTTTCTCGTCTTAAGATTCGCGGCAAATGGAGTAGCACAATCCCTCACCGCGCTGTGCTGTAAATGAAACTCCATTTGAATGTTGCACGGCGCTCCGTATTGCTACAGTTTATCTATATTACTAGGGAGCCGCATAAACAGGCCGACCGGTCTATCTGCTGACAGGTGTGTAAAACTGAGCTCCTTCGAAACTGATAAATGTGGGGCGAAGGTCTTCAATTGGTACTCCAACACGTATACCGTTATGGACTGTTGAAGAAATGGTCGTCTCTTTATATTCTACTCTGCAAGTAAGGCGCGCGATATTACGTAGTGTATTTTTCACTTAAAATCGTTCATTTTTACTTTATCATGACACAAACCACAAAATACTGTGAGTTCACGACTGTGGAGTAACGGTTAGCACATCTAACAATGAAACTAGCGGGCTGGGGTTTAAATACTGATTGGGACAAGTTACCTGGTTGAAGTTTTTACAAGGTTTTCCCTCAACCCATTAACCCTAGAACACTATCCATGAGTAAATTTTACTCACTTCGCACGATTTCACTTTACTCGAGAGCCCTGATTACTTTGAATGTCCCTTGTAATATTCTTCTTTCTGAATTTCATGTTCAAATTTACAGAGATAATGTGCTTCAGCAATACAGTAAATACTGCATAAATTGATGTTTGAATCTTAATATATCATGCTCAAATTCCTTATCCACATAAAAGGAACATGAAGGTAATCATAAAATACTCTCTTAAGATTTTAGTGGTTATTTAAAAATATACGAGTAAATTTTATTCATGATTAATATGCACGGGTGTATAATATCGTTAGTGTTCTAGGCTTAAGAGCAAATGTTGGCTAACTTAAGGCCCTGAATCCTGGACTTATCTCGCTAGCATTTTCACCTTCATCTCACTCAGACGCTAGATGGGCAACTCGTGCTCAGGAAGTGCTAAAAACCTTGACGCAAAGAAAGACAGACGGAGCCAGCCGCAGCAGTTACAAGTTGTTTCTATTTATGCTATAGAAGCAGTCCACTGCCACGGTGCGCTGTGGCGGTTCATGCAGGTGGTCATAATATCTACTCCATGATTAGCATTTCAGAATGACGCATGGTACATTCATTATAGTAGTTTCAGACAAACTATAGCTAAATACATATACTAAAATTCTATTGTTACTTTCTTAATTAGAATACGATATTATGTAGTACTGGGAACATAAATTGAACACAACCTTTTCAAGCTACAACAAATATACCAGTAACTACAGCACTTATTTATTATTATACTATTTGTTAATATTTGTCTTATTAGAAACATAGAACGTAAGAGTTTACAAGTGTAATATAATAAATTTAGCTTCCCTTATGAAAAGGTTGCCAGATTTGACAAAGCGTATTACATATAATTTGGAAACACACCTAAAAGGTAAAATGATATACAATTGAAACGGTTAGGGAATCGAATATACAAAATGTCAGAAAAATTTACACCTAAGTAGCGTTTGTGCTCATTTACAGTTAAGAAAGGGGGGAAAATATCATCAGATAGATTAGAATGATTTGAATGCCATATACCGCGAGAAAAATAGTAGTACGGATTTATTGGCATTGATATCTAAACCAATCAACAGCCATCGGTTAAGATAACTTGAAATTTCCATTATCACTCACTTACAAATGATTTCTCAATATTTGAACCGATCCTTTGAGGGCACTAATGGGTATTTCCTTCACAATGCTGTGTGTTAGCCCCAGGTTTTTTCATTTGTTGGCAAAGAAGGAGGGTATGGTACCTCGTGCTCCCACCATCAGACCTATTACATCAATGTGGGACAGGCTATATTTATCTTTATAGAACGGGATTGTTGGTTCATAGATCCGTTTCTTTTCACTGTCTACTTCATGTGGTTGATCTGCATGTGTCTCAAATCTGATGGTGAGAATGTATACCGAGTTCTTAATGGCAATGATATCAATCCTTAATTGTTTCATTTCTCACACTAGTTTATTAAACCTTGTCGGACTGTAAAGAAAACAACTATCGCAATGTCGATATTTTATATGTTGTACAATATTATAGTATTGTGCAATTTTAATTTTCCTACCAATTTTTTCTATTGTTCTATTAAAATTATAGCTTATAGCCTATTAACCTGTTGAATCCTATAGGATACTTTGTCAATTTAAGGGTTAAAGTGTACTCCTCTGTTTTCAGAAGATATTATCCTATATTCCTAAACAATCACAAATTCAAGGAAGTATTTGTTTCACATGTCACGGGAAATGAAACAAACTCACTCCCGAGATCTTTCTATACGTTTAGAGGTTTGACACTTTTTTCTTGCAGTGAATTCTGTTGTAAGGGTCTTGAAGAAGTGCTTTATATTTGATAAGATTTTCTTCATCACTCTTTACGACAGTTTCTAGTGAAGGAAAGTGGGAAAGTTGTTTATGTTCCGCTTGATACTGCCTCATTTTAAATATATCTACAAATACTCTTAGCTGGTCGATCATATGTCACGCAATTCTGTAACTTTCACGCATAACGTGCTGACAACATGTGATATCGGTCTCACCTTGTTGATATCCCATTTTTCCCTTTAGCTCTTCTAAAGTTTTCTCTTTTGCAGATCCATAAAGTAGGATATTACTTTACCAAAACTTTCGCCATGTCTATTTGTAAAATGTCTTCTGATATTAAAATGTAATGCGTAAGAAAGTTTAATAGAGCACAATGTAAGATACATAGCTTTACTTTCCTTCTTGACAAAAAAAAACTTTTTTTTTCCCCAGTCGTCAATAAAAGAGAAACGATCTGATCGGATTTTACTATGTTTCTTTCATAACTAGCCGCCGCTTACTGCAGACTCGAGCGAACTTAAGTCTTGCAAGAACCGCGTATAGACACGACAGCTAGAACAGAGTTCGTTCTACCTGACTGAGGTTGTGTTGACAGTTTGAGAGCATGAGTTGCCCACCCATGACCATAGCAGTTGATAAAACGTCGTAAAATAACCAACTAAAAATATTGTGATATAGTCAGTCCTGGCCATCGAAGTCTTCCGTTTTCGATAATATTTTAATGTGGGGTTATAAAGAAATAAGCCATTTTGTCATTCCAGAGACCTCTTGGCTATTCGCGGACATTGGCAGCAGACATAAAGTTACAGGGGACTGGAGGAAGTCCATATGATTACTTGTTAACATCTAGACAGGAATTAGGGCAATAGAATTAGAAAAAAATAAATACAATTTGCTGTAAGATTTAAGTGTGTCTAATGAACGGAATGAAATAAGATATGAATAAGAGTCAGTACTCCAATAATAATAATAATAATAATAATAATAATAATAATAATAATAATAATAATAATAATAATAATAATAATAATAATAATAATGCATTAAAACGGAATATACTATTAAGAGCACAAGTAAAGAACTGTTTTTGAACCACAGCCAATTAACGTTTAACTAGTATACTATGTTGTAAGTGAATATCCCGTAAATGTTTTTATTTTTATTTATGCTTCTATGTGAGTAACGTCTACTTGTATTAACTTCATGTATTGTGTACGCGTCTGTTTGCATGGGATTTATGTTCTTTTTTCTCCTGGAAGGCGAGGAGCTTGTTTGCTGCTCTTATTGGTTCCATTCTTCTAAGGAACCTAAGGCGTCATTGAAAAGCTCATCGTCTTTTCTTCATTGTGGTCGAGATTTTCCATATTGTTCTTGGTTTGCTCTCAAGTAGAAGGTGGATTCGCTTGATGTTACTTTTATAGATCCCAGAATCTTTCTTAAGAACTTTGCTTCCTTTATATTTCCGAAAGTTTCTTTCTAGCTATTGTCACTGCTGTATACAAGCATTCTGTTATTATTATTATTATTATTATTATTATTATTATTATTATTATTATTATTATTATTATTATTATAATTTCGACGGACCATTTCAAAAGGGAAACAACTCAAAATTTAAAACTTTGAGAAACTTGCATTTTAAGATCTTACATTGCTGTGAAAAATCTAAGCGTTGTTGAAATTACTCCAGATTCTGTTAATGGTGTTGATGTTAAGTCAGTTATCCGAAGACAGATCTGAACCTCACAAGTAATACCAACAAGGCACCATTCGTGAGGCAACTAAGCCAGGAGATAATGGGGTAGGATGGCTAGTTCCTTTCCCCCTCCTTTGCATACATCGCCAACTAGCTACATATTTCACTAATCAGAGTTCAGATTTAGGCTATACAAACAATTTTTCTTCCTCTGACACTTATCGTCAAGTGAGATGTACTGCCAGATAATACATGCACATATCAGCCAGAACTTCAATCAGAGGCAGGCCTACTGTTAATGATGTTTTATATATACTATAAGTTTCAAATTAGAGTGATGTTAATTGGATTTTAGACAGCAACATGGATCATTTAAAATGCTGTTTCCACAAAATTTTAAATTTTGAGTTGTTTCCCTTTTGAACTGGCCCGTGAAATCAATTTACACACCTCTTAGCAAATTAATTATATATATATATATATAATTTTTATATAGGCTATTATTTCCTTTATTGCATTTGTATCCGATAGCAGTTAGTCTACATATTTGAAAATTTATATTCTATTAAAACTGGGTACTGCTTTGGTAGGAAGTTTAGATATTTAAGCCCGTGACATCGGTATATTTGTATTAGTCTCAGGTCGATTGAAGGTGAACACAAGATGCCGGACGTGTTTCAAGTACAGGCAGCGGAAGCGAATTTGACACACGCCTAAGCAAGCACTTTCCGTGTTTTGTATACGATTACTGCGTATTATAAAATCAAGACAATACAATCATTGTATATAAGGGTAAAGAAGTCATACAGATATTTGACGGAAACGAAGCAGCTTCCGTAAGTAATGCCCAAAATCTTCTTGGCGACTCAAATATTAAAAAACAGTGTGAATATATTTTCATCTAATTTTCGATGTATTAGAATCGAATATCTCGAAAAGACTGGTGTGAAATTAGTGGAGCAAATTTCAATAGTAAATAATCTCATCTCAAAACTGAATGGTCTGCAAGAACACAAAAAAGGTGGTTTCAATTCATTATGCAAAATTGCAAGAGTTTTGTCAGATGAGAAGTGTGATTATTATCAACTTGATGTAGAAATCGACGATGTAAAATATTTTACGTAAGCGCCCTTGGTTTCAGTCAATGTTGAACGCAGTTTTAACTCATAAAAGGTTATACTATCCGACACTCGGCGGCCATTTTCATTTGAAAGTTTGAAAATGAAAGTTGTTGTTTATTGCAGAAGGAACCGAAGCCAGGCAAACAACATGCAAGAAAAGTAAGGTACGGAATAGATGTGATAAATAAATTAATGTAACAGTTGAATGTAAGGAAAGCAAAATTGTGCGCCATATAGGCCTACGTTTTCGGCATTCTAAAACTGTAATGCAAAACTCTATTTAAAAAAAAACATATTTTCAGACTTGTTTTACCAAATTTGTGACAATTTAAGTATGAGTTCTAACAATTATTCTCAACCTCATCAGCATTTTAGACCTTTCCGATATTAATCCTTATATACTGGGACATCACTTTATTTTTACCAACATTTTTAACATTAACCTGGCTATACTCGGAAACACTGTTGCCCCCTTCCATTACAGGAGTTTGATGTTACTAGTGCAATATGTAAACAAATCATTTTACTAGGTATAGGTGGAGAGAAAAGTAGTGTATCCATTTATGTTGTAGGGAAATACGATATTACGATTTTCAGTTTGAGCATCATTGTTACGAAATTTATCAAAATACAGTAGAGTAGTAACATTTATTTAAAAAAAAACAACTTTTCAGGCGGCTATGTTCGTTATGTAATGTCTGCTTTATTTAGCATATTAATTATTGATGTTAACATTCAATATAGGGAGTGCATTTAAATTGAGGGGGTCATAAGTAAAGGGCTGTAAGTGCACTTAAGTTACTTTTGAGAAAATGGGGTTTAAATATTTAAGCTTTCGTAAAATCGGTGAAATTTTTATTTAAATTTTAATGTATGATGCGATTAAAATATCCCTTTGCCACTAAAATTTTAGATACTTTTGCTTACACTGGATGCACTTAACTCATGTTATTACAAATGTCACTAGCATTCCTTTGCTTCTAGCCACCTCAATTCAAAAAAAGCTAATCTGAATTTTTAAACAAGTTGCTGAAAATGGTTTCCGTTCATTACAATGCAGGCTTCAATTCAGTACGCATATTATTAAAAACATTTTGAAGCATATTCTCTGAAATTGAATTTATCGTTTCTTGAATATAATTTTTAGTACGATATTATTAATATAGGTTCTTTCTTCTATAGAAAACGCAATCATATTTATGAAACACACTATACACTGCAGTGTTTACTTCACTGCTTGAAGACTTCGAATGTAACAGCGGCCGTAAGTTTGTGTGTCTGACGGGAGCAAGGACATTAGTGAAGGGGTGAGAGTGAAGTACATTCAGAAATGCAGGTACAATAAAAATGCAAGTAAAAATAAAATGATGTCTCTGTACAATGATTGTATTTTTTTGATTTTATAACACGCAATAATCGTATTAAAAACACGAAACGTGCTTGCTTAGGCGTGTGTCAAATTCGCTTCCGCTGCCTATACTTAAAACACTTCGACTATATTCTGTCTGGCATCGTGTATTCACCTTCAATCTAATACAAATATACCGATGTAACGGCCCTAGATATAATATATGTAAGACAAATAGCAAAAACCCTAGCACTATTTTTAGGAATAGGTCCTATTTTTTGTGTCTAAAAATCTGGTCATCCTAATGATGACGATGTGATAATTATGATGACGGTGATGGTGATTATCATTGCATGTTAAAATTTCATTCTGAGCTCCACTTCTGCAAAACTTTCTGACTCGACCAGTGCCGTGTCGAGGAGCTCCACAGGGTGCATATCTCGCGACAAGGCACACAGTGGTCCGCTTACACTCGTGTCATAAAACCTTGGCTATAAAACGTGCACTGCGGGTTATCAGCAACTCCTATAGACTTAACGATTCCCGAGTGTAGTCGCATTACTGACTGGGTTTGGCTTTCGCCTTGTGGTCAGGGAGATATGGGTTAGTCGAAGATTCGCGTTCAGAGACAAACTTTTAATGCATTACTATCAATATTATTATTATTATTATTATTATTATTATTATTATTATTATTATTATTATTACTACTACTACTACTACTACTACTACTTTTTATCAGGTTTTATAATGCGCTAAGACATCTCCTTATACCCATTTTTAGGATTCTATAGTCTTTCTCCAGTCTTCTCTATTCTTCCATGCCCCATCTTCCAATCTCGTTTCTCTCATTGTTCTAATTATCCGTGGTATCCGTGTCAATTTTGGTCATCCTCTCTTCAATTTTTCCGTTGGAATCCATACACGTTCTTCGGCATCTGTCTTCTATCATTTTCTTCAACTGACCAAACCATCATAATTGCTTTGTTTTGATAGTTTCTACAAGCTTTTCCTTCACTTTGATTTTTTCTCTTATAACTTACTTGCTTACTTACTTACTGGCTTTTAAGGAACCCGGAGGTTCATTGACACCCTCACATAAGCCCGCCATTGGTCCCTATGCTGAGCAAGATTAATCCAGTCTCTACCATTATATCTCACCTCTCTCAAATCCATTTTAATATTATCTTCCCATCTACGTCTCGGCCTCCCCAGAGGTCTTTTTCCCTCCGGCCTCCCAACTAACACTCTATATGCATTTCTGGATTCGCCCATACGTGCTACATGCCCTGCCCATCTCAAACGTCTGGATTTAATGTTCCTAATTGTCAGGTGAAGAATACAATGCGTGCAGTTCTGTGTTGTGTAACTTTCTTCATTCTCCTGTAACTTCATCCCTCTTAGTCCCAAACATTTTCCTAAGCACCTTATTCTCAAACACCCTTAACCTATGTTCCTCCCTCAAAGTGAGAGTCCAAGTTTCACAACCATAATAACAATCGGTAATATAACTGTTTTATAAATTCTAACTTTTAGATTTTTTGACAGCAGACTGGATGATAAAACTTCTCAATCGAATAATAACATGCATTTCCTATATTTATTCTGTGTTTAATTTCCTCTCGAGTATCATTTATATTTATTACTGTTTCTCCCAGGTGTTTGAATTTTTCCACCCCTTCAAAGGATGTTTCTCTTATAACATTGTTTCTAATTTTGTTCTTCCTTGATATTCTTGCAGATCTCTGCCAGGAATCCATCTCTGTATTATGATTATTATTATTATTATTATTATTATATTATTATTATTATCATTATTATAACTATCACCAACTCTATTATATAGTTTATTATAAAACAACCTCCTGAATTTACAGGTTGTCGAAAAAGACAAGGTAAACAAAAATACAATAATAACGGGAATAATAAGTAAGGGTGCTATTCATAGACATTTCGCAGCACGCGCTACGAGCGTACTAAGCTAGCCCCGGCTATCCACTGGTTACTAGTGCAGAATTCAAATCATATCCTGTCGCTAACACTGGTTTATGAATACGAAAAACGCTGATCATCCACCGGAAACCCGCGCTAAAAATGTCTATGAATACGGCCCTTAGAATTTAAGTCTGTAAGATTAGATAGGTTGTATTGAGAGATGTTAATAATCTGAGTATTTGGAGATCTGAATTGATAAAAAGAGATAGACAAGAAGATGATATTAAGAGAAGAATTAATACAGGTACACAGTAATTGTAATGCTAAAGTGCAAATATATAATTCACTAGCAGAAATTTTGGACCCAAAATATGTAATGAATTAATTAGAGCTTACTCTGAGCTAGGTACACTTAACACTTATAGATTTAAGAAACAAATCAGATTAATTATTTAATTGTTTAAGCTAATTGAGTTAAAAATTGATACTCTAATATTTATGTAATTTTATATTTTCTATTTGTATATAGACCCTATTATTACATGCTGTATCATTTTACCATTTATTAATGTTATTGTGCTCAATGAACTCTCTTAATTTTGTGATACATTTTGTATAACTGATCTGAACTGTGCCCGAGCACGAGCTTCTGCTCTTACGGGCTGCAATGCCTAATGTAGCTCAAGTGTAAAGTATTAGATAAATAAATAAATAAAAATAAAATAAAAATAATTAAAAAATAAATAGTGAGAAGCATAATCACATAATAGGCTCAAACGTGAAAACTAAATAAACATTTAAAACCAAAACTACTGTCAATGAAAACGAAGTTTTATAAGGCAATCAGCGAGGCAGTCGAAATTAGAAAGTATTAGATGTAAATACAGCTTTTACAGATAAAATAAATGTTAAGAATTTTGTGCTGGATTATGTGACGTACAAACAATTAAATTGTTATGGGCATGTGAGAAGAATTTTAGAGATATTAGTCTAAATACACGGCTTAATCACAACACTTTATTCATTAAACTGGGATGCAAAGCCGTCAGAGAGTCATAGTTGAGAATTGTTCCTCATCTGTAATGAAACCAGAGCCTTAGTGGTTAGAAAATAACCCATCCCCCATGCATCAATGTTTCTTACGTTGTCCTGTTGTGCCAGACACGTGCATCTTGCAGACAGGGACGTTTATCGCACGACTGGATATTGATGCTGGCGAGATGTCGCCCCTGAGACGAGTGTCGGAGTTTGTCAGTCTTCAGATTCAAATTTCATAGCTTCCTCGTGTTTGTTATCCCACACAAGCTGCTACAGTTAGGTCAGGGGTAACCAAATACTTCTAACAAATACACTGATTTCAGTGTTGAGTAAGTACCATGTAAGATTTCCGCGCTGTTTACAGAAGTGCACAGCAATTTTTGAGTTCTTATATTGAACTACAGATTTTGAAACGATCAATGTTTCGGAAAAAACTATCGATTCTATCATCAAGAAGGACAATTATAGGATAGAAACCAATTTGTTGGGCCACGTGATATACTGAAGAGTTGACTATTTCTTTAATTTTGCCTCATGGACAAATAGAAAATATCCCCTGTCATAATATTACGTGTTTCATGAGGAATGGAAAAATTATATTATTTACATTCTCTTTAGGTAGCATTTACAGCTTATCTATATAGTGCGTATTATTTAAGAAATTAAACATAAGTGCATACATATTTTCCAATTTTTTGTACATAATTAATGCCCGCAACCTAGTTACAACTGTGCATATCCTCATATGGAATGGAATGGAAAATGCTCGGTCCCATTTCGATAAAATATCATCTCGTTGTTTCCAATTCCACCTATGCTAGACAATCATATAGTTCATATAGCATCTTTAAAAATCGATGAAGAGGAACTAACAAAAAACGTCTTACTTTCATAAGAAAATAACTGAATAAGATGGAGTCAAAACTTATCATTGAAGATAAGTAATTAGATTATGGGTTTGATGATGATGATAATGATGATGGTGGTGATCGCAACAATAGTGATTTTGAGTCCACACCTGTTGAGTAAGGTTAACGCGTCTGGCCGCGAAACCAGGTGGCCCGGGTTCGATTCCCGGTCGGGGTAAGTTACCTGGTTTAGATTTTTCCGGGGTTTTCCCTCAACCCAAATATGAGCAAATGCTAGGTAACTTTAGATAATGGACCCCGGACTCATTTCACCGACATTATCACCTTCATCTCATTCAGACGCTAAATAATCTAAGATGTTGATAAAGCGTCGTAAAATAACCTACTATGATTTTGATATTAATACATTTATGTAGATTGATTATTAACCGCTTCTTTAATTGCTGATTGTAACTTTGTGGTTTGATTAACACTTGAAATTTAAATTCAGCCATACAGTAACAGGATTTATATTCAGGAAGTCCGGTGTTCGATTACAGTGCGGAATACTGAAGAAGATGGTAGAACACGAAACTTCCTGTTTTCCATTCAGGATGTATTCAGTTCGATCCCCGCCCATGAAACCGACTATACCAGCCGAGCGAGGTTTTTAATATATGTTCTCATTTTCTCCAGGAAACTGCGGCATTAATGCCTGGAACATCTTTCTGGAAAGCTCCTCGTTATAATTACGGTGCGAACCCGCTCTCATGTGCAACGCGTTAATGTGGCTCGAATGAGTGATAGACTCGGCGGCGAGAGCCCCTAGAGCGAACCAAAGTCACGCCTTCCGGTCGTCAGCCCCTCGGCGGAGGAAAAAATTCTTTCGTGTGACGCTGTGTGCCATATCGATAGCGTTCGAGTTATGTCACGAGGGTGCAAGTTATCGACTTATTTATCGTTGTATTTGAGTTATAAATACGGAAAAGTTATGTAATCCGACATTTCACTTTAGCCGACACAGCTTTCTGGTTGTAACAGTCACATGTTTGCGAAATGTCGATATAAAAAGAAAAGAAATAGAGGGTAGCGACTACAGAAACTCAAAGATTATATCATAGATTTCTAAATTTTCCCATGAATATGTCTTCCACACCGTATATTATAATGTGAGCATGAACAAATTATCTTCTACGTGGATTCCGAAATATCTTAATGGGATCAGAAACGACTCAGAGAGGGAATTATAAATCATCTTGCTGCCGTTTTGTATTTATGTATTTATTTATTTACACTGCAAGTGGGCAAACATCCGGTGGAAGTGGCAACTTAATTACACACAATAGAAATAATATACAATACAGTTAAAATATATAATGCAAATAATACACAATAATTACAATTAATAATACATAAAATAACCTAATTAATAATTAATGTATTACAACCTATATATGTATAGACCTTCATAAGTTTCACATTGATACTGATAATCTTTTACTTCACTCTCATCTCACTCACTGCACTGGCACTATGACACATCTTACTCACTGCACTGGTACTATGACACATTTCACTGACACTATATAACACATTTCACTAACACTATAGAACACATTTCATTGACACTATAAATTATCACTGATTGAAATTATTCACTCCTATTGTAAACCATAACTTCACTGACTCACCACGCTTCACTGATACAACGGTTCAAATAAGACAAACTAATATTCATAATAATAAACAGAACTACATTAAACTTAACATTTCTACGACCCTCTTTCGAGCTATTTTAAAAAATTTACAATTCAAACCAAGGGAATAACTCGTCAGGCTAAGTAAATATAGTCCATATCACTTCTTCCGTCTTTATTTATCTCTTCATCTAGATCCTGAACCAGCGACGTATTTTGACTATCACATGAGAAGCTTTCCCTAAAACCATGCATTCGGTTGTGAAACCAGTCTTTCGTTTTTAGAACACGACGAATATAATCCGATATCAATTGCTCCATGACTTTACATACGACAGATATAAGGCTAATCGGTCTGTAGTTTCCGACTTCTACTTTATTCTCACCTTTATGTATGGATACCACTATAGCTGATTTCCAGTCACATGGAATACTTTTCTCCAACCAGGAGATCAACCGTGAAAGGAATGTGCTTACTATTGCGTCATCTATTGAAGCGAAGTAGGTAGATAATATTATCGTTATAACGTCAGTTTAAAAACCACGCGCTCTCCTGCATATGTTATTTCCTGTATGGAGGGATTAAAAGACCAGGAGATTAACAGTGATCTAATTTTGTAACTAGGGTAGTACAAATATGTGTGTATCAATGTTATTGTTTGTGCTGTGAGAGCTAGCCAATAGAGATAAGAGTACCCACGTGTGTGACCTTATGACATCTTATGACATCAACATTCATTCACAGCATTACCTCGCTTCGTCTCATTCCGCAGAGACTTTCTCTTGGTTGGAGTACAGTAGCTGCACTGTTTATGGAAACATGAAATATACGCATTAAGTATGGAATTATGGCCTCGGAACCTAATTTAAGAATCTCTGTAGCAATACTGTCTGGATGGGGATTCTAACATTTTGGATTGGTGACGAAACATGGATCCATAGTCACCATCCATACAAAAAAATGAATGGAAACGCTATGGTTTCTCCTGTTGTACGAGAAGGAAACGTTCTCACATCAGGGTTTTACAAAGGTAAAAGTGTTATCATCACTGTTATCATCATTACCACGAGTACCAACAAAATCATCCCACTATAGCGTGGATCCATCTCACGGTGCATCATAAACAGATGTCATCAGACGGAAAAGTAGTCTGCAGTTTCGGGCCGTTACTCTTAGATGAGGGCGCTTGAGGTAAAATGATCGAGAATCAATAGCATCCGCCGTTGAGGAGTGAAGAAAAACTTTACCCGACATAGCTTTGTTGTAGTAACAGTCACATGTCTTCGAGACGTCAAGAAAAAAAAAGAAGAAGAGAAATAGAAACTACGGTTCACAATAATTCAAGAAATATATGCAATGTAATTTTCTTATCTCCTGCTTTCTTGGAATTTCATTATCTGCCACAGACCTATGGAATTTATGTGGGCGTCTGGCATTCATCATTCTGAAGTACTGTATTTTGTTCTGTGCAATACGAACATTTGTTAAGTTCCTAGAATAATCGAATTCTGGGATTTGGGAATAATTTTATTGGAATCGGATCTAATTTCGCTAAGTATTATACTTTGAGTTTTTAAAAATAAGTTCAGTTACTGTTAAAACTGTAGTATCGATTTTCATAGACTCAAGCATATTGTACACATGACTTTGTATTCAGCTGAGAGAGGATGTACTTTTATATTTTTCAACTTCTGCTTTGTTGATGTTGTGTTCGGATGGCTGGGTAATATTGATGATGAAAGCAGATCTTTTTGTGATGTTGTGTAGATCAATGTCGGTTTATTTACTGGAAAAATTTTGTTTATGTATAGGTATGTCATAATTTAGCCTGTATTACTGCTTTATAGAGATATAACTAAGCGCAAGTGAGAGTGAGTGAGTGAGTGAGTGAGTGAGTGAGTGAGTGAGTGAGTGAATGAGTGTGTGAGTGAGTGAGTTGGGTTTGTGTAAGTAATATGTATATTTTTTTTTTCATTGTACAATTGGTGTTCGATTGGATTAGGGCCTATGTATTTGAGCTTCCGAGTGAATCAGGTGTGCTAGCGTTTCAGCAAATCAGTGTGTTAGATTTTCAGTGAATCAGATTTACGAACGTTTCAGTAAATGGCATGTTCGAGCGTGTGAGTGAAATATTGTGAGTGAGACAATTTGATATGCGAGTGTCATTGAATGGATCATTTGAGTGCGATAGTGAATTGGTTCTGTAACTTTGAGACATGAGTTCTGTGAGTGTGAGAGTGAATGGGTTCTGTGAGTTTGAGACTGATTGAGTTTTGTGAGTTTAAGACTGAATGGGTTCTGTCTGTGAGAGAATGGGTTCTATGAGTGTGAGAGTGAATGAATTCTGTGAGTTTGATACTGAAAGGATTCTGTAAATATGAGAGTGAGTGAGTTTTGTGAGTTTTAGATTGAATGAGTTTTGTGAGTTTAAGACTGTCTGTGAGAGAATGGGTTTTATGAGTATTAAGGGGTTCTGTGAGTGTGAGAGTGAATGAATTCTGTGAGTTTGATACTGAATGGATTCTGTGAGTATGAGAATGAGTGGGTTTTGTGAGTTTTAGACTGAATGAGTTTTGTGAGTTTAAGACTGAATGGGTTCTGTCTGTGATAGAATGGGTTTTATGAGCGTGAGAATTAATGGGTTCTGTGAGTGTGAGAGTGAATGAATTCTGTGAGTTTGATACTGAATGGATTCTGTGAGTATGAGAGTGAGTGGGTTCTGTGAGTTTAAGACTGAATGGGTTCTGTCTGTGAGAGAATGGGATTTATAAGTGTGAGAATTAATGGGTTCTGTGAGTGTGAGAGTGAATGAATTCTGTGAGTTTGATACTGAATGGATTCTGCGAGTGTGAGAGTGAGTGGGTTTTGTGAGTTTTAGACTGAATGAGTTCTGTGAGTTTAAGACTGAATGGGTTCTGTCTGTGAGAGAATGGGTTTTATGACAGTGAGAATTAATGGGTTCTGTGAATGTGAGAGTGAATGAATTCTGTGAGTTTGATACTTAATAGATTCTGTGAGTATGAGTGTGAGTGGGTTTTGTGAGTTTTAGACTGAATGAGTTCTGTGAGTTTAAGACTGATTAGGTTCTGTCGTTGAGAGACTGGGTTTTTTGAGTGTGAGAATTAATGGCTTCTGTGAGCGTGAGAGTGAATGAATTCTGTGAGTTTCATACTGAATGGATTCTGTGAGTTATAAGAGTGAGTGGGTTTTGTGAGTTTTAGACTGAATGAGTTCGTGAGTTTCAGACTGGGTTCTGCAAGTATGAGAGTGAATGTGTTCTGTGAGTGTAAGAGTGAATGGGCACTGTGAGTGTGAAATTGAATGGCAATTGTGACTGTAAGAGCGAATTGTTTCCATGAGTGTGAGAGTTAATGACTTATGTAAATGTGAAAATGAATGAATGAAAGTGAATATGTTGGCAAGTGTGAGATTGAATGAATTCAGTGATTACTAGAATGAACAAGTCATGTGAATGTTAGAGTGACTGAGGTGTGGGAGTGCGAAAGTGAACGCGATGTGCGAATGTGTAAGTGTAGTCTATGTATGTGTTGAATTAAGTGTATGTAGTATGCGAATATAGTGATTGGAGTGTGCAAATGCGTGATTAAATTAAGCGTGTTGTTGAAAGTGACATGTGAGGGAATGTAGTGTGCGAATCGTAATCATCAGATACAGGAATAGCTCTCAGTCAGAAAGGTCACTACGTAATGGAGTTAGTGTGCTATGTTACTCCGAAGGCGGAGGACAAACCCTAAAGCAACGTTCGTCAGAGAGAAATTCCACAAATACATAGGCGTATTGCAAACACACATCAGCTGACTATGCTAAAATTCAAAGAGTATCCACATTGTGAGCAGGCAAAAACGTTCGTCCCTAGATCAGCAACTTCCGTGCGTAAGCAGCCGACGATCGGGAAAGCTATGGAATGCTGGAGGAATGGAGATCGAACGAAATGTTGTTGATACCTAAAGTGAGGAAACGGGAGAGCCAAAAAAAAAAAACCCTCAACTATGGCTTCGTTCGCCGTAAGTGCGCCATGGGCTCGTCAAAGAAAAAATAAAAATCCCAGATCTAATCGGGAATGAAGTTGGCAACACTTGAAATTCAAACTTGTAATTTATTTTGTGCGAGATCGTGAGTATATGCTTGGTTTCCGCACAAAACCAATCCGCGGTAAGTCTAAAATTCCACATTCTGTATTCCCAACCTAACACACATAACAATTTCCCTCTTCTTACCGCTTAAGTGACATATTGATTTTACTGCTTTAGGCTTTTAACATATTATTTTTAGAGACGTTCAATATAGTAACAATTATAAATTGGAAACTTACCACTGCAATTTCACCTAAATTGCACTGTTAATTATTGTTTTTAAATATTTGCAAAAATTAAGTAAACTCTAAATCATTACATAACCTTACCGTTTGTTTTAAGTTCGCATTTATAGACTAGGGGAAAAAAGACAGACGTATATCACGGCCTGCTGGAGTATAGTAAACACAGAAAACATTTTAAAGTAACAATGTTGAAGATAGATATTTTTGTTTTCCAAATTTGCCGTCATTGAACAGAAACAA
The DNA here is from genome assembly GCF_040183065.1 of Periplaneta americana. Lineage (NCBI taxonomy): Eukaryota > Metazoa > Arthropoda > Insecta > Blattodea > Blattidae > Periplaneta > Periplaneta americana. Next base: position 42,437,474 of record NC_091121.1, on the reverse strand, counting down.
AGATGGAGATTTCATTGAAACTAATTAGAAATTTCTCTTTCAGGTATGTAATAAACGATCTTCGCACGATATAATGTACGATACACGAGCGGTATGATTTCGTTCAATTCTCGGAAATTAAAAATGCTCAACTACGTTTCGCTTTTTCAAACTTTTCCTCGAACATGAAAACTTCAACATACCGCTCTTGTAACGCATATTACTATTTTGGACGATCATGTCTTTTTCCCTACTTACCGTTGTTGTTTACACGTTTCGTAAATTGACAACACCGCTCGTTCTCTTGTTGCTATACAAACAAAAGACATCACAGTGCTATTACAACTACTTACCGCACTAGTGCAGTAAACAAAAACAAATGGAACCTTTATCTAGGAAAATTTAATGTGGTATTAAAATTCGTACAATTATTAAGGGGTTAGGTACAGCTTACAGTAGTAAAATTTTGGAAATATTCAACATTTTTTTTTTACTCTATTACTGTGTCTTGTACAATAATGCAAATTAGTATGTGTAAAACACTGTCCTCCTGGTATATGAAAAAAAAAATATATATATATATTTTTACGATTTAAAAAATTATTTACATTTTGTTTCCAAATTCAGTTCACTGTGCCGTGATGAAGCGTTTCCCACATAACTCAAAAAGTATCCAACATTCTGTGATGAAAATTTTTATGTGTATTTATATGTGTCATATCTACAATATAATGTAAGGTCACTTCTCTACCTTTGATACATTGTCTGATAAAAAATTAATTCATTTTAAAAATGGTCAAATATAAGTATCTTCTTCTAACACAAAATAAAAAAAATATTATTTATTAAGGATTGTAGTTGAAAGAGCATGATATTATAAACATGAGTTTCAGCAATAAAATAAAAGAGAGAGAACATGAAAAAGTAAACAAGTTTATCAGTTATGAGGAAAAAGCTTCATCACTGCACTGTGAACTACCAACATTTTTAAATTGCAAAAGTATTTTTTTCATATAGCAGATGGACAGTATTTTACACTTACCAATTTTCATTATTGTACATGATACAGTAATGGAGGAAAAAAGTGTTGAATATTTCCAACAATCTTACTGCTGTAAGCTGTACCTAACCCCTTAAATGTTACCGAAGTAGTATGGTCCATAGTTTTTAATGTGAGACTTCAGTACATTATTACTTAATAAGAAATAAGCCAATAATTTTTCCTCTCATTTATCTCCACACTTCTCCCATTCAACCATTTAACAAATACCTCACACACATTTTCATAACGTCTTTTAGGCTTTTTCCGGTATTAACTTAGCGTATCCGATCTTCCACGTTTCTTCAATCTCTTTATCCACTAAATCCTCAACTAATTCTTCTGCCATAAGCATTAAATAATTACAAAAACTTCTAATTCAACTCATATTAATCAGATTAGTGCAAGTTTAATTACCAGAAGCAACAATTACCGTTTACAATGAAACAAAATCATCAAAGAAATCTATGCAATATTCAAAATTAAAAACAAGTTTATTTAAATGACGATCTCCAAAACATAATATGCAATACACATGCGTTAAGTACGTAACAGAATCTCGGAAACATGATAAAACTCGGATTAGCCTCGTTTTTTAAACTCTGTCCTCGATTCTGTTGTAATGCAATAGCCATACTTTTATTGCAATATACTGTTATTGAACATGAGACTTCGTTCGTCCCTTCTGTAGATAAAAAGTATGATTTTTATACTTTCATTTTATTTTATTGTTACTACTTCCATTATTCTTACTGTTATTTTATTTTATACATCTGACCCCAATGGAATTTGGCCTTAGACACAGAATAATAAAAACTGTAATTTCATACAATGGTATTGATGAGGTGATTCCATGTTTTTGGTCATGGTAATTATTGTTATTGTTCTGTCATTAATGCTGAATTAACATATTTATGAAAATTTCATTACTTCTTTTCAAAATTAATTTTTTAATGTTTGGTGGAATTGAAAAACTAGGTTGTGTTTTCATGCGATTTCATGTCTGTAGCAATAATTCCGCAGGGCGCTGAAACGTGTTCTGGGTCAGATTAAATCACACAACCTTGCATTTTTTTCTGTTTGAAAGGGAAGGGGCTATACAATGGTTCCGCATTGGACGGGGAAAGGGCCATTCATTGTCCTTCGCAATATGGAACAAATGACGTAGCGGGCTGTGGAATGAAAGACACGCAAAATTGCGAAAATGTCGAAAACAGTTTTCCAACCGAAAACTCCATGTGCCGCTACTAGTGCTCGCGAAGTGTAGCTTATGAATAAAGCATGACGCATTTTAAGCAATAGGAAAAATAATATTGATTCTCTTACTTTGTTTCACAGTGTTTCATATTTATATTGCTTCATGCTGACAAAACTTTAAATGCCTCGTAAACGAAACAAAAAGCTGATTAAACTGGAGCTCTTTAACATTTTAATCTCTCGTTGTTGATGCTTTGTTGTTGAAATGTGTCACTAGAGGCGCTGTAGATAATCTTAACATTAGCTCAGGAAATTGGGTTGGATGAGACGGGTATGTTGCATGATCGCTTCATTCACCGGACGGAACTCCATTGACTTTCGCATTAAGGAGAATACTAGTAATGTGCCTTTAAGGTAAGGATCTGCTGAATGGGACATCCAGTTCATCAACAATAATTGCTTCTGTATTTTAAGACATCTTAAGTTTAGGCTACTGATATCTATATATATAATTTGAACTGGTAATGGAAATTACGGGAAAATGGATGAACGGATTTAAATAAATGACCCCTCATTTTGAAGCTTAGAACCCAAAGTTTTTCAGAAAAATAGTAGTTTTCAGTGTAATGTCAATTTTCCTACATCATTTTCCTATTTTCCAAAATCCATCTTTCGTCAGTTTTGAGAACTAATTAATTGCATTTCAGAATAAAACAAAACACACACTACAATAAACAATAGACTATTGCACGAAGGCCATGACCTACAGGATTGCTGACATATTTAGAGCTCAAATTCAATTGGTTATGAAAAACTTCAAGACGTACTAAAAATAATTTACAGCTCTGATTCTGCGGTGCGTAATTTTCTGAGTACAGCTGTGTATTGGATATTAATATCTATAAAACTTGAGGTGTTTTGTTGACATTACCACCATTAGAAATTAAATATTATTATAGTTAATGCCATGGTGTTAATATATAGGCCTATATAAAAAACTACAAAACTTTCGTAAGATAATAATAGGCCTATTTTTATTAAAAATCAAATATTTTTATAGTTATTAATCAAGTGGGGTTGGGTCTTTTCCATATATGTAATGGCGATGTGGTGTAGATACTTACATGCGTCATTCTCTTCAGTTTTGGCTCGAGAGAGCGCAAAAATTACAGTTCTTAAGGAAAGACGGTATTACTTACTGATAAAATAAGAGGCCTACAAGATTTTGTAGTCTTCCGATCATCTCAGCAAGATCTCTTAGCAGGATAAAATGATTTTACCGTCTACATTTCAAGCTCTACATGCAGGGTCAGCTATACCAAGATGCTATGTCTGTTGTTCGAAAGCATGACAAACCTTACATTTTCTTAACTTTCACCTACAATCCGCAATGACCTGAAATAGCTACTGCATTACTCCCACATGAAAAATTCGCTGATCGTCCTGACATTGTTACTTGTGATTTCGCATTGAAACTCAAAAACTGAAGACGGATAGGTTCAAGGAAAAGTATTTGGCATAAAAAAACATTCAGAGGGAGTATGTTTCATAATTATGGAAACAAATAACTTTCAAAATGTCTGGTATTCTTCATTGAAAATAACTCTGAACAATTTTTATTTGAACTTCTTATGGACTCAGTTTGCAGTATTTGCTGCACAAGCCACTAGTTTAAATTTATTAGCATAAATTTTGAAAACAACTTTTTGTCAATATCAATGCTTAAATTAATTACATTTCAAAATTTTAAATTTTGCCTCAAGTGCAACTTTTTTAAACAAACAAAACCGAAAAAATCTTAAATGTTATTTTCTTGTATGACCTTGACAATCAAATTCACACTAATTATGGCCAAATTATTTTCAAAATGTTACTTACATTCGGTTTAAAACTCTAGGATCAATTTTTGTTGCACATTTTCTTAATATTAATGTGTTACTAGTTATTCGTTTCAGTTTTTATCTTGAATATAATATTTATAAGACTATTATATCACGGAAGAATAAATATTTATATTCCCTTCACTTTAAAATTACAGTAACTTTACAAGACCTCCAAATATTAAATGAAGTAAAAATCCAAAAGCAGCAGGTTATGAGGGAGTAAATAAATGTCTTTTTTTAATATATCTGTACCCTTTTGTATTACAGACTACTACATATTCCATAGAAACAGCAAGTATACAGGGCGTAAACGGTATAAACTGTCTAAATAATGTAGACAGTACATAAGTTATCTGTTTACTGAAAAAAGTGTCGAGTGAAATTTAATTGTTTCTCATAAATTGTATTTTTAACTTGTAAAAAAACATGTTTTTAAGATTGATAGTAATATAATATTTGTTTACATTTCGATTGACTGTGAATCCATTGCCAATGATGCTGCGCCCAACACATACCAGTACACAGCAGATACATAACAGATGGCTTTATGGTTTGAATCTAATGGTTTTTGCTTAATCAAGAAAAGACTATCAACATAACTTTTACCCTAAATCATGTAGTAAAAAAGGACAACATACAAAACTATACCAAATTTCTAGGACTTTTTATAGACTTCAGTTTAACATGAAAAAAACATATCGAATATATATGCACAAAATGGTCAAGAGTTATATATTTATTAAAGAAATCAGTGACTTGTGTTTCTCAAAATTATTTAAGATGCGCCTACTTTTCGTTCTTTCAGTCGATAATTAGGTGTGCCTTAATTTTCTGGGGAAATGGTAGCAAAATTGGGAGTGTCTTCATTTTGCAAAAGAAAGCCATTAGAATTCTATGTCAATCAAACTATCTTGAACATTGTCGACCTCTTTTCAAACGATCACAGATATTAACTGTCATAAATTTATATATATATATATATATATATATATATATATATATATATATATATACGACCTAGTCCTTTACACTCGACAAAATATAGACAATTACTCATTAATAGCCAATATACATGATCATGAAATTAGAAATAGTGAACAAATTAATATTCCATACTGTAGATTACAAAAAACTAGTACAAATTTTTCTGTCATGGGGATGAAATTATATAATAAGCTTCCCAGTCAATATTATAAGTTACCAACCTATAGTTTCATAGCTAGATTTTATAATTGGCTTTTAATTAATCCTTTCCACTCTGTAGATGATTTTCTTAACATAAATTCATACGAAATTGTTTTTTAATAAATGAAGTTATTTAGATTAGTTACAATTATTACATAAGAATGAAGTGTTTTCATTAATTTTAGAGTTTCAAAATGTTTTATGTTTTCATCCTAAAATTACTGTTTTCAATTATATGTGTATTTTCAAATGTATGTTTTCTTTTTGTGACGAAGCCTATCACTGTATGTTTAATGGCTTAATAAATTGAATGAATTGAATATAAGTATATACAAGCGACTGCTTCAACTTAGGTATAGAGCAGAGTAAATAAAGACTGCTTATTCTCATTTTCAAAAATGTTAGACTCAAAAACATTTTATTCTGAAAAACCTTGATGTAGAGAAAACACTATTTGACTTTTTCCTTCAGTTATTTATTTTCTATCATCAGTATTCTTTTGTTTGCAGTTTTTATAGTTTACACTCCGTATGTTGCATGACTACTTTATAAACTAGTTACAATTGCGAATTCTAATATATACCTTGGGAAACTGTGCGTTGTATTGTATTGTATTGTATCGTATTTATTAACATTCCATGGTATTCATACATTGCTTACAGCTAGAATATGGAACAAGTCAAAAAACTTAATACTATTATAAAATCTTAATTTATAGTCACAGTCTAGATGAAATATATACAGACGAGATTTACAATATAGTCTACTAGTACAACACAAAGTTTTAGTATCAATTTCATGAAGTATTATTGAATGTCATGAATTCACTTACAGAATAGAAGGCGTGAGAAATTAGGTACTTCTTCAATTTGGCTCTAAATAATTTTATGTTTTGAGTTTCATTTTTTATATCGATAGGGAAGCTGTTAAAAATTTTTACTGGCATATAACGCACTCCTCTTTGATAACACGATAGACTTGCCGATGGAGTATGAAAGTCATTTTTTGACGTGTATTTATGCTATGAACTGTTGAATTAGTTACAAAGTTTTCACGATTACATACGAGGAAGATTATTAATGAAAAGATATACTGACAAGCCATGGGCATTATTTGTAGTTTTTTTTAAAATAGTCCTGCATGATTCCCTAGATTTGGCACCTACTATTATTCTAATTACTCTTTTTTGTAATAGAAATATATTGTTACTATCTGTGGAATTTCCCCAGAATATTATTCCAAAACTCATTACCAAGTGAAAGTATGCAAAGTATATTGTTTTTAAGGTATTGATATTTACAATATTTTGCATAGATCTAATAGCAAAACAAGCTGAATTTAGTTTGGGAGTAATTTCTTTAATATGATTTTTCCAATTTAACACATTATCGATTTTTAAGCCAAGAAATTTGGTTCTTGTTGTTTCTAATAGGAATCTATTATTAATTATTGGCTAGAAATTTGCGAGGTTGAATTTGGACAGCATTTAAATTGAATTATGTTAGTTTTGTTACAATTTAATACCAATTTATTGATTGAGAACCAGTCACATATGTTGAAGAGAATTTCCTCCGTTGAAGATTGGAATGTGTTGGAGTTATTGGCTGTAATTACTATACTTGTGTCATCTGCAAATAATATGGGATGATCTACATCTCTTATTAGGGGGGCATGATCATTTATAAACACTAGAAAAAGTAGGGGACCTAATATTGATCCTTGAGGAATTCTATTATTAATAGTTCCCCATGTCGATGCAGATTTCATAGTTGTATTGATTTCATCTTTCTGTTTCCTATCTATGAGATATGAGTGAAACCATTGGTGTGCAACACCTTTAATTCCATAATAATCTAATTTATCCAGCAGCATTTTGTGAAATAAGATGTTTCACTTTGGACTTGAAAGTTTTTAAGGTCGGACAGCCCCTAACATCTGTAGGTACTGAATTCCAAGAACGAATATTGTCTATTGTAAAATACGAAGAATACGCGGAAGTTCTGTGGAGAGGGACTGACAAGAGAGTGTAGTATTGTGACCGAGTATACAGATTATAATGTGGGGATAGATTATGAAATCGTGATGGAAGGTATTCAGGAGTTTATGTATGCAAAACCTGATGAGAAGAGAAAGGCAATGCAGACTGCGTGTATCAGCCAGCCGGAGCCAAGACAATTAATTGAAAGACGGTGAGATATGATCATAGAGACGGATATTACATATAAACCGAACACAGTCATTATGGACACGCTGTAATTTTTCGGTCAGGTCAAAGCTGAGATCACTTAGTAGAACGTCGCAGTAGTTAAATAATAATAATAATAATAATAATAATAATAATAATAATAATAATAATAATAATAATAATAATAATAACTTCACTTGCAAAAAATGAGCATATTTCAGAATTGACTCAAGAATAAAGATATGTAAACAGCAAGAGCAAACATCCATTACATGATTCTGTCTATGACAGACATCATTATACACTCTGTTACTGAACAAGCAGCCTTTGAAGCACGTAGCATGCCTGATTTAACCAGAAATATGTAATTTATATATCTGCTTTATTGTTAAGTGATTTTCATATCTCACAGACCAGTGAATTTGAATAAATACGTACTGGTCTGTAATGTGACAACTTTAATCACAATACAAACTTTCAGAAAATAAAATAAAACTAACCAGACATCATTATGCGTGAAAATAATTGGTTGCTGTTAAAAATATAATAAAGATGACGCTGGGTAGTATTCGAAATATCTTGCTTTATTGCAAGAAGCCTTTGACGTTAATAGGATTTTTGTGATCAAAAACACCAGCATTCTAGTCGACCAAAGTCTTTTTTTTTATTTATTTAGTGCATGCTTCATTACATTACATAATACTATATGCTTGCTTGTGATAATTTAAATTTACATATATACAAAATAATACTATTGATTACATTATAGTTATCGACAGTTATAAAGCTTTGTGTAGTCCTTTTTACATTTTGCCTTGATCTAATTGGTTTACAGATTATTCATTCTGTTGATTGCGTTGCTTTACTGTAATAACTAGTGAATACAAACTTTGAGCTTAATCATTTAATATTTACCTAAGGACATTGGGCTTAAAAACATTGTGGATGTACAAAACGATACTACCGATTACATTGAAGTTACTTATGTCTACTATATTTGAGTTAAAACATTGTACATTTGATCTAATGTATGTAGTTTGCAATTTATAGGTCTAATATTTACGTTACACAATTTCTTTTAGTTACAGGATTTAAACTTCATCACTTTTACATTTTACCAAAGTCTATAGAGTTTATAAACATGATGAAATATAAATAATTTCGAGGGAAAAATTGTTCCGGGGCCGGGCACCAAACCCGGAACCTTTGGTTAAACGTACCAACGCTCTACCAACTGAGCTACCCGGGAACTCTACCAGACACCGATCCAATTTTTCCCTCTACATCCACAGACCTCAACTTGGGCTGACAACCGCCAAGCAACCAACATTGAGTGCACACTAACCCTGTGTGACTTAAATTGTTGTTTTCTGTTAACGAACAGTGACGTGTATTATGCAAATCAAACTTTCAGGTATGACTCCCTGTAAAGTTGATTTGAATAATTTCGAGGGAAAAATTGTTCCTGGGGCGGGGACCGAACCCGGGACCTTTGGTTAAACGTACCAACGCTCTACCAACTGAGCTACCCGGGAACTCTACCAGACGCCGACCCAATTTTTCCCCTCTATATCCACAGACCTCAAAGTGGGCTGACAACCGTCAAGCAACCAACAATGAGTGCACACTAACTCAGTGTGACTTAAATTGTGGTTTTCTGTTAACGAACAGTGACGTGTATTATGCAAATCAAGCTTTTAGGTATAACTCCCTGTAACGGTGATTTGAATAATTTCGAGGGAAAAATTGTTCCGGGGCCGGACATCGAACCCGGGACCTTTGGTTAAACGAGCCAACGCTCTACCAACTGAGCTACCCGGGAACTCTACCAGACACCGATCCAATTTTTCCCTCTATATCCACAGACCTCAAAGTGGGCTGGCAACCGTCAAGCAACCAACATTGAGTGCACACTAACTCTGTGTGACTTAAATTATGATTTTCTGTTAACGAACAATGACGTGTATTATGCAATTCAAGCTTTCAGGTAAAGTTGATTTGAATAATTTTGAGGGAATAATTGTTCCGGGGCCGGGCATCGAATCCGGGACCTTTGGTTAAACGTACCAACGCTCTACCAACTGAGCTACCCGGGAACTCTACCAGACACCGATCCAATTTTTCCCTCGAAATTGTTCAAATCAACTTTACAGGGAGTTATACCTGAAAGCTTGATTTGGATGATGAAATATTTTTGGAACTTTCGAATAGGTATACTTTTGGTTACTGGTGAGTTTCTTTCCTCAGGTTTTTTCCTCTGTTCACTTAATATTCTGCAGTAAAGTATCATATGGTCTACTATTTAGTCACCTTGTCTGCAGGGACATATTTGGTTCTCTGTAATTTTGAAGAGTGTATGGCTTCATGTATTCTTGTCCGATCATTACTGCTGTGAGATTTGGAGTTTATTGTAATTTCCCAGATAGTCTGTGATTAACACTCGGGAAAAATTATTTCGTCATTCTTCCTTTTGATGTATTTTCCTGCCGTATATTTCTTATTACTTTACTTTTTTGGAATTTCGTTGTTATGTACCGCCGCCTCCTTTGCAAATTTTCCAGCTAATTCATTGCCATGAATTGTTGATCATAATCTCGTTCGTTAGAATCATACCAGCGGATTCGCCGCGAGTGACAGGCAACTTCTTCACCTTCTTTGTATGGCTTATAGTCTAAACAAATTATTGCAGGGGCTCGTAACAAAATGCCATCTGTACTGTACTGTAGTGAGTGTCCCAAATTTCAAGGTAGTTGTGGTGTAATAGTAATTTCCTCACGTCATTATCATCATTACCATAGCGGGGTTAAGTTCACTGTATAGCGTGCTGTGCTGTATATGCACAAGTGCGAGACCGCTCGTCCAAAAATATCATTTACTGAACAAGAGTGGTAAACACAATAAGCCTGACTGAGGTATAAACGTTCTGATCCCTCTTCTATAAAGCAATAAATTCTCTTTCAGTTGCAAAAATTATTCAGTTTCAAAATTGAGTGCGAAAGAGAGATGGTCTGCCAACTTTCCTGGTGATTATATCAAATAGATCAGTATTTTATTTTCTCAGTCATTCACTTATCATATATCGATGACAGAATAATTGCTTATCGACCAGTTTAGCCCGTCATTTCCCTCCGTACCTTCCTCTTAGAAACTCAACCGCTCAGTCTGCTATGTAACGCCGGTATGAGAAGGCCACACCGTCCGGAAACTCTCAATGTACGTCTTTTGTGAGTATTAATCTTAAAGCCTTTATGGCTTTAATCATTTAACTTTTTTCAAAATTTATAACCTTTCGATTATTTTTTTCAGACAAAACGCCTCTCACCACGGCGAATAGACTGAGAATTCTTCATTTGCTTCATATAGTCTTTCAACGTTACACTGAACAACTTAAGTCAACAATTTTAAGAACATTTTTAAAACGATTTTAATTCTATATTTTAAGCACACTGCATGTGCCTTAACATAATATTGTATCACAATTATGATTAATGGAAGATTCTCCAATCTGTATATTATTTTAAAACCATGTATGTTACTTCGCCAATTCATGTAAAGCACACATGGTCAGATTAGAAATAAGTGTTTTAAATGTATGTTAAATATTCACCTAGTTTTCAAATATTGTTTGTCAAAATATCACCTGAAGATGACTTCCATGCAAGTCGAAAATATTCGTGATTTTTAACAATTGTACTTTCGATGTAGCAGAATTTTTTTCTGTCATTGATATATGATAAGTGAATGACTGAGAAAATAAAATACTGATCTATTTGATATAATTTCATAAAACTTATCTGATATTCAATATGACCTTTAAATTTCCTGGTGATGTTTATCTTTTTCATATACATTTACTTTTTTTTCTAAAAAACATTCTAAGGATTCTCTTACCCTTTAATAGCTATTTATGATACAAGTTCGTAGAAATAACTTTACGAATGTGTATTATACAATGTTTTTTCTACGATAGCACAAATTTACATTAACTAAATATTTCAAGTTGCAGAGCTTATAAGACAGTCAACTCAATTTTAAAAGATAGTATTTGAATTAGGCTAGACCAGTACTTTGTAGAGCTAGCTTAATTAAACAGCTTTTTACATTCATCAAACCCTTACCTGCTCAATTTTTACACTGAATAAAAACTTATTAAAACAGCTGGATACAGCACAAAACAAGACATAACGTTTCTATATTTTCTTACAAAAGATTACACCTTCTATCGGCAAATATTGTTTTTGTAGGATGAAATATCCATGAAGTTAAAAAAGAGGAGAAATTAAGTAAAGAGCAAAATTGATAGTTGCAAATCGTTTAAAACATTAATTTAAACGTGTATAACTAGACTTGGCAACACTTGAAAGATTTACACTAGGTTTGAAATAGTGAGTAAAGATGCAATAGGAATCACTTATTTTGTTTTGGCTTCTCGATTTCTTTGACATTTCGAGTTCAATAACTATAATGGGAAATTTGGAGATTTCCGTTGCCCTTGATTTTGCTGGAACGGGTGATTTGTGTTTTCTTGGAAAACATCTATAAGATTATTGTGTCTTTATAATATCTACAAATCAGTTTAAGTTGTAGTTGTAGAAATATTAACTGAGGGACAAAACAGTATAAAACATGAAAAAAATATATGTATTAAGATTTTTTTTTTAGAAATATGACAATTTTACCAAAACATTATGATTTATGAAATATTTTGACATGATTATTGTATCATGAAAATCTTTGTTCTCCTACATCTAGCAGGCATGGTTTAGAATATCAAATTTCATATTTTCCCCTTCACTACTTGTAAATTTTTAGTCACATAACGTGAAGTTAATGATTATAAATCTCAAATCTATAACAACGTCATTTCTTATTTATAGTTGTGAAACATCAGTCAATTGAATTGAATTCTTTAGATCAATAAAAGTATGTTCCAAGCTACATATTGCCAATACAATTAGAAGAAGAACAGTATGTAAGACTGAAAAATATAATAAGGATACCAAAGAAGAATTATTTCTTTATTTGCCTTTCCACGTATTCTGCAGTTGCTACAATTACCTCGCCTTCCGACAGAGAGCAATACCTTCGGTCAACTTATTGTGTTACATTGCCAATGAAATTGAAATAAACAGGCTATATGGCTAAGAAATATCATGAAATTCCAAAGAAGAGATACTGTATTTCCAATTGAATTGAAAGAAATATTCTATATAGCTGAGAAAGAATTTCAAAGAACAGGAATTGCTAATTGGATAAAAAAAATAGAGCACGTGGCTGAAAAAAATCATAAGAGAAGAGATAAATCTAACTTACAAACATTACGTTATATTAATTATTTCTTTCTCAATATAATCACCATGACAACTGAAATATTAATCCAACATAATTTCTTCTGGATCTCTAAGCTCAAATTTAACTGAAGATGTCTCTCATTTCAAGCTGACTGAACATAGTTGAACAGAAACGAAATATCTATAACTATTAATATTTCACGTATAACTTTATACAATAATGCTTTATTGTGTATGTTGGTTTATAGGTTATAGATTTCATGTTTATTTTTATTTTCATAACATCACCTTCGACCCACCGCTGTGGAGTAACGGTTAACATGTCTGACCGTGAAACGAGCGACCTCGGATTCAAATCCCGGTTGGGACAATTTACTTAGTTGAGGATTTTTCCGGGAGTATCCCTCAACCCATTAAGAGAAAATGATGGGTAACTTTCGGCGCTGGACCCTAGACTCATTTCGCTAGCATTATCACCTTCATTTAACTCATACGCTAGATAACCATCGCATCTGAAAAAGCGTCGTAAAATAAATTAGTTAAAAAGCACCAGATTCGACTTTTCCAGTCTTGAAATTATATTTGTAGAATTATAGTTTCTAGTAATTCGTTTTCGGATCTTCTACTTTTATTTAGTTGTCACAGAATCTGTTATTTTTATTGTGTGTAACTGATTTATGTTCTACAATTTCATTCAATATCTTTCTTTTCATGTTTAAAATTTTCTGTTTGTACGTATTGTCTTCTTTAATTTCTCCAAGACGAATTTCTTTGTTACAAGTGTTGTCAAGGAGACATATGAATATAAGCAGTATATTCTGGAATAACTATAAATACGCTTTTTCATTATAATTCGTGCTGTTGTTACATTTATTTCTACGAACGTAAATCAGAACTACATCAAGTTCACATAATCTAAGGTCAATGTTATACAACATAAATAGAGATAGAACTCTGCTCATTCCCTGAACTTTGACCAAAAGTGAACTCTAGTTAGCGATATTTATGCAATCGTCCCTATATATACAGGATGAACCGTAAATAATGTAATTGATTCCAGATTGCAAGTCTTTATGATATATTTAAAACAAAAATAGTTTACTAGTTTTGCTCGTTTTGCTTCCCTTTCGAAAATATATATATATTTCATGTGAAACATTGATAACGCGTTTTGGGAAAGACATTGATTTAATTCCCAATATGCTCAGTAAATTTAAGAGAGCAGTGTATTATGATATTAAATGATTCAAAGAATTTCAGTTTTGTTCTTTAAACATGCAGAAATATGATCCGAATAAATGTAAAATTAAAATTATTTTTCAGGACCAGAAGTTACATTTGTTCGGATCAAATTTCTGCACATTTAAAGGACAAAACTAAAATTCTTTCAATAATTTATTGTCATAATACATTTCTCTCTTAGCCACCAGCGTGACTCAGTCGGTTAAGGCGCTGAAGTTGCGCTCGGGCGCGGGTTCGGTCCCCGCTTGGGCTGATTACCTGATTGGGTTTTTTCCGAGGTTCTCCCCAACCGTAAAGTGAATTCCAGGCAATCTATGGCGAATCCTCGGCCTCATCTCACCAAATACCATCTCGCTGTCACCAATTTCATCGATGATAAATAACCTATTAGTTGATACAGCGTCGTTTAAATAACCAACTAAAAGAAAATGCATTGCTCTCTTAAGGGGTTAGGTATAGCTTTCAGTAGTAAAATGTTTTGAAATATTCAACATTTTTTTACTCCATTACTGTATCTTGTACAATAATGAAAATTGGTATGTGTGAAACACTGTCCTTCTGCTATATGAAAAAATATTTTTACAATTAAAAAAAAAAGTTATTTGTATTTCTTTTTCAAAATTCAAAATGGTGGCAGTTTACTGTGCAGTGATGAAACGTTTCCCTCATAACTCATAAATTTGTTAACATTTTCATGTTCTCTCTCTTTTATTTTATTGCTTAAATTCATGTTTACAATATCATGCTCTTTTAACTTCATTCCTCAATAAATAATTGTTTTTATTTTTTTTTTGTTAGAAGAAAGTACTGATACTTCACCTTTTTTTAAAATGAATTTATTTTTTATAAGACAATCTATCAAAGATAGAGAAGTAATCTTGCATCATATTGTAGATATGACATGCATAAATACACACAAAACATTTCATCACAGAATGTTGGATAGTTTTTGAGTTATGTGGGAAACGCTTCATCACTGCACAGTGAACTGACTTTTGAAAACAAAAATGTAAATATTCTTTTAATCGTAAAAATATTTTTTCATATAGCAGAAGGACAGTGTTTTACACATGCTAATTTTCATTATTGTACTAGGTACAGCAATGGCGGGAAAAATGTTAAATATTTCCAAAATTTTACTGCTGTAAGATGTACCTAACCTCTTAAATTGGCTGAATATATTGGGAATTCAATCAATGGCTTTCCCAAAACACTATGAAATATTTCATATAAAATCATTTTTATCTTGGAAGGGAAGCAAAAACAAACAAAAACTCTATTCAACTTTTTTGTTTGAAATATCTCAAAGGATAACCCCCTGAAATTAATTTCTTGCGGTTCACCCTGTATATTTTTTTGTCTACTAATTATAGAATGAAATAGAAGCCGGCAGGATAGTATTGTGTTATTTTCAGTCAATAATTCACAACAAATAACCGTACGATCTCACAGAATCATACATGTCTTCACAACGATTCATTTCAATGGACAATGCATGCATGAACCTATTTGGAACACTTAATCGTCAGTAATATTCGATCGATACTCACTTTTTTAACGACTGTCGTCTAATTGGCCTATCTTTTGCAGATGAGGCGTCACTAAACACAAGTTTTTGTCTCAGTCATTGGCAGCAATCTTCCATAGCCTCGAATTAGCGGATCCAGTTTCCAGCTCCTACAGATTCCCTTGGAAACAATGTCATTTTGATTATACTTGCAAGGAAGGATATCGAAGACTCACGGACGGTTTCTTTTCGTATAATTATACAATTAAGACTAATTTAATCACTCTAACATCCGAAGTAATTGTCACCCAATACGTTTGGAAAGTTTCTGTCGCAAATCCATTCAGAAAGTTAGAAATCTGGTTAGTGATTTAATTATTCATTCGTCTTCCGCCGAGATGTTACTTACAGGAACGTCGGGACCGAAACAGGCATGTTTGTGCGAGGCGTTCTAACAAAGTTATTACAATGTCTCGTAATTCAAGATTCACTGTGGGTTTTCCCGGATAAGATATACATTATGTGTTGAAATACGACGACTTCGTGATCTGTTTAAAATCACTTCTCCCATATTCCGTACTTATTGCCGATAACAGTACTACTACTACTACTTCTAATACTACTACTATTACTACTACAACCGTGGCTTATAGTACAACTGATAACTTTACTCAATGAAATGAGAAAGTTAGACATTTAAGAGGTTAGGTACGGCTTACAGGAGTAAATTTTTGGAAATATTCAACATTTTTTTTCTCTATTACTGTATCATGTACAATAATGAAAATTAGTATGTGTAAAACACTGTCCTTCTGCTATACGAAAAAATACTTTTACGATTTAAAAAATTACTTACATTTTTTTTTTTTTTCAAAATTCAGTTCACTGTGCAGTGATGAAGCTTTCCGCACGTAAATCAAAAACTATTCAACATTCTACGATAAAATTTCTTGTATCTATTAATGCATGTCACATCTACAATATGATGCAAGATAATTTCTCTGTCTTTGATAAATTGTCTGATAAAAAGTAAATTAATTTCACAAAATGGTCAAATATCAGTATTTTCTTCTAACACAAAACAAAAAAATATATTATTTATTAAGGATTGTAGTTGAAAGAGCATGATATTGTAAACATGAGTTTCAGAAATAAAATAAAAGAAAGAGAACATGAAAAATTTAACAAATTTATGAGTTATGAGGGAAACTCTTCATCACTGCACAGTGAAGTGTACATTTTGAATTTTGAAATATATATATATATATATATATATAATTTTCTTAATCGTAAAAATATTATTTTCATATACCAGAAGGACAGTGTTTTACACATACCAATTTTCATTATCGTACAAGATACAATAATGAAGAAAAAAATGTTGAATATTTCCAAAAATTTTACTGCTGTAAGCTGTACCTAACCCCTTAAGGACCAGCGGACACGTTCTGTTATTTTTAATACTTTCGTAGGAGACATTCATACTGAACTCCCACTATGACAGCTTTATTACACGGAGAGAATTGTATTGTCTTTTTCCTTTTATCTCCTTAGACTATTGTACTAGTGCGTATATAGCAGTGTTTTATATGGACTTAATTGAAGGCATTCCTCACTTTTGTCTTATAGTTAGATTGTCTGAAAATTTGTAATGTTGTATTATTTCCTTTCTTATCACTCTATCAGATTTTTGTATAGCTCAGAATTTTTCAGGAGGCTTCTAAATATTCCATCGTCACAAAGTTGCATTGAAGTTTAATTATTAACTTTACAATTACGTTGACCTGTTAGTTATCAGATTATTACATTCTCAGATTTTTTGTCCTGGTATTTTGTGGAAAATATTTCACACAAAACTTTTCTCGCCATTGGCACCTTAAATCTGACTGAGTGTGTAGTTAAGTCTCCCCTAATTATTTACCATCATGACTTTTTGTAGCGTTATGTGGAATAATTTTATTTAAAAATTTTATCATTAGCTGTTAGGGTAAAACTGGATTATTAAGGGACTATTTTAAGCTGTTCCCTTGCTTTTCACTCTCTGAGATTTCTCTTATGTAACATAATTATGAGGAATAACTTTATCCATGAATTTTCTTACCCTTCCTTAGGATAATTTTGTATCATGAAGGAAATATACCTTTATTTTTACGTTTTTTAGAACCCTCTCATAATGTGATACATAGCGGTATTTTGTAATTCCTCATCACTGCATTAAAGTTATATTATTTAAGAGGTATAATTTTTGTTTCCTTGCTTATCACTCCATCAGATATTGTCACAGTATTTTTAGGAGTTAATGAAAATATTTTCTTACCACTTCTTACGTTAATATTGGATTATTAATGGTTGAATTAATATGTAGTTACTTTGTCTAACAATCTCCGAAATTATTATATATCGGTATATAGTGTTTTATATAAAATATTTCATTGAGAAATTTCTTTACCTCTTTTTACATCAAAGTTATACAAAAATGGCGTATAATTATGTTGTCACCGAGCGAGTTGGTAGCGTTTGAGACTCGCATTCGGGAGGTCCCGGGTTCAAACCTCGTGACGGATCTTACTGTGGTTATTCATGGTTTTCCTCAGTCACAAAGACAAATGCCAGAGTGGAACTTTACATGCCATGATTCATCACCGCCTCAGTCAACAATATCATGAACATTGATAAAAAATCTGAAATCAGTTATATGAACACAAGCCATCTAAAACACACAATAGAAACAGGAACTCAACAACGGCCTTCTGGTATACTCACAGATCATAAAACACGTCATATGACTACAGATGTTAAAGTGTGTACAAAATATGTTGTTACCGTGCCTGTCGCCCTATCAGTGTTACGTATCACAATATACTATAAAATAATTATCACTCCTTAAGTTTATTTGAAGGGGTATATATTTACGTTATTGCTTGATTACCACTATCTCGTATTTTTGTGTGACTTACTGTATTTTATAGAATAATTTATATTTAATTACCAAATATTCATTACTATTTACGTTAAATTTGGATTATTAAGGGTATAAAATTAACGTTTTCCTTTGTTTTTTATTCTTAAATGAAACAAATTATCTTCATTCACCTTTTGACAACTGTAAAGTAAGACTTGATTTAATAAATATCTGAAAGACTGACTTTAAATGATCATAACTGACACTAACAGACTTTTAAATAACTTAAACTGTGCAATACACATTTTATTTTCACACTATTCGTTGTTGCTATGGAAACAGAAATTGTATAACGGAATGAAGGCTATAAAATATTATTGTAGAAGATTAAAAATATGACAGCTATTTTTTCAAAAGGGAAACTAAATAAGAATTTTATATGAAGTTGTATATTTTTCTCCCTTGCAGGTCATTGAATGGACATTTTTCGTGTGAATCCACCTATAGCCCATTTGATCCGTTTCATTCTGTATCTGACATTGTTTCCATTGATATGTGATTGATGTGTGTCATTTTTTGCCACATGTTTACTACAAAATTTTATCATTTCACATTTTTAATATATATTTTTTTTAATTTTTATTTTTTAATTAGGACTATTGAATCAGCAGTCTGTGAAATGTAAAGTATAACAAAAATATTAATCGTATATTCTGCTCAAAAAAGTCAGATGAAAATAAACGCGAGGACTTTGACATCCGGAAACACTTCCGGAATTTCAAGGTTGTTGCCTTTGAACAGAGGGCGTTAGCGTGAGTATTGTAGGTCTTTAATGTAAGAGTTCAAAACACATGGAAAGTATGAAAAAATGGATTATTATTTAAAATACAGGACGTTATTGAAGATGAAATGTATTTATTTTAATCTAAGCACTGGACAAATTAACGCATTTAATCCTTTATGTTAGGCGTGTAATTTAAAATTATCTTAAGACTTATGTCATAACACGGAAATCACGTGTTATCTTTCTTAAAACGTAATCAATTAATAAAATAAAAAGTTAAAAATACGAGGAAACAACAAAATGACATGCGTTATACATTTCATACTACTTCCTGGCACACAACTCTCTCCTCACAAGTCGTTAGGCTTATTTGTAATACAAAATTAGAATATTCCGTGCTACAATGTTACCAATATTTCACGTTGTTCGACTCACGATCGCAATTTTTATTGTTCGAGAACGTTCTGTCGTGCCTTAATTTGCGCACCGGCTTCCACTCCACGAAAACAAGCCATTAAAGCGATACTATGTAACTCAGACACACATACAGGCAAAAACGTCGACCTGTGTCGAGATGTCAGCATGCCGTTGTGTCACCCTGCCCTTACAAACTGTCGGGGCGGGAAAAAGGCGAGTTTGCATGAATAATTCCAGTCGAAGTACCGAAACCTTTTAGTGAAATTGGAACGAATAATTCAGCATAGTATGTCCACCTGGAAGCCTGGCTTTAAAACAGGTATAATACTTGCTGGGCTATAATTCGTCCCTATCCAAGGTTTAAAAAAGGGTAGGCCTACACTAAACTGGGTTTTCAGACTATATCTGCCTGTGACAGCTTCTGTAAAACCCAACCCACCGTAAGCCGCCTACGATCATTTTTATGTAGGGATAATTTGTAGAGAAACTCTTCAAAATAATTTTTCATCAACACATTAATATCGAGATGAAAAAAATTATTATTCACTTAATGTTTAAACATGAGTTTCCTACCGCTGAGAAAACACACTTCATGCATGTACTAACACCGTCTATTAGGAAAAACAATATCTGTGTAACCTAGCAACGAACTAGAATCCATAACCACACCTCACAACGATGTTGTCGAGTTCTGAAGTTGGGGCGGATGCCAACTGTAGTAAACACTGCCGTATGAAAGGTGTACGCCACACGACTACGCATTAAAGACGAGCAGAATGTCTCACAACGAAGCGAGTTGTGGCCGCTGGTCGCTTTTTGATGGCTCTTACCTGTTCGGAGGCAGCTGGACCCAGAAGACTCGCTCGCAGCACGCTCGCAGCACAAGTGAAGTAACGTGCGGCCCGGTCTCCGTCCTGCCTGCAATCGATGCGGTGCCGGCGCACTCAATGGCTGGCTGTACGCTGCTGGAGTACTACGGCCGGCTGCCATAGTAACGAGCGAGCGCAAGCAAAGAATTACCTCAAACAGCGGTTCTCACCCCACGGCGCTCGATAGCCCACTTCTGTGTGTGTGTATGTGTGTGTGTGTGTGTCATAATACAGAAATCAACTTCGGCTTCCAGCTGCCTTCAACTCGCTCGAGCTGATGATGTGGCGGTGCTCTATCTGGAAGGAGACGTGTTTAAATCCCTATTTCAGTAAGCCTGCTCTAATTTCCCTATATTGAAATACGTATTTTGTCAAAACGAACAAATAAGTGTCAACCAAATGCCTTAGTTTTACTACGGCTCTGTCAGAAATAAATTATAATTTTGTTTATTCTTGTCAATGTCATGATAGTAGCGACAGTTATCATATCATATTAATGTTGATATAATCATAATCGTCTGAGTTATATTCATCCTCGAGATATCTTTGTAATTATTATAATCGATAAGACCTTTGTCATAATCATCATCGATTATTCGTTATCACAATCATCGTTCATATAATCCGTTTTCATAATCATCGTCGACATATCTATTGTCATAATCAGATCAACGTCGACATATCCATTATCATAATCATTATTGACATATTCATTGTCGTAATCAACGTCGACATATTCATTACCGTAATCATCGTCGACATATCCATCGTCAAAATCATCGTCGACTTATCTATTATCATAATCATCACCGATTTATCCATTGTCATCATCATCGATACATCCATTGTCATAATCAGAACTTCATCGATATACCCATTGTCATAATCATCGTCAACAAATCCATTGTCATAATCAACGTCGATATATCCATTGTCGTATTAATAGTAGATATATCCATTGTCATAATAATGATCAACATATTTATTGTCATAATAATCGTCGACATATTCATTGTCGCAATCATCAACTTATCTATTGTTATAATAATGTTCAATATATCCATTGTCAAAATAATCGTCGACATATCTATTGTCATAATCATCGTCGACTTATTCATTGCCGTATTAATGTTGAACATATCCATTGTCAAAATATTCGTCGACATATCTATTGTCATAATCATCGTCGACTTATCCATTGCCATAATAATGTTGAACATATCCATTGTCAAAATAATCTCGACATAATTATTTATTGTTATAATCATCGTCGACTTATCCATTACGATAATAATGTTGAACATATCCATTGTCAAAATAATCTCGACATAATTATCCATTGTCATAATCATAGTCGACTTATTCATTGCCATAATAATGTTGAACATATCCATTGTCAAAATAATCGTCGACATATCTATTGTCATAATCATCGTCAACTTATCCATTGCCATAATAATGTTGAAACATATCCATTGTCAAAATAATCGTCGGCATATCTATTGTCATAATCATCGTCGACTTATCCATTGCCATAATAATGTTGAACATATCCATTGTCAAAATAATCGTCGACATATCTATTGTCATAATCATCGTCGACTTATCCATTGCCATAATAATGTTGAAACATATCCACTGTCAAAATAATCTCGACATAATTATTTATTGTCATAATCATCTTCGACTTATCCATTGCCATAATGATGTTCAACATATCCATTGTCAAAATAATCGTCGACATATCTATTGTCATAATCATCGTCGACTTATCAATTGTCATAATAATGTGCAACATATCCATTGTCAAAATAATCGTCGGCATATCTATTGTCATAATCATCATCGACTTATGCATTATCATAATAATGTGCAACATATCCATTGTCAAAATAATCGTCGACATATCTATTGTCATAATCATCGTCGACTTATGCAGTGTCATAATAATGTGCAACATATCCATTGTCAAAATAATCGTCGACATATCTATTGTCATAATCATCGTCGACTTATGCATTATCATAATAATGTTCAACATATCTATTGTCAAAATAATCGTCGGCATATCTATTGTCATGATCATCGTCGACTTATCCATTGCCATAATAATGTTCAACATATCCATTGTGAAAATAATCGTCGACATACCCATTGTCATAATTATGTTCAACATATTCATTGTCAAAGTAATCGTCGACATATCTATGTCTTTGTATATTTTTACTTCAGATTCTCGTCTCAAATATTTATTGTGCAATAATCATGATATTGTTGAGACCACCAGCTAATTCGGTGTCTTTGTTGTGCTTGGCACTTCACTCATGAAGAAATTTGTAAACACTCCTTTGCTGCTTCTTGCGATGTATATTCTCGTATTTAGTTTTAAACTTTGTAAGATTCTCTAAAACAGATCAAATGAGTTCGTGTGTTAAAACACCATCTTGGATGTGAGTATCGAACACAGGAAAACAGAAAGGTTTACTGATCTGTGAACCAACCAGGAGTAGGGATCAAAGAGTACGGCTTTCAACAATTC
Source organism: Periplaneta americana (assembly GCF_040183065.1). Lineage (NCBI taxonomy): Eukaryota > Metazoa > Arthropoda > Insecta > Blattodea > Blattidae > Periplaneta > Periplaneta americana. The sequence goes on along the minus strand of NC_091121.1, from coordinate 42,414,455 downwards.
TGCTCAAGCGCTCAGAATTGAGAAACAATTGAAAGTGGGTGGAAACGTGAGAAAGAAGGAAACATTTATTTGGGGTAAGATAGACACAAAGGAAAAAACTGAATAACGCATACTTCCTTTCTTATGTATTATCATTTTTTACGCATTTTACAGTTCAAGCTATTTAATGTTGTGAATGGTGTTAGTACTTATTGTAATTGTAATTCAAAACTTCCAAACCAGAAGATAAAAATCCATTTTCTGAAATACTCAAAATAAAATATTATTTGATTCCACCTTACATATTACGTGACAGTCCTATTCTTATGACATTTTTATTGAAATAAAACTTAGTATCACTATCGAACTCAGAAAAACATACAACGGTTTACTCTGAATCAACGACAAGTAGGGATCAAAGAATACGACGTCCAACAATTCTGTGCTGAAGCACTCAGAATCGAGAAACAATTTAACGTGGATGTAGACGTATGAGAGAGAAAGAAATAATGTTAGGGTAAAATAGACACAAGGAAAAACGGAATTACCTTTTAGGTAAATATCAAGAAGTAAAACAAGTAAAAACAATTTGAGAGACTAGAAAATGGTGTGGAAAACCAGAGGCGACAGATGGATTGGAAATGAGAGGAAAGAAAGAATTCAGATCGGGAAAAATAAACAAATCGAACAGATAGAATGGGATGGCGAGGACGGGAAAATGAGGAAACAAACCAGTGAAAGCCAAATCGAGAGAAAATATGGAAGGGGGTGAAGATATATAGACAGTGCCTGCAATCGGAGGGGGGCAGGAAACCAAAATGAGAGAAAGAGAGAGAAAATGTGGAAGAATATATCTCGGGCAAGCAACAGCAGACGAGTCCACTGCGGAGGGGAGGCAACTAATCCGGACGCTACAAAACTAATTAGGGAGAATTCTTCTTCAAACTTTGGGCGAATATGTAATTTAATTTAACTTTCGGATCGAGCCAACTCCATAGTGACGTGATTCACCTCAGTTCCACCAGAGAGCAGACAAATTCAACGGATTGTGGAGTTCCTAAAGGAATTCAGTAGTTAACTTGCTTGTAAATCGTGTTACATTTATCCAATACATTGTTTAAAGTTTGTAATGCGATTAAAGTATTTATAAATGTCCAGGAATGGTAATCAACACAGACTCTGAAACACTTTTCGCATTGATGGTGAAACATAAAGCATATAAAGTTTTGGATGTTGAATCTGTGAACATCTTCGTGTGAATGAGATGGGTGAGGATGTAAGAGAGAGATTGAATGAAGGGTGGAATAAAGGAAAAAATAAAATAATTTTAAGGAAGAGAGTGAAAGAAGAAGTGAAATGAAGAAAAATGTCATTTTTATTGGTCGTTTAACCTCCCTTGTTATAGGTCATATACGAGGCGTTTTCTTAAAGTAAGTTCCAAAAGGGTGTAGTAAGTAAACGGGAAGATATTTACGAACTATTTTTGTTGCATTGTATTCCCCACACTTCAATTACTTCTCAACATAATCTCCACCATTATTGAGGCATTTATCGAGTCGTGGCACAAGTCTTTCTATCCCCTCATTGTAGAATTCGCCCGCCTGCAATGCGAACCACTCCCGCACTGCTGTTTTCACTTCGTCGCCATCAAAACGTTGACCACAAAGGAACTTCTTGAAGTACAGGAAGAGATGAAAGTCACTCGGAGCCAAATCCGGGCTGTAGGGGGGATGGTCAATTTGTTCCCAGCCAAATTTCGAGATGAGATTTTGGGTGTCGTCGCCATTAAAACGTTGACCACCGAGGAACTTCTTGAGGTGCTGGAAGAAATTAAAGTCACTCGGAGCCAAATCCGGGCTGTAGGGGGGATGGTCAATTTGTTCCCAGCCAAATTTCGAGATGAGATTTTGGGTGTCGTCACCATCAAAACGTTGACCACCGAGGAACTTCTTGAGGTGCTGGAAGAGATGAAAGTCACTCGGAACCAAATCCGGGCTGTAGGAGAGATGGTCAATTTGTTCCTGTCCTCATGATTTTTTTCATCGACAGCACGCACCAAATTGTCATTGACCAAAGATGGCCGACCGGTATGCTGCTCGTCATGCACAGAGACCCGGCCCTCTTTAAACTTCCTAACCCATCTCCTGACCATTCCATAACTAATGGCATCATCACCATACACCTCACAAAGTTGACGATGAATGTCAGCTGGTTTGATGTTTCTCGCATTCAAGAAATGGATAACAGAGCGCATCTCACAGTCGGCGAGGTGCTCGATCACTTTAAACATTTCAACTGATCATAACTAACCCCACACACAGACTGAAGCTCTGAAACTGCATGCACAGCTTGTCTGAAGATTGAAGAAAAAATAAGCATGCGCAAAATAACGATTGCAGCGATGTGACGGCTATAATTGAAAACGGAACTTACTTTAAGAACACGCCTCGTATACCAGTGCATGTAGGGATGGGGACATTTCTATGAACACATACACACACACACACACACACACACACACACACACACACACACACACACTAGACATCGACACATTTGTGAGCCTGGGGTCACCATAGCGTGGGGGTCTCCAGTTAGACACACACAGGACAGAACATTAACAATGGTCATCCATCCATGCTCGAGGCGGGATATGAAACATGGACCTTAGGACCGCGCAGTCTAAGGGGAGCGAACCTTAGACTACGTACCCATTCGGCCCAGAAAGAAGAAAAAACTAAGGAAGAAAATGAAAAGGATGAAATTAGATAGACAGAGAGACAGATATATTGAGCAATATTATACATACAGATGTACTATATTATCAGAATTTTCTCTTAAATCCAATGCACGGGTCTTTTTGATCGTATGTGCTGTGTAAAACAAGTCCTACTTTGTAGGTTTTACCCCTTTCACCTATGATTAGATCCAACCACTCTCCAAAAGAACACACAGATTAATATAAAAATGGCACAAACAAAACACATTATCTATACTAATAATAAATCTGTAGCCGAAATTTTTCTGGTAATTTTCGATTTTCCAAAAATAATTGGTCCTAACATATATAATTAACCATCCTGAAACCGAAAATCACTTTTTTGAAATTTTTGTTTGTCTGTCTGTCTGTCTGTATGTTTGTTACCTTTTCACGCGATAATGGCTGAACCGATTTCGATGAAAATTGGAATATAAATTAAGTTCTTTGTAACTTAGATTTTAGGCTATATGGCATTCAAAATACATTATTTAAAAGGGCGCTTATAAGGGAGTCTGAATTAAATAAATCGAAATATCTCGCTTATTATTTATTTTTGTGAAACAGTTACATAACAAAAATTTCTTTAAGAATCATTTCCGATAAGTTTTATTCTTCGACAAATTTTGATAGGACTGATATTTAATGAGATAAATGAGTTTCAAAATTAAAATAACTGCCATCTAAGGCGGTGTAATGAAATAAACAAATGAATTCGTCTATAAGGGGCCTTGGTCAACAACAATCGAAAGTTATGAATCATAGCCTACAGAGAATGTTTCTGTGTTTGTATGAAGTAATATCGGAAGCTAAATTAACCGATTTGTGTAATTAATTATAATTTCACCATTGGAAAGTGTAGTTTCTCTATATGGACATAATGCTATAATGTTACTACAGTAACTTCGGAGTGAATTGAGGACAGGTAAGATTAAAATAGCTTCTTATGCACAGAAAACTTGATAGGCTATTCTGTGTATTCGTTTCCTGTATTTCTTAAAATAATGTTTATCTCAGAGAATTAACGAACCACAAGAGTGTATTGATTTAGTATGTAGTAATAATATGTTAGCTTAGCATTCCATTATTTTATAATCCAAATTTTAACTATGCTCAATTGAATCGTGTTAAAATACATATGTATTAAATGCAATGCAAAAAAATTTGATAATGAGCCAAGCAGATTATGTTGCGCTGTTGTAAGATAAAATTTGTTCCTCCTGAGATTCAAGAGCCCCCATAACAAATTAAAAACTTACTTATCGGTGTACATCCGTTATCAACACATTTTTATATAATATAATATAATATAATATAAAATAATATAATATAATATAATATAATATAATATAATTTAAGTTATTTAAATTATTTGAAGGGTTCAGAACCATAGTAGCCCATGCTCCATTTACTGAATACGTAGAAAACAAGGGTTAAAATTAAGTTATTATCATAATTCAATGGAAACATATAGCAAGTAAAATAAAGTATACACATTAAATCTAAATGATATGTCAATGTTCATTAAAGTATGGATGCATGTAATAAAAATTAAGAAACATGTTAAAGGAATTGTCATAGCACCAAATGAGTGTCTCTGGACCAAAATGATCGTATTTTAATTATTTAAATACAATTTAAATTAAGTAACATATTAAACGATTTGTCCTTCTATCAAACACGAGTCTTCCCTGTATCAAATGTCCTATTTTAATTATGTAATTACTTTATATTTATTTCTAACGGGTGCATCGGAGCGCACGGGTATGGCTAGTATAAGAATATATCGTAACTTAACATACAAACAGGCATAAAAGTCTACAATTGGAATTAAATTAAGTATGCTATGAAGAAAGAAAGAAAGAAAGAAAGAAAGGAAGAAAGAAAGAAAGAAAGAAATAAAGAAAGAAAGAAAGAAAGAAAGAAAGAAAGAACAAAGTAAAAAATCTTCTTTCAATTTATGAATTTTGCGGCTTAAGTAGATGTTTATCGTTGAATTAATTTCACACAAATTGAAATTAAATAGCTATTTGTATATTTTATTTTTGAAAGATTAATATAAAATGTCAGATCTCTCGGTGAATGGTATGGAATTAGCATTGATAAAAGGGTAAAAATATTAAACAACTTACCTTTCCTCTCGATATAGGCCTACCATAAATAATAAATGATGTTGAATTCATTAATTTCATTTATTTATAGCTTCCTACAAACCCAACATTTTGCTATCTTTCCCCTTTTCCGCCTTCCTCTCAGTCTTCGCACACAATCCATTATCTCAATGTTATTTATCATCTGACATCTTCTTTTCCCTCAAACGTTTTTCGTTTTCACCATTCCTTCCCGCGCATCCTTCAGTAGGTAGTTTCTTCTCAGCCAGTGACCCAGGCAATTTATTTTTTGTCTTCCAGATCAGTTTCAGCATTATTCTTTTTCCACCCACTCTTTCCAGCACAGCTTCATTTTTTATTTTGTCTGTTCATTTCACACGCTCTATTCTTCTCCATACCACATTTGAAGTGCTTCCAGTAATTCCCCTCCACTTCGTCTTAATGTCCATATTTCTGCTCCATATAATATCACACTGCACATAAAGCACTTCACGAGTCTCTTCCTCAGTTCATTTACCAAACGTCTGCAGAAAATCTTCAATGTTCAATTGCTGTAAAAAAATTAAAGAAAGACACAGACTTAACAGTACTGAAAGAACTAGTTCTGAAAACAATAAAGAAACTCAACAAAAAGAATTGATTCATATTTACACTGATGAAAAGCTAATTAACAAAGAATCTAATGTAGGAGCAATAGTTTATTTTTATTCTCATTTTAGATCAGCTTAGGACCAAACACAACACACTTTAAAGAAGAACTAGAAGCCATAAACATATTCCTAAAAAACTTTTCATTCATATCAAATTTTTCGATAGGGCAATATATATGTGATTCAAAAACAGCAATCCAAGCAGTAATGAAACGTTCACTGAAGGATAAATTGAATAATTCAACCTATAAAGCATCTAAAAAATGTAAGAAAAATAATTTTCTTCCAAGGAATTCTATCACATTGTGGGACATTTGACAACGAACATGCTGACTTTGTTGCCAGAAAAAGGTACAAATATTTTGTCAACAATCAGCTTAACAGTATCATTCGAAGCATCAAAATTAGAAATAGAAATTACAATGAAAGCAAAATTAGAAGACATTTGAGAACAGAAATTGAAAATAAGCAGTGGAGTAAAATTTTAAACAATAAACATGTAAATTCACACCTCTCCAAAACAGCATCACTGGCCTTAGTTCTCCACAGAGGACATGAATGTCGGTAAATTCATCACCATATTTCCCACTACGTGTAGATCGGCAAATCATGAATAAAAATAATCTTTTCAAGTGTTAAACCACCACGAAGATCGATGCTGATGACATGATGATTCTCAGCTATAAAAATACTACTGGGATGCAAGACAACAAATGAAGGAATCCCAAAGTCAAGAGCATTAACGAGCGAAGAACAATTTTAAAATATAGGCTAATGTTAAATGTTAAAATATTTAAGTGTTTTGTAATAAAACTGTGGTTATATAGCCTTCTTTTAATTCAAACGTTTGTAACACCTTTCCTCTGTGAAAATTCATCCACACGTAGCAAGGGCAGCTGAAGACTGGCAATCCTGTAAATTGGACTCTCTACTACCTCTTATTAACCAATTCACTCAACTATTCATTCTTTCAGTGGAGAAAAATACAGTTAGACTTTTCAGAAGTCAATCAGAGTAATTTATAAAGTTTATAATTTATCTAACAACGCCTAATTTAATAGTCCATAGCTTTATTTATATTTGATAATATAGAACTGTTTTTTTTTTATATTTATGTTACTGTTGCTAGGGACAACGAGTTGATATTTATTTTCCAGTTTCTCTCTTCTTTTTTAGTCACTCGTGGCCGTAGAGACGAGTAACCTTTGTAAACATTTATCTATTCGTTGTTTTTTCCAGCAATATTAACACGGATATAAAGGCCAACTTGGTATATAAAATATTTAATATTAAGTTATTATTTAAATATGCAAATTTATAAGTTTCTAAATAGAATAGTTGATTTTATAAATGTATTTTATATGAGAAATGAAGTAAATTAACCGCATAAGTGCTCCTTTTCTCTCAGAAACTATCAGAGATTCAGAATTATAATTTTATATTCATATTCTTCCATTACTCCCATCTCTACTGCTGTGATTTGATTTATTTGGTTTAAGTAGTTTAAATACAGAAAATTGAAAACTGCAATATTAATAATAAAAGTAAAAATGTTACATACGGATTCAATAATATATTTGGCCAGCTATACTATTCATAAGAACTGTGTATTGTGTACTTTTTCCAATATTATTGTTTCCTGGAGGAAAATATGTTCGATTTCCTATTAAATTTAGTTCACCAATTTTTTCTGTACATTAGCCACATATTATGCGCCCATAAGTATTCAAAAAATTACTGTACTTAATTTATGTTTAAGAATTTTTCACTGTTATTTGGATCTGAAATTCGCCGGCTCAAACCCAGTAGACGGTGATAGATTTTTAAGGGCAATAAAATAAGTACGAGTAATATGGCTTTGTCATTTTATCCCTATAATTTCAGGGAGAACACCCCTGTTTCAAATAGCCTACCTTTGAAGATTTTGTAGAGATAGTTCGTCAATTGCATCATCTACCGATCTGACGATATTTTAGGGGTTTCTCGTTCATCTGATCCAACAACTTTTCTTATGGGTGTATTTGAAACAGAGGGTGTTCACATATAGATTACATGATATTCAAGAGCTAAAGAACAAGATTCGGTATGAAATTGAACATACTGGTCAGGAGTTATGTGTTCGTGTCATTACAAGCTTCCGGAAGGGACTTCAGCAGTGCAATGCATTGCAGGGGGTCACCTGAAGGATGTGGTTTATAAGAAATAACTTTAATTGTGTAAATAAACAAAATCTAAAAGTATAAATAAGCTATTACATTATTTAAATAGATGTACAGGGTGAAAGTGATATACTGTGCAGATTGAAGGGGACAATAGGGTACATTAATGCATGCTCAATTAGAAAATTAGGCTGACTATTTCGTTTATACGAGTATGACGTCATTTCGGCCAATGAAGTGTGATGAAATTTTGAATTCCAACCAATCAAACTAATACATCGCGATAATTTTTACAGCTCGATTTATCACTATCAATTTATCGTATGGTCGTTCTTTTGTTTAGTCAGTGTCGCCAACTGTTTTCACCCTAAATCGATGAGCATGAATCCATTGTACTAAATAAAGTGTGAAATCCTACTTCCACATCTACATCTTCATCTTCTAATTCCATGTCCATTGTATCTAAAAAAAATTACACTCCTTCATAACAATCGTTCATTTAATTAATGTATTAATCAGGTTATTTGTAATTATAATAGAAAATGTTTAAATTAAATTATGATTTCAACAGATAATGAAAACGTATTTCTATTATAATAACAAGAGAAAAGCGCAGTACATGTAATTAACCTTTTAAAACCTGTATTTCGCTTTTCTCAATTGGTATTACTGAATAACATTCAATTTCTTTATTGCAGTAATCGTTATTCATCTATTTCGACTTCACAATGTCTGAATAGGTTAAATATTCATAAATATACAATATTATTAACATTTCAGTGAGCGGATTTTAGGGATATATTATTTACATTTTTATTTTATTCACGAAATATTCCTAATAATAAATGTCACTCGAGGTCTGAGGTTTCCCAAATCACTTCGCTTGTGGATTTGTCGGCAAATCTCAGACCTCTTGTGACATTATTATAGAAAATCTGTGTAGTTTGGCAACAGCGTATCACCGACTCACGAATACACACGAACTCAGGTCTGAATAGCAGCATTCTGTCCTTTAGTCACTGCAGTAGAATTGTCACTCTTCCTAATGACAGGCAATAACGATACCTATTAATATCCAAAGATAAGAGTAAAAGTTATAATCTTACGAATAGTATTTGTTGAGCGAAACAGTGTTAACATTTCATTCATTCGTAGTGTTCTGCCCAAGGGAGGAGAAAAAGAAGACAAAGAGGAAGGCAGAAACTAGGAAGACTGGAGGATGTTGGATTTGCAGTGAAAGACCTGCCCTTGTGCGGAACACTATGAATGAATTAATAACATTTAGAGGAAAATTATTTTTTCTGAGAAAAGCATTCGTTTGGAACTAATATCGTAATAGTTTTTTTGTTGTATTCTATCCAAGTTTGAGATGGGCAGGACATGTAACACGTATGGACGAATCTAGAAATGCATATAGATTATGCAGAAGATTAGGGGCTGCCAAACAATAACTACTTTCAAGATAAAGCTAAACAATTTCTTACTGACGCAGACAAATTGAAGTTGTAATTATAATCATAATCGAGTTTAATGATTTAATTATATTTAGGTATGATTATTATTATTAATGTTATTATTAGTACATAATTATTTCATTGGAGTGTTGGGAAGGTAAAAGAATTGTTATGTATTGTATTGTATTGTATTAATTATGTTTTGCTCCTTAGCAATATAGTAATTTTGTATTTTTGTATCGCACTGGTTGAGTGGAAGAGAAGGCCGAATGGCCTTAACTCTGCCAGTTAAAATAAATCATTATTATTATTATTATTATTATTATTATTATTATTATTATTATTATTATTATTATTATTATTATTATATAGAGTGTTAGTTGAAAGGCCGGAGAGAAAAAGATCTTTGGGGAGGCCAAGACGTAGATGGGAGGATAATATTAAAATGGGTTTGAGGGAGGTGGAATATGATGATAGAGAGTGGATTAATCTTGCACAGGACAGATGGCTGACTTATGTAAGGGCGGCAATGAACCTACAGGTTCCTTAAAAGTCGTTTGTAAGTACGTAAGTAAGTAACTCTATCCAAGTAATACGTTGTTGAAATCTGCACTGTTATATCACTTATGGCCTTAATTCTGCCAGTAAAAATAAATATAGTAAATAAATAAAAGTGAATACATAAATATAATATAAATCATTCACTCCAGAAAGTCTCATATCACATTAAAAATTGGTTGCTGAAATTACCTACCTGGTACAAAACCTCTCCTTTCCGTCTTACTTAAAATACCAGCTGTCACTAGCTGACGATTCCATGTATTATGCATGGATAAATTTGCATGGATATCATTAATGTATTATTGCATTACTGAATTTGAAAGGAAAGCGATACGTTTAGAACCTCATTACAAATCACTAACATTTTTAGGTGCATTTCACTATTAAATTCCTATTTTGATAAATATGATAAGGGCTAAAGGTGTCACACTCAACGGAATTTGAACTCGGGACTACAGTTTGAAAAGCCCACGCTCTAGGTATTGGGTCAACGGTCAACTCGTATCGTATACGAGAATCTACCAACCGTTCACAGTTTGTTATGTGGTTGTATTCGGTGGAGTTACTTTCAGTGACCTTTTCCAGGAATCATTTAATGAGGTTTATATACTGTTCTCGTTAACCGCGGCTATTCCATCCCACATAAAATTGGCATCCCTAATAAGATGCCAATCATCGCTGCCATATACATGCGTCTGACATACATAATGTATTGTGTGGTAGAGAAAACTAATATTTCAGAACTGCCCCTGAAACTTGCGTTAACTTGTACTGTTTAGGGCAGACACTCGTATTGTCCCTTTAATAAAATGATACCATAAAAGTATAAAATTACAATGTTCAACATGCTGTTACGTGACCACAGTAGTTGATCCTACGGAAACAATAGTATCTCGAAGCTGACACATTTTTCTCTTTATGCTGCTTGTGTATTTCGTTATACACTAGAACCTCTATTATTCGTGGTAATGAAGGAGATACACTGAACGGTTAATCGAAAAAAAACGGATAATCCATACCATAAAAGATTTTCATAAATTAATTGCATATTACTTTAGCTTACAATTTCGTAATTTTCTTCGTGTTATTGTGTTTAATGTACTATGTAGTGGATCAGGAGTTCGCTGAAAGTTCGGTTGTCAACAACGGGCTCTTAATGGCCAAGGGTTGATGGTTGATGAATGTCTGCGGAAAGATAGGAATAGTATGTCTCATGTTGTAGAGTTACATACTTTATGCACTTTATCCCTGTGTTTTTATTAAATCGCGTACTGTTTCTCTTTTCCCAACCTCTCAATTATTTGTAATTTTTTTTTTCGTAATTAACACAATACGTTTTCGTTTGACAGCTGCGGAAGACAGTATGCATAGAAGTTATACAATACGGCCACTCGAATAGTAAGGATAAAGAAAGAATAGTGCACGGATTTGTGGAAGTTCTTGGGGTAATTTCTTTGAAAGCGGGTAGTAGTACAGGGACATCATTTTATTTTTACTTCAATTTTTATTGTACCTGTTTTTCTAAATGTACTTGACTCCCACCCCTTTCAATAATGTCCTTGCTAACGTCAGTCACACAAACTTACGGCCGCTGTTGCTAGCAGTGAAATAAATCGTACAGAGTACAGTGTGTTTCAGAAATATGTTGCATTTTCTATAGAAGAACACGCTTATATTATTGAAGTTTATTTTCACACAGTTATGGTGTGTAGCATAACTGAATTTATCTGTGTGGACTGAGCACAAGTGAAGATTAGAGTTACCGAAAGTACGGTACCCTATAATATGGTACGGTACTTAACAGCATTATGTAAACAAGAGTTTTGTTATATTGTTTGTAGGTATGAAGGACGATGATGGAAACTGGAATTACAATATAACCGAATGTGAACAACAGTTTTTCTTTTTTTTTTCTTCACAATTTCCTGATTATATCATTACGGAATATTTTCGTAGAAATGTCATTAATCTGGTAGATAAATTTAGAGCAACAGAGTGTACAGAAAGGAAGAAAAGTGTAACATGGTCAATAAAGGTGACAGAAGATGCTGTAGAAGATGCTAGAGAAAGGATGCAGCGAGGTCCTAATAAGTCTGTCAAGAAGTTGGCTGTAGAAATTGGGGTTTCTTACGGAAGTGCTCACAAAATTCTCAGGAATAAATTAGATTAGTAATATGCTGAATAAAGTAGACATTACATAATGTATATAAGCGCCTGAAGACGTGAGTTTGTGAAGAAAAATTGTTACTGTCCTACTGTTTTTTGATAATATACTGTAAAGTAATGACCAAACTGAAAATCGTAATACTATATTTCCTTGTAACATATGGATACAGTACTTTTCTCTCCTCCTATAGTTAGTAAAATGATTTGTTTACATATTGCACTAGAATTCCAAACTCCTGAAATGGAAGGGGGGTAACAGTGTTTCCGAGTATAGCCAGGTTAATGTTAAAAATGTTAGTAAAAATAAAGTGATGTCCCTGTACAAGTAGACTAAGTATTTCTGTTGCCGACAGCAAAACATTCTTATTACGTACTGTGATACTTGTAAGGGTTAAGGCTTGTAATAACCATCTGTAGAAAAACTACGCAGAAACATAACGTTCATATTTTTTCTAAAGGAAAAAAGGAAGAAAAAAGAAAAGGAGCTAGTAAAAAAGTCGGATAATCCGACAATTGGTTAATAGGATAACGGATAATCGGGGTTCTACTGTAGTTCAGTTCCTTCATCATAAGTTATTGAAAATGTTATTAACAACTGTAGTTTTTTTTTAAATTCTACTCAATATACCGGGTGGCACAAAAGTCACTTTATACTTCACAAAAAATAATTTTCTATGATAGTCATAGAAATAATTTCGCCTCTTTTCGTGTTAAAATTATTTTCGTTCTGCATTAACATATATTTGTAGTCTGCGTGGTAGGCCTACACTCTGCTACATATGAGGACACAGCTCAGTATTCCTGTCAAAAAACTCTAAGGCTCCCCAATGTAACCCTTCAGATGTTCAAGAGTTTCTGGCTTCCTCCTTTACATATTAAGTATTTCCCCGCACCCCATAGTGGATGGAATGACATCGATCGGGTGAACGTGGAAGCATTTCAATGACTGCACACCGTCCTGTCACTATAACGTTAATAACTTGATCCAAGTATAGTACACGAACGCCTATAGCATAATGGGTAGGAGCTCCATCGTGCTAGAAGTAGAGTTCATCCAAGTTGTCCATGTGCACCATGAGTTCTGGTACCACATGTAAACAAACAGTAACATTGATCACGTGCAAACTGTTTGCTACGCTCGACGACAATGTTTTGTTTATCTATTTTTTCGTCGCTAATCTGTGAAACTTCGATAATCGTTGATGCTAAGTATAAACGCCACTAGTAAATTACTGGTGCTAAATTTCATTCACCACACAGTCATTCATTTTTAAGAGTGTAAAGTGACTTTTGCGCCACTCTGTATATGCATACGTAATATAATTTTACTTGCATCCAAATAATAAGATGAACGTTTGTTTCACGTATTACACAAAAACATTCTTAATAATAATAAAGTAATTATAATACTAATAATACTAATAATAATAATAATAATAATAATAATAATAACGAAATAATAATAAATAGCCTAAAATATTCCATAAAGGCAGTGACCTCTCTCAATGGAAGAAACTCTTCCCACGTATCCTATATCTGAGCTACGTATGTCGGTTTTCCTGACACTGTTTATATTTCAGACATTAAGCTGTAAAGGCTGGTTCACAATAAACCGGGAATGGAAACGACAACGTGAACGAGAACGGAAATATTGTTAAAGTAAATATATTTAAATGTGGGCATTCACAATAGTTAATTGTGAATGCTCACATTTAAATACATTTATTTTAACAATAGTTCCGTTCTCGTTCACGTTGTCGTTTCCATTCCCGGTTTATTGTGGACTAGCCTTAACACTAATGCCACTTAGGCCTTACTTATATCTTACAAAAATGGCTTTCAGAGAACCTGGAGGTTCATTGCCGTTCTCATATAAGCAAGATTAATCCAGTCCCTAGCATCATATCCAAACTCTCTCAAATCCAATTTAATATTATCATCCTATTTATGTATCGGCTTCTCTAAAGGTCTTTTTCCGTCGGGTCTCTCTCATAACACAATCTATTCGCATTTCTGTATTTACTCATATGTGCTACATGATACCAATATTTAGCTTATTGTTTCAAATATCTTTGTAAACTCACTTCGTTGATATAATAATTACCCAAGTTGATTGTAAAGTCACTTCATCAGTATTCACACGTACTTAGTGAGTCGTACGCCTAAACCCTAGGCTATAGCCAAGGTTTTGATTTTCTGAATTTGTTGATAATAATATGGATCCGTTGACTGCATTGAAAGACTAATTGGGAATGCATCCCACTTTTATGACTTTTCCAAAATAAAATAAATATGTTAGTTTGAAAACTCACTTGCGGGCCGCTTACTATACTCTCGCACCTTTAGGGGTCCGCGCATAACAGTTTGAGAATTGCTTATGTATATATTTAAAATGATATTTGAAGGAAATGAACAATATACAGTCATATATTTCTTAAAATTATAAAAGAAACTGAAATTCTACAAAACGCGTGAAACCTATAGTAAGAAAGTATGCTTTATGTTCGTGACAATTTTTTCTCATCTTTAACGGGTATTTGGCCATTTAATAGTAAAAGGCGGTTCACAATAAACCGGGAACTGAAACGACAAGGAGAACGAGAACGAAAATATTGTTAAAATAAATGTATTTAAATATGAGCATTCACAATTAATTTTCACGTTCCCGTTCCCGGGATCCGGAAAGCTTCTCGTTAACTGTGAATGCTCATATTTAAACACATTTATTTTAACAATATTTCCGTTCTCGTTCTCATTGTCGTTTCCGTGCCCGGTTTATTGTAGATCAGCCTTAACTGTTGTCGCAAGCGCTGAATGCTCCTGTGCTACTTCGCAAACAAACACAGTTGAAGTTCTCAAACCCAGCATTCATTACAGTGCTTGTTTCGCTCCTGTCTTCATCTCCGGCTCAGTTAATTCCCAAATATTTTTCATGAGCCGCTGTTTTCGAGAGCATTTCCATAAACTGGGTTTCATGGCCGCGACAAGTAATTACTTCCCCGTAAGATGTGCGGCGTTTTCTTGATTTATTGCGACGCGACGACCTGTTGCGGGGCGCGGAGAACAATCGCAGAAACGAAACGGGTGCGACTGATCGATTCGAGGCAACAGCTGCTAACAAGTAGCCGCTAACATCGAGATTTATCGATGACAACGTCACGTGCTTGGGATGAATAGGGCCAGCAGCCGCCGAATTAATGATGTGTCGTGATCTTTACATTGCGATTTTTTTCTTTGTGCAAGTGAAACCCTGAGAATGTCACTAGCACAGGCTCGGGCACACCGTTGCCAAGGCGACTACAGCAGTGGCGGCGCCAGTATTTTTAATTTGGAGGAGTATGGGTTGAGCAGAAAATAATTGTTTACGCTAATCGGCGATGTATGCAATGGAGGGGGAAAAGAACTGGCCTCCCTACCCCATTATCTCCTGGTCTAGTTGCCTCGTAAGTGGTGCCTTGTTAATGTCACTTGTGGGGTTCAGACCTGACTTCGGACTTGACTGAATAACAACTATCAGTGGCGTTGTGATGAATGAGAAAAACCTGTAAACCTGTGGATGAATCGTAAGTCCCGGACATTCCGGGATGACTCAGAGATCTGTAATGGTCACCATTATTCACATTAGCCGAACGCCATATAGGTATGACTATCCGATGCATCATATAAGGTAGGTGTCCCTGATATGGCCATGCTAAGGTTTGAGAATTTTTCTAGCTGCCATTTTGAAAAAAAATGTAAACCACTTTTTTCTTACTCGTTCTCAGTCTAATGGACTTTCTTAAAACAATTTCCTTTCCCCATAAAAATAGCTTTAGTTGTCCAAAAAGTCCCAAATTCCAAAAGTCTACCTAATGGCCATATCAGGAACATGTGCACATGATACGGCCACCCTTGTTCCATGTTTTACAAATCGTGATTATTTTCAGTTTAATAGCGCAGTTGTATTAAAATTAAATAATTTTGGTGTAAAATGAATAAAAATGACACTTAATAATCTTTTTTATAATTCAAAAGTGTAGTCAAAACAGGTTTTCCGTAAAAAATGAAGTTGTTTTTCTTAAAATACAAAATTTTTGCGTAATCCCAACTATAAGGCATGTAAATGTGTCAGGTGAAAAAATAAAAGTGAAATGAACTTGATATGGCCATGGTGCATTTGATATGGCCATTTCAGGAGCAGGTAAGCTTTTACGAAAATCGTTTGATTATGAACAACTCGTAAAAGATACGCCATCAACTACAACACCAACCAATAGAACATTAAAAGCTGAATGGAGTACGATGGTTTTTGTGAAACAAGTCTTTGAAAAACATGCATAAAACAAAGGAGACTTACCAGAGAAAAATAAGAAGAGGTCACATGAAAACCACAAAACAGGCAATTGACGCCATATTGCTCAACCTGATTGGATGGAAAACGATCAAGTGACATACCAGGATGCCCTTTCACTGGATGCTGCTGCAATTTAGCGGATTTTTTGGTTAACTAACTCACAACAGGAGGGTGGCCATATCAGGAACATGGCCATAACAGGAGCACCCACCTTACTATCAGTAGACTTCGGATTCTAGACTAAATGTATATATATTTTTTTCTATAGACATAAACTAAACCATGTATTGTGGTTCCCTGTCACCACGGCATGTGTAACATACTTTAATGTACACAATCGGCTAAATAAATTTAAAACTCCACTGAGCGGTTGGAAAGAAAAAAACAATTCATTGATAACGTTTTTTGCATTAAGTCTTACTACAATAGAGGAGAAGGTGGAAATATGGGCTACCATTTTGTTTTCCTCATAATAATGGAAAATGGTAGCTCATATTGCTTGGAAATCTTTATTGTCATACAAAATAATTATTCATATCCAATTTTTCCAGTCTTAAAGGTCAATAGTTGCAATAGATATTTGCATATAATTACTTTTTGAAAGAAATACGAAGTGGTCCTCTATAGGTAATGGAGTCTAAATATGGGCTACCACAAAAATTTGAAAATAAAATTGGAAAAAACAAAGAAACGTAAGTAGAAAACCTATGTTACATCATAGCAATATTCGGTAACAAATAATGCAAATCACGATAGTGAATATACAGACGTGTTAACGTGCTGGTAATATGGGCTACATATCCCTTATTTGACACATAGCGGTAGCCCATATTAGCAGCATCGACTCATAAAGGTTTCTAAGATTATGTATGGAAATTGTTGTTCTAAATAAATATTACTCTTATGCCATGTGATAGAGCTATTCTTCATCTGTGTAACACATCAAGGGTGATTTCTAAACACGAAATATATTTCTTTCAATAAAATCAAAACTACATACCTGCAAAAACTTTGAAATTGATGAAAAACACAAAGGACACACTACATCCACACCACAAAGACAGCTGATTTGTGTCTTTGTGCACGCAGACTGATGGACACGAGATGTACTTTTAGAGTTTTTTCGCTAGGTAACAACACAATATATAGTAAAAAACGAGATAGCCCATAGTACCACTCCTAGCCCATATTTCCACCTTCTCCTCTATGTTTGCTGAAGATTGAGCTAAAAGCTGACAATTAGAAGAAATAAAATCATATTTTCTTTTACACATATTAAACTACCGAATTTCATTTTTTGTCAAAATCGACTGTCCACGACTGCTTATTCAATATATTCGCAGCTACCCTCCAGATCTGGAGATCGTCTCTTCCATACGAAACCTGAGGAAGCGCCACGCTTGTGGTGGTGATGTTCGATGTATGCTCCTCTGGTAGCTTTGCAGACTTCTAAGCTGTACTCAAGGCTTGTTTGGTGTTTAGTAAACTATCAGAATACATCTCTGAACCTCACAAGTGATATAAAAAGCGCCACTTATGAGACAACTAGGCTAGGAGATAATGGGGTAGAGTGGCCAGTTCCTTTCCACCTCCATTGCGTGCATCGCCGACTATTACACTAATCAGGCTTCATATCCATACAAACAATTGTTCTTTCTCTGACACATATCGTCAAGTGAGATGTACTGCCTGATAATAATAGAAGTACATATCAGCCAGAACCTCAATCAGAGGATACTCAAGGCTTAATATAATGAATATATGTGAATATTCTACACTTCGGGAAACAATTGTGTATTGCGTTGCAGAGAATTGATTAAGCTTACTTCGAATTGATTGACTATCCCTTATATTTGCTAGACTGCCTAGCTCAACACCTCCATCGTTTTGGCTTACTACCAGACCCAAAATGTAGCTTGTGTGATCTACAAGAAGATATGAACAGGGACCACCTACTTCGCTGTCCAACCTTAACCAAAATGAAAGAGTGTGACCGATACTGGGAGGCGAGGAACTTAATGAGACAATGAAGGACATTTTCTTCTCCTTTTGCATTCTATGTCTTTTTTTATTTTATTTTATTTTTTATACTAGATTTGTGTTTAGGCCAAAGATGTAAATCTCAGTACCTGTCATTGGAAAAATAAATAAATATTTGCCAGATTTAGTCTCCTCTAACTTCTATTTCCAAAACTGAAAAAAAAAAATAATGGAAAGAAGTTTTCATAAAATGAAGAAGTAATAAGTGTTGTGGAAGTATGATTTGGAGACTAAGACAAAATAATTATTTTTAAAAGACTTAGAATTGTTTCATAACCTTTGTGCTAAGAGTATAACGTAAAAGATGATTATGTTGAATAAATGATTTTTAGGTACTGTAAATTTTTGGAAGGTTTGGAAGTAAATCCCGAAAAGTCAAAATATATGATTATGTCTCGTGACGAGAATATTGTACGAAATTGAACTATAAAAATTGGAAATTTATCCTTTGAAGAGGTGGAAAAATTCAAATACCTGGGAGCAACAGTAACAAATATAAATGATACTCGGGAGGAAATTAAACGCAGAATAAATATGGGAAATGCCTGTTATTATTCGGTTGAGAAACTTTTATCATCCAGTCTGCTGTCAAAAAAATTGAAAGTTAGATTTTATAAACACTTATATTACCGGTTGTTCTTTATGGTTGTGAAACTTGGATTCTCACTTTGAGAGAGGAACATAGGTTAAGGGTGTTTGAGAATAAGATGCTTAGGAAAATATTTGGGCTAAGAGGTATGAAGTTACAGGAGAATGGAGAAAGTTACACAACA
The DNA here is from genome assembly GCF_040183065.1 of Periplaneta americana. Classification (NCBI taxonomy): domain Eukaryota; kingdom Metazoa; phylum Arthropoda; class Insecta; order Blattodea; family Blattidae; genus Periplaneta; species Periplaneta americana. The sequence continues at coordinate 42,395,471 of NC_091121.1, read as the reverse complement.
TAAAACTGCACGCATTGTATTCTTCACCGGACATAATTAGGAACATTAAATCCAGACGTTTGAGATGGGCAGGGCATGTAGCACGTATGGACGAATCCAGAAATGCATATAGAGTGTTAGTTGGGAGGCTTGAGGGGAAAAAACCTTTGGGAGACCGAGACTTAGATGGGAGGATAATATTAAAATGGATTTGTGGGAGGTGGGATATGATGATAGAGACTGGATTAATCTTGCTCAGGATAGGGACCAATGGCGGGCTTATGTGAGGGCGGCAATGAACCTCCGGGTTCCTTAAAAGCCAGTAAGTAAGTAAGTAAGTAAATTTTTCCATTGTGGATTAAAAACTTATAAATGCTGTCTCTTTAAATCCATAAGAAATTTTGTTCTACTTCGAGTAAGCTTCATTACACAGCATTTTTCCTTAAACCTTTCTGCAATATTATACAACATGCCTACAGGAGAACACGCAGGGAGAGCACTTGGGAACCCTATACGAAGACGCATGCGCCGAAAACATTTTCTTATCTCAACAATTTAATACTACTCCTTTTCTTCATTTATTCACACAGCCCAGGGATGTATACACGACTTTCTGGCATGTAATTTTCTCCCCCTCCTGAGGTAGTTCATCTCCCTTAGCCTTATATATTTAGCTCAGCCTTTTGTTTGTGAATACCTGCAATTTATCTTCCCCAGAATCAAAATCGCAGTCAGTTTCCTCCCAGCGTAGCTTATAATGTGGAACAGTGAATATCTTCGTCAGAGCGAGTGCGTCATCGTCGTTTTATGGCCATAATCATAATCTTCATCTACATGGTAGAACTGTTGACCCGCCTAGAGGGCTTATACGTAATTGCATATAAAATCATTATAAATCTGCTAATATGTAAACAAGATTGCAGCTGTAATTTTATGTAACTTTACAGCTTTGTAATGGACCATTTACAATTGGTTTAAGTGCTAGACATAACTTTTAGTTGTATAGTTTTTCAATTTGTACTCACTATTACCTACTATATAATTTGATTTTTATTGTCTATTTGTTCTGAAAATTTTATTTAAAATAAACTTTCATCTTATAAGCCTTTCATAGAAAACCATAGCTTCTGTCCTACCCATTAATAGTTTTCTGCCCAATGGCAAGTCCTTCACTGCAAACCCAGCATTCTCCAATCTTTCCTACTATCTGAAGAGTCCACTGCAAGAATGATGGGTGTCATTTGGAATACATTTTGCAGGAGAAGCAATTGAAAGTTTGAAATGCTTAGCGCTCAAAGCTTAACTGTAATTTTCCGATCATTACTGGACAATGACTATCAGTGTTAATGCCATATAACTCTGTATGTACATTCTATATGTCTTAAGCTATGCATTGACAGTCTTGGTTCATTTTCGACAAGAAAGTGACATCCATCATTCTTGCAGTGGACTCTTCATCTGTCTTCCTCATCTGCACATACAATCCATATATCTTAATGTCGCCTATCATCTGATATCTTCTTCTGTCCCAAACTTTTCTTCCGTTCATCTTTCCTTCCAGTGCATCCTTCAGCAAGCAGTTTCTTCTCAGGCAGTTACTCAGCCAATTTCTTTTTCTCTTCCTGGTCATTTTCAGTGTTGTTCTTTCTTCAGTCTCTGTTTCTAGAACAGCTGGATTTCTTTTGAACGATATGTTTTTATTATTTAATGCAATAAAATAACACCATCCTAATTTTCTGAATTTGCTAGGATTGCTTGATCAATAACAGATAATATTGCATTTAAACTGAAATCATCTACTTCAAGATTTATTTTTAGTGTATTTTTTTTTTTAATAATCAACTTTATATTGAGACTTATTTCATGTCAAATTTCTTATTGTAACAGTTGACTCTAAAGTGACTTGGAAAGAGCACATAAATACATTATGCATTAGATTACCTACAGTAATTTTCTATTACATTTTAAAGCTTTAGTGCTCAAGGATTATTTCTCAGGAGTGGATACTATGCCTTTCTTTTTTAATATTTACCTACGGTACATATTCGGAGAAACGGAAGCAGAATAATAAAGTTCTTGCTTTATACAAACAGGCTTTGCACGTCATCTTAGACGGAACAGTAAATGGTGCCCATTCTAGATCTTTATTTATTGCAGAGAGTATTCTTACGATAAGAAATATTTATATACAGAATGAACCGCAACTAATGTTATTGATTTCGGAGGGTTATTCTTTGAGATATATCAAACAAAACAGTTTAATACAATTTTACTCGTTTTTGCTTCCTTTTCGAGATAGAAATTGTTTTATATGAAATATTTCATAGCGTGTTTTGGGAAAGACATTTATTTAATTCTAAATATACTGAGTCAAATTAAGAGAGCGGTGCATTATAATAAATTTTTATTTTATTTATTTATTTACTTATATATTTACTTATTCATTTATTTACTTATTTATTTATTTATTTATCTATTTATTTACTTATTTATTTACTTATCTATCTATCTATCTATCTATCTATCTATCTATCTATCTATCTATCTATCTATCTATCTATCTATCTATCTATCTATCTATCTATCTATCTATCTATCTATCTATCTATCTATCTATCTATCTATCTATCTATCTATCTATCTATCTATCTATCTATCTATCTATCTATCTATCTATCTATCTATCTATCTATCTATCTATCTATCTATCTATCTATCTATCTATCTATCTATCTATCTATCTATCTATCTATCTATCTATCTATCTATCTATCTATCTATCTATCTATCTATCTATCTATCTATCTATCTATCTATCTATCTATCTATCTATCTATCTATCTATCTATCTATCTATCCATCCATCCATCCATCCATCCATCCATCCATCCATCCATCCATCCATCCATCCATCCATCCATCCATCCATCCATCCATCCATCCATCCATCCATCCATCCATCCATCCATCCATCCATCCATCCATCCATCCATCCATCCATCCATCCATCCATCCATCCATCCATCCATCTATCTATCTATCTATCTATCTATCTATCTATCTATCTATCTATCTATCTATGTATTTATTTATATATTTATTTATCTATTTATTTATTTATCTATTTATTTATCTATTTATCTATTTATCTATTTATTTATCTATTTATCTATTTATTTATTTATTCATTTATTCATTCATTCATTTATTCATTCATTTATTCATTCATTCATTCATTTATTTATTTATTTATTTATTTATTTATTTATTTATTCATTTATTCATTCATTTATTCATTTTATTTATTTATTTATACTTGAGCTACATTAGGCATTGCAGCCCGAAAGAGCAGAAGCTCGTGCTCGGGCGCAGTTCAGATCAGTTATACAAAATATATCACAAAATTAAGAGAGTTCATTGAGCACAATAACATTAATAAATGGTAAAATAATACAGCATGTAATAATATACAAATAGAAAATACAAAAGTACATAAATATTAGAGTATCAATTTTTAACTCAATTATCTTAAACAATTAAATAATTAATCTGATTTGTTTCTTAAATCTATCTGTGTTAAGTGTACTTAGCTCAGGGCAAGCTTTAATTAATGCATTATATATTTTGGGTCCAAAATTTCTGCTGTTGGTTTCACAATTTATTTTTATTGGTCTACATTGAATAAATACAAAAATATAGCATGAATCTATAACAACAATGTATAGGTTTGAAAAAAGGCTTAATAATGAACAATACAAAATTGTGGGTTGGTCGCCTTTAGCTCTGAGCCCTTCAATTTATAAGCCGGTAGACGGATGAATGAAATCAATGGCGAATAATTTTAGTCTTGTTCTTTAAATGTGCAGAAATTTGAACTGAACAAATGTAACTTTTCGTTCTGGAAAGAAATAAAATTTTAAAATGTTACATTTGTTCGGATCAATTTTTTTTTACCTTTAAAGGTCAAAATTAAAATTCTTTCAATCATTTATTATCGTAATACACTCCTCTCTCAAATTGACTGAGTATATTGGAAATTAAATCAATGGCTTTCCCAAAACACACAATGGAATGTTTGATATAAAAAATATCTCGAAAAGGAAGCAAAAACGATCAAAATTGTATTAAACTTTTTTTGTTTGACATATCCCAAGGAATAACCCCCTGAAATTGATGACATTATTTGCGGCTCTCTCTGTATAGACTTTTCAATGTTTACTTAAATTAAAACGAAATCTTAATAGGTAATTATAACCCAGATCTGAGCTACATAGTTATAAAATAAGTTTTAACCATTGTCTAGTTGTACCTAAATTGAGGCGATCGAGAACAAATACTTGGTTTACGTTAATAGGAACTGAATTATTTAATAAGTTACCTTATGATATTCACATTGTTAGTTGTAATAGATTCAAAGCTTCTTAACACTTTTTATTAAATTCAGGGAAAATTTAATAGTGTTGTTGGTTTGCAATTTTAGTCCAGTGTCTATTTGCTTTCGATTGATGTTATTCTACTTCTTGTACTTGACTATGTCATACCATCTTTCGATACTTTTTACAGTAGAAATAAATCAAATTAAATCGTTTTTGAGGTTCTTAGTGAACATGTGCGACAGATATTCCAAAAATTAATTTATAAAAATTTACTTTTGCATTATTAATCTTTAATTACAACAGAGAAAGAATACATTCTTTGTTTATCGCTTTACATTTTAACACAATATGCACAACGATAAAGTAATTTGTATCAATGCGATAAGATTGCTACATTTGGGTGCCCAGTAAGTCCAACCACGGTTTCACAACTGTCTTTACGTCATCGTTACTTTCAAATCTTTGGCTGCTAAGATGATCGTTAAGAGCAGGAAACAGGTGATAGTCACTTGGCAGTAAATCAGGACTCCTCGACGGATATTCCAAAATCCCCCACCGGAAGTTCTGGAAGAGTTCTCTAGTCACTATGGTAGTGTGTGGCCGAGCGTTATCGTGGAGATGCAAAACACCTTTTGTAGTAGCCCAAGGCGGTTTCGTTAACGACAGCTCTTAAACGTTTCAATGTTGTACGATAAACAGATGCATAGATTGTTGTTCCCCACTGTATAAAGTCAACCAACAACAAGCCTTTATGATCCCAAAACACTGCAGTCATCACTTCGCTAACAGACTTGACGGCTGGTTTCACCGTTTGCGGGTACCGAGAATGTTTTCAAGATATAATTGCACTTTCATTATCGCTGACTGTAAACCCATCTATTGTCGCCAGTAAGAATTCATTCATAGTGTTCTGTCCAAAGGAAGGTCTTTCACTCCAAACCTAGCATTCTCCAATCTTTTCTATTTCCTGCCTTCCTTTTTTTGTCTCCGCATATGATCCATATATCTTAATGTCGTCTATCATTTGATATCTTCTTCTGTCCCGAATTCTTCTCCCGTTCACCATTCCTTCCAGTACATTCTTCAGTAGGCAGTTTCTTCTCAGCCAATTCCTTTTTTTTTTTTCTTACTGATCAGCTTCAACATCATTCTTTCTTCATTCACTCTTTTCAACACAGCTTCGTTTCTTATTCTGTCTGTCCATTTCACACGCTCCATTCTCCTCCATATCCACATTTCAAATGCTTCTTGTCGCTTCTGTTCACTTCGTCATAATGTCCATGTTTTTACTCCATACAATGCCACACTCCACACAAAGCACTTTAATAGTATCTTCCTTAAACATTTTCCAGAGGAGAGCAGAAGATGCTCCTTTTTCTATTAAAAGTTCCCTTTGCTATTGTTATCCTCTTTTAGACTTCCTGGCAGCAGCTCATATTACTGCTTATAGTACACCGCAAGTAAGGTAGGTGTCCTTGATATGGCCATGCTGAGGTTTGAGAATTTTTCTAGCCGCCATTTTGAAAAAAAAAAGTAAACCACTTCTTTCTTACTTGTTCTCAGTCTAATGAACTTTCTTAAAACAATTTCCTTTCCCCATAAAAATAGCTTTAATTGTCCAAAAAGTCCCAAATTCCAAAAGTCTACCTAGTGGCCATATCAGGAAAATGTGCACATGATATGGCCACCCTTGTTCCATGTTCTACATATCGTGATTGTTTTCAGTTTGATAGCGCAGTTGTGCTAAAATTAAATAATTTTGGTGTAAAATGAATAAACATGACAATAATCTTTTTTATAATTCAAAAGTGTAGTCAAAACAGGTTTTTCCATTAAAAAAATTACTTCGTTTTTCTTAAAATACAAAATGTTTGCGTAATCCCAACTATAAGGCATGTAAATTTCTCAGGTGAAAAAATAAAAGTGAAATGAAATTGATATTGGCATGGTGCATTTGATATGGCCATATCAGGAGCAGGTAAGCTTTCACGAAAATCGTTTGATTATGAACAACTCGTAAAAGATACGCCATCAGCGACAACACCAATCAACAGAACATTAAAAACTGAATGGAGTACGATGGTTTTCATGAAACAAGTCTTTGAAAAACATGCATGAAACAAAGGAGACTTACCAGAGAAAAATAAGAAGAGGTCACATGAAAACCACAAAACAGGCAACAGACGCCATATTGCTCAACCTGACTGGATGGAAAACGATCAAGTGATATACCTGGATGCCATTTCACTGGATGCTGCTGCAATTTAACGGATTTTTTGGTTAACTAACTCACAGTGGGGGGGGGGGGGGGTTCACATGCTCTACTGCCTTATTTAGAATTCGCAAGTTTACCTTTTTTTATTTTTCTTCCTATGACCGTGGTCTTCGTCTTGCTTGCATTTATCTTCATTCCATACTGCTCATTCCATTCACTTCCAGTAGCAAATCCCTTAGTATCTTCTCCTCTTCTGCTAACAACGTCGTATCATCAGTAAATCTTATACCCTTTATCCTTCTTCCTCCTATTATCATTCCTCTCATGTTGCCAGTAAGAATGTCTTCAAGAAATTCATGACTACTAATGGTATATTGTTGCAGGAATGACAGGGAACAAGCCGTTCTTTATGACCTAGCGGATTCGGATAGTCCTCGAGGGATTCATTGTGTATATACACGTTCTGAAATCCCAACTCGTGAATAATCCGGGAGGATATTTCACAGGAGAAACTCAAATCATGCTGTAGCTCGCTCACTGTAATTTTTGTTTTTTGAAATCGTATTTTCAACTCGTGTTGTTGCCGGATATACCTACTGTTTTTGCCGCATCTCCCACGACAATTCTGAACACCATTTGCCGCACTCTGCTAACACATCACGTATTCGTAAACTTCCATCAGCTGAAGACGAATTGAGGAGATGGATACAATAGCAACGTCAGTGCATTTTGATTTGTTATTTTACGACGATTTATCAGCTGCTAAGGTTGCCTAGCGTCTGATTGAGATGAAGGTGATAATGCCAGCGAAATGAGTACAGGGTACAGTGTAGAAATTTACATAGCTTTTTCTCTTAATGGGTTGAGGGAAAACTCAGAACAAATCCTCAATCAGGTAACTTGTCCAACCAGGATTTGAACCCGGATCCGTTCGTTTCACGGTTAGGCATGCTAACCGTTGCTCCACACCGGTGGAACACTTTAATGTAATGTACATTTTGAGATGAGATATCAATACTTAAATTATGTATTTGTTTAATAAGTTTTATTCGACAAGCTGTGGTACGGAGAAGGTCTAAAATCTGTGAACTTAAATATATATCGAGAATAAAGACGTTTGACGAAATCCAAGTCATTTCATGAATTTCTTGTCACTTTATTTATTTATTTATTTATTTATTTATTTATTTATTTATTTATTTGCTAACTTATTTACTTATATATTTATTTTTATTTATTTATTTGTTTACTTATTTACCTATTTATTTATTTGTTCATTTATTTATTTGTTTGCTAACTTATTTATTTAATTATCTATCTATCTATCTATCTATCTATCTATCTATCTATCTATCTATCTATCTATCTATCTATCTATCTATCTATCTATCTATCTATCTATCTATCTATCTATCTATCTATCTATCTATCTATCTATCTATCTATCTATCTATCTATCTATCTATCTATCTATCTATCTATCTATCTATCTATCTATCTATCTATCTATCTATCTATCTATCTATCTATCTATCTATCTATCTATCTATCTATCTATCTATCTATCTATCTATCTATCTATCTATCTATCTATCTATCTATCTATCTATCTATCTATCTATCTATCTATCTATCTATCTATCTATCTATCTATCTATCTATCTATCTATCTATCTATCTATCTATCTATCTATCTATCTATCTATCTATCTATCTATCTATCTATCTATCTATCTATCTATCTATCTATCTATCTATCTATCTATCTATCTATCCATCCATCCATCCATCCATCCATCCATCCATCCATCCATCCATCCATCCATCCATCCATCCATCCATCCAGACAAGTAATAGGATAATAGAGGTTCAGTGGATGGATCGAGCAGTTCGAGCCTAAATTGTACTTATGAAAATTCAGGATAGGATTACTTCTTTAATAAATTACAATAATAGTAATAATAATTTTTATTTTATTATTTATTGTAGTTATTAAATGCGGAGTATAATAGACAATGTCAAGTTCCTATATATAAAAGTACAGGTTATAAGCATTATAAATTATTATATCGAGAATTTCATAACTCAACCGAAGAAATTTAAGAGGTTGTGAAGGGGTCTTAGGCAAGTATTTTTAGATAGATAACAAGGGATCTGCGGGTTCAAACTTACACGTAATAATGTGAAATTTTTTTGTGCCAGTATGCCAGTGATTGAGGTATTGGGATTGAAAAAATCTACCACAGTTGGACTCGAACATACTACCTTTTGGCCTATCTGTTACAGCACAGCTTTATGCCGATAATTCGCTTCTAAAATGAGTATAATTACGAAAATGAATTAGGGTTAAACAAAAAGCAGTGCAGCGGCGAATTGTCTCATTATATGCCGACAATTTTACAGATTCCATAAGAACTACATTTTGAAAATACGGTTGATTAGTTCTTAACAGTTGAGATTCATCGAAATTCTACATCCCTATTTCATTTTAATATTGGATTGTGAATATCAAATATAAAAGATTTTAATAACTGATAACTCAGATATATGGTGAGCGGGAGAAGAGTTTTGGGCAGAAGAAGATATCAGATAATAGACGACATTAAGATATATGGATCATATGCGGAGACTAAGAGGAAGGCAGAAAATAGAAAAGACTGAAGAATGCTGGGTTTGCAATGAAAGACCTGTCAGAGGTCCTGAGGTTCCTATCTCAAATTACTTACCTAGAACTCCTCTATAACCAGTGAAATTTCTTCGTCTGAATTCTGAAACACCCTGTGTAATAAAAGGTCACTTCATATATTCAGGCTATAATATTACATAACTACGAACTAACGTGCAATTTAAAATACTTCCATTTAGTTCCTTAATTTGAGTGGACAATTTGTTAAAAAAAAAAAGCCTAATATTAATAATAAGGTGACTGTATTTAACTTCCTCTTTTTTGTATAGAGAATTTATTATTTATAACGATTTTAATGTGAGGAAAATCACTACCTGAATGGCGTATGATGATAATAAATATGAAATATGAAATATAATGATTTTCATCTCATGTTTGTTTTCATCTAGGCTAGATTTAAATTCGTTGAATGTTTAAAGCAGCGGTGACCAAAGCGGGTGTAGTGATTACATCGTGTAATCACAGACGAGGAGTTTCCTGTACATTGTTGTGTGTTTCATTCAAGTACTGAAGGTAAGCAGTGGCAGTATCATGTCGCTCTACAAACTCTGTCTCTACAAGAAGTAAGAGGTGGTTTCGTAGAGAATGAGAAGGAGAACTTTTTTGTTGTTCTGGCGGACAAAATCTAATATGTTTACTTTGCTCAACGGTTCAATTAGGAGTATATAGAAACATTAGTTGCCACGTTGAATAATGTATTATTATTATTATTATTATTATTATTATTATTATTATTATTATTATTATTATTATTACTGGCCACTAAGTATGTGTTTCTATAATTCTTCTGTATGTGCATGAATATTGATATTTTTAGATCTTCTCCCTAGAAGGACAAAATTATTAGGTTTTATCTCAATTTTAATCTTCTTAATCATTAGATGAGGGTAACTATTTATTAGTTATTCATTTAATAATAATATTGTAGAAAAACTGACATGTCTTAAATCATAGCCAGGAAGAGAAAGATGAGATAAATGTAAGGAAGTCAGCTACCTAATGGGGTTTGAAATATATCGTGCTCTAAAACCTTTTAATAGAACAGAGTTTCTCAAAAGATTAATGATTAAAATAGTTTAAATAACTTGTCCATAAGAAGTTTTTAATTTTGGAAAACTACGAATTTCTGGACCAAGTATCGAGAGAAGAATTTAGAAAATTCCTGATTGTATTCAAGAGGAAGGTTAAAAAAAGAAGCAAGAAAAATCGTATATTGATGACAGCAGTGACATTACTGATACAGCAAAGCTTGAGATTTCTATCCGCGGGATTGATCAAGATGTTAGCACAGGAACCACCACTGGTTGTAGTTTTCATGCCAAGTACCTTTCCTCAGTCTCCTTACTTCATATGCTATCTGTCGCATGTAATCACTGCAGCTCGAGTTTTGGTCACCGCTGGCTTAAAGTCTGAGCAAAATCATTACATTTTTATTGTATTTGATACGATTGAATTGTCCGATGTTGATGAGCATTGTTAAACTGATTCCATAATAAATAGATAAGTTTATTTGTTTGAGAATTAGTGTGCGAATTGAAGGATGGAAGAATAAAAATAGTAGAGGGAAACAAGGAAGAATGAGTTAAGAGAAAGGATAAAAGAAACGAGGATGAAGAGTTAAAGAACGAGAAGTAGAGAACATGAAGAAAAATAAATGAGGAAAAAGTGTAGAAAGCATTAAGCACTACCCTTACTTTCATGAATCTCTATCGATACGCCATAACTCAAGCAAGACTGTGATGCGGGTGACCGTCAAATCTCGAATTTCGCCTCCTGAAGTTTGGTGGTTGCTGCACTAACGCTTGTTAAATAAGTTCCGCCAGACACAGGAAGAACTCAATAACCTACATACTTGAACTTTAATTTAAAACTAGATTAATTTCAGGAGATGGTGCGCCACAAGGGGTTTATGATAATGACGTGCCTGCGTGTATGCCGTGGTTTGCAGGAGCAAAGTAACAGTGAAAATTCCTCATTAGCTTTGTTTCACGATAGGAAACAAACCTTGTAGGATAACGGCTGTTGAGGGCGTGATGTTAAGCAAAGCGGCCAATATGCGAGTGGGACTAACAAAAACGAATGGAAGTAGAGTACAGTTAAGTGATATTACACCTTGCCGCCAGCGCTACACGAAGCAGGGTGCCAATTTTAATGCTGTTAACTAATTGGAAGACATTCCTGAGCCGTTTTAGCTGAGACAGAGAAACCTGCATTCCTTAAGATCAGAGTTCTATAAATGTAGGGTATCCTTTGTAATAAAATCAGACATGTGAAGGCTTTAAAAAAAAAAGAAAAAAAAAGAAGTAGAGCTGTTTTATTATGTTTAGCTCATAAAATTATGTTGCCTAATCTGGTTTATTTCTTTTCAAAACTACCCGAAGTTTTTAATCTCATGGCTTATTTTTCGAGTCATACGTATTCAACTTATCGAAGGCCTTCATGATATTCTAAAACTTGCTTAAGTTAACTAACATATTTTAAATTATTTTAACTTTAAAATTATATTCAAATCTCCCTAAAATTATGTGAAATTTCTCAAAGACGCAATTTTAAAATTGTCTTAAAATTATTTTAAAATGTACATAAAATAATAATAATAATAATAATAATAATAATAATAATAATAATAATAATAATAATAATACTTACAAATGGCTTTTAAGGAACCCGAAGGTTCATTGCCGTCCTCACATAAGCCCGCCATCGGTCCCTATCCTGTGCAAGATTCATCCACTCTCTATCATCATATACCATCTCCCTCAAATCCATTTTAATATTATCCTCCCATCTAAGTCTCGCCCTCCCTAAAGTCTTTTTCCCTCCGGCCTCCCAACTAATACTCTATATGCATTTCTGGATTCGCCCATACGTGCTACATGCCCTGCCCATCTCAAACGTCTGGATTTAATGTTCCTAATCATGTCAGGTGAAGAATACAATGCGTGCAGTTCTGTGTTGTGTAACTTTCTCCATTCTCCTGTAACTTCATCCCACTTAGCCCCAAATATTTTCCTAAGAACCTTATTCTCAAACACCCTTAATCTCTGTTTCTCTCTCAAAGTAAGAGTCCAACTTTCATAACCATACAGAACAACCGGTAATATAACTATTTTATAAATTCTAACTTTCAAATTTTTTGACACCAGACTAGATGAACAAAGCTTCTCAACCGAATAATAACACGCATTTCCCATATTTATTCTGCGTTTAATTTCCTCCCGAGTGTCATTTATATTTGTTACTATTGCTCCAAGGTATTTGAATTTTTCCACCTCTTCGAAGGATAAATCTCCAATTTTTATATTTCCATTTCGCACAATATTCTGGTCACGAGACATAATCATATACTTTGTCTTTTCGGGATTTACTTCCAAACCCATCGCTTTACTTGCTTCAAGTAAAATTTCCGTGTTTTCCTAATCGTTAATAATAATAATAATAATAATAATAATAATAATAATAATAATAATAATAATAATAATAATAATAGAAGGATTATCGCACAATGTTCATGTTTCTTTTGTTCAGTTTTTGCACAAATTTATTAGTGAGCTGTTCCTTTTTTTGCACCAAAATAGATGATATCCGTCACAGTTCAATCCACATAGTTTGCACTTGCACCTGTCTTCCGGGTCGTGGTACTTCTCTGTCTGGCACATCCGATGGTGGAATCCATGTACTGCGAATCTAGTCACTGCGTGTCGTAAGTCGTATCTGGCTTGTGTCCAATCCCTGTAGATCATAATTTAAATAAAATAATGTTTAGATATTCTTAAAATTATTCCAGAATTATTTTGAATATTTCTTAAAATCAGAATTTTATTTGAATTCTCTCCTCGTTCTATGTTAAATACCATAACATTACATTAATTCCAGAATTATTGTATGAGATGATACGATATTTAACTAACCTTAAATTTTTTAACCTTTATCTATTGTCCTCAAATAATCATTAATTATTAAGTAAAGTAAAATTTAATTAACAAAAGTTAACTCAATATTATTATTTTAAAATATCCTACAATAATTATTTCAATATCTTTCACTCATCTGAAAATAACCTTTTAAGTTGTTTAAATTGTCTTCAAAGTATAATAAATGATTTAAATATGTTTTAAATGCATCTTTCAAAATTTCAGAAATCCTCTTATAATTATTTTGAATGTTTTTTCGTCTACTTGGTTATTTAACAACGCTGTATCAACTACTAGGTTACTTAGCGTCAATGGGAGTGATGGTATTTATCGACTTGGTATTTGGCGAGATGAGGCCGAGGAGGCCGAGGATTCGCCACAGATTATCTGACATTCGCTTTACAGTTGGGGAAAACCTTGGGAAAACCCCAATCAGGTAATCAGCTTTAAGCGGGGATTGAACTCGCTTTCGAGCGCAATTCTGGATCAGCAGGCAAGCGCCTTAGTCGACTGAGCTACGCCGGTGCATTTTTAATCATAAAATATTTCTAACACACCTACTAATATTGTTGAAATGTTTTTTTTTTTTTTTCATTATTCTTAACATTCAGAATATCACCTGAACTATTTAAATTTCTAGTAAATACTTTAAAACCATTATAACTTATTTCAAAGATAATTTATATTTCTAAATGCATCTGAAATCTAGCTTAAAAGTTGTTCTCAAATTATTTTGCTCTCAAGAACAGTTTGAAATATTCCTCATTTTAACGATCTTAAAATTAATGTCAAGCCTTAAAATGTTAGAAAATTACACTTGATTTTTTCAACATTATACTACGTTTGTTTTATAATACTATGTTATTTCATTGTAAATAATATAATACTTGTATATTATTATACTATAGACATTAACTCGTAATATCATTCATTATATTAAAATTATTTATAACTTACTTCGTATTAGTTCATATCTTTACAATAATTCTGTAGGCCTAACCTCTATACCTCTGAGGGCCATTTTTAAATACACTGGTCAATAAAAGTTAAGCATATTTCCAGTTTACCCAATAATACCTGATATTTATGTTTCTTTTGGTTTTATGTGGCACGTGTTATGTTTACCAATTCAAACTCTTTCATTTGTTTTAGTCTGCATCACTAGGTAACGTCCAAATCACGGCTAGTAAAGAAAAGCCTGTAATTCGAGCAAAGTTCAGTCAGTGTCATTTTGCTTCATAGTGCTTCATAGTGCAGTACAATGGCTCGGAACACCGTTACAATGGCAGACCGCATCAAAATCATCACTTTGATGGAACAAAACATGAGACAATTTGATGTTGCTAACATCCTTCATGTGAATCAGAGTATTGTCTCCAGACTGTGGAGAAAGTTCCAGGAAACCCAGTCAATAGCAGATCGACCTCGCGAAGGCCGTCCACGCAAAACAACACCAGGTCAGGACCGGTATGTAAGGTTATCTGGACGTAGGAACCCTATAGCCTCAGCTACAACTCTGCGCCATGACCTGCGCGAAGCCACTGTGTTGTTGTAAGTAGCCAAACTGTGCGCAATAGACTTCATGACATAGGGTTGTATGCTCGAAGACCACTCAAGACTCCAGCACTCCGTCCACATCACAGGGGTGCTCGTGCAAGATGGGCTAGAGCACATGAGAATTGGACACGAGGCCAGTGGACCAGAACTTTATTCTCAGACGAAGTGAGAATGGGCCTACACCCTGACAACAACTCTATTCGCATATGGAGACGAACAGGGTAACGAAATCATCCCTCAATGACCGTGGAACGTCACCAACAGTTTGGTGGTTCAATCTTGTTTTGGGCAGGTGTCATGTTTGGCCGCCGCACACCACTGGTTTCAATAGAGGGAAACATGACTGCTGCCGTGTATGAGAACAACATCCTCCAACCCATAGTAAGTGGTTTTGCAGAGACTGTAGGAGAAGGGTTCACTCTACAGGACGATAATGCTCGGCCTCATCCTGCTCATAGTGTGCAGCGGTATCTTGTAGAACATGGGATCCGAAGAATGGATTGGCCAGCATGCTCACCGGGTATGAACTGCATAGAGCATGCATGGAGCTTTCTCAGGAGAGCCATTTCCAATCGTCCACATCAGCCATTAACGATTCAAGAACTCAGGAATGCTGCCTTGGAAGAATGGGACAATTTGCCTCAGGAGAGCTTAGATGCATTGGTACTGAGTATGCCCCGTCGCATACAAGAGTGCCTCAGGGTTCGTGGAGGACCAACACGTTATTAAACAGGGTACTGAAAGCACCATTTCCTTTTCTTTGATGATGTACGAATTTCAACTTCCCTTATCTTTTCCGTTGTTTCCAAACAATGCAACTTTTTCATTTCATATTGAGTCCATTGTTAACAAATAGTGTATTTCTACTTTTAAGTTTATTCTGTGGAACCAAGAAACCCAATTATAATTTATCTACTTTATTTTAATTAATGAAAACAGTTATATGCCTAATTATGCTTAACTTTTTTTGACCAGTGTATTTAAATTTATCTTAAAATATGAATACATTAATTTCACTTTGAAATTATTTCAAGTTACTTTAGAATTGCTTGAAAGATCTTTTATTTGAAATTATCTTAAGATATTTTGGAATTCCCCTAAAATTGTTTTATGATTTTTAGTTTCACGGTGACCGCTAAAATATAAACTTTAAAATATAATGCATTTATTTTGGAATTTTCTTAATAGGATTTTAATAGTAATCTTAAATTATTATGGAAAAGTATAAAAAATCTAATACTCGTATTTTTTAAATCAAAATCTTACAGATGTTTAGTTTAGCCTAATTTATTAAAACTATTAAGTCTGAAGTTCTTTTGGTAGGTATCTGATTCTTATTTTTCTTCGGATTTGAAATTAAGTATCTGTTCAAAATTTCGTTTTGTTCTTCCGTTTTTAGCTATTCCTTCTAATCTATTGGATATGTCTTTCTCTTTTCGTCATTTCTAGCCTTTCGGCATAATCCTCATACTCACAGCTAGCACATAACTATGATACTTATTTCCTTTGCGGTACAACCTACCATTTTCAGATCTCTATAAAATGACAATAAAAGCTTTCTTCTCACACCATTTTGTTTGTTACTCTACATTTCATGCCTTACCTTTCCCATGACATCTTCTATCTCGCTTGCGATATACGCGGAATATGCTACGGGACTGTTATTTCTTTTTTTTTTAATTTATGTGGTTGTAAATTCCTACTTTTTGTGCGACTCGTTAAGTGTATGCATATTTCATGATGCTCGTCTTTGGTGTATATGGGATAGTGTTTTTGCAATAATAGAATATGGAAAAAAAAGCATCAAGTTCGCCAAGAAATATTACGCGATGGAATTCGTTAAAATATTTTGTAGTTTAACGATTCGAGATGCGAAACAGAGATCTTGAATAATTTATCAAGTCCTTCTACATCATCCAGTCTAATCTACTTACACTCCTAATGGAGGGTTCTTATATTTTATTGCCTCTGTGAAATATTTTCTATTAGTTAAACAGAAAGACAGCTCAGTCCTTGTCTTAGCTTAACCTTATTGTTTTTGTACCGAACATTGCCCACGCTTGTGGTTCTACCTTTATATACAGCATTATCCCTCAGCTTTTACACACAAGTTTTGTGAATACAGTCTTATCAATTTGGGATAAAATTATTCTAGGACAGCAGAATTTTTATTAACCTCATTATCGTTATCTGCCTTCAAAGATCGGTCCCTTTGTCTTATTTTGCTACTATTTTTGTCAGGATTTTGAACCAACATTCGACATTCACAATATTCTTTCATCTCGTGATCAAAATTTACCAAGATCAATCCAGATCACACACAAGACAGAAGATAGCCCACATACTGAGTGTAAACCATATTCATTCCACTTGCGATTCAATATGATATCGCTCAAAATAAATCCGGATGCATTTGTCGTAAAGATATGAAATTTTATGTACC
Organism: Periplaneta americana; assembly: GCF_040183065.1. Taxonomy (NCBI): domain Eukaryota; kingdom Metazoa; phylum Arthropoda; class Insecta; order Blattodea; family Blattidae; genus Periplaneta; species Periplaneta americana. The sequence goes on along the minus strand of NC_091121.1, from coordinate 42,378,301 downwards.
TACACAATAGTACCAACTTAAATAGAGAAGTAAAAAATGAGTCTAAAGCCATTTATTCATTCATGCATTCATTCATAGTTTTCTGCCCAAAGGCAGATCTTTCACTGCAAACTCAGCTTTGTCCAATAGTTCTTATTTTTCGCCTTCATTTTAGTCTCCGATCAATGTTCAAAAGTCACTAATCACTCAAATAATTGAAGGTTATAGGCCTACTATAGAATGTTAGGGAAATAAATGTAGACATTACAACAAGAGATGAAGGCTTTTGACAATAATAGTAATTTCGACAGGCAAGTTCAAAGGGGAAAAAATCCAACATTATTTATAAATCTGGATTTTTAAAGCTTCGTGTCGCTGTGAAAAATCCAAGGAACATTGAATTACTCCAAATTCTATTTCAAATTAGAGTGTGCTAATTAGATTTTTCACAGCAACGTTTAGCGTCCGAGGCGAATCTCAGGATGATAATCTTCACAAGCACATAAAATCTGTTTACTCATGTGCTGTATAATATTTTATCCATTACTAGATCTAAATTTAATGTTAAATTGTACGCCTTTTCTTCGTATTGTGTTGTTTGTGAAGAAGTTATAAATTAATGAATATGTGGATTTTATTGTTGCTAATGTGTTGATTGTCTTGGAGAGAGTTATTTAGAACATTTTAATTTAATTCTGTGAGTTAAAAACATTGTTTAGGTTGCTAAGGACGGTGAACTAAAGACCAGCTTAGATGCCAGTCATGGATAGTTAATTTATTCCCAAGGTTTTCACGTGTAACGTTTATATTTGACCTACAAAGGATACATTAACAGATAAAATGAAAGGATTTGGTGGAACGGAAATTAACATTGGTCGCCATGGAAATTCTTATAACGTATCCGATAAACAACAATGTGAATGAGTCCATTCCTATACACAAGAGGAGTCCATGTATATACATAACATACTTGAAAGACTCTGGGGTTCTATTATAATCCATAAGGGGACGTCTTGACATGGACATGGTACGAAGGCGCCGAAATTGCTTATCAAAATTATAGATTGACAAATCGAACTGAAACCCTGACCGAGTTACTACGTGAGCCCTGGCTGTCTTGGGGAGGAGCAAGTGAGAAAGCACGGGAGGAAGGGAGAGAGCACTGTGCACTATGTACTTGCAGGTCCACTCACAGTTTGTCAAACCTGCTAACAAAAGCATTAAAAGGTTGACTAGTTGCCTGTAATTCTAGCATAATGGAACCTTCCTACCCGACAGTCGAGGCAAAAATGAAGAATCCGTTATTGTGGTAATACTGGAGAGTGGTTCTTCTATTGGTCGCGATGCCCACACACACCCTCTCAGATATTTACGTAGTGATCGGTGACTTAATGACGAGGAGCGAGGGAGAGAGAAGAAAGAAAGAGAGAGATTCCAGAAGTTGGCGTGTTTTAAGGGGTTTGACTTGAAGTTGTCAAACTATAGCTGTGTCTCGTGGCCTCTTTCAATAATATCTCGGCATCGAGAGCAGCTACAGACCTGTGCGACCACTCGTTTGATTTGTAATCGCGAGTTCTACAATATTAAAGTGATATTACATTTATGTATGACATATTTTAGTGAACTATATTGAACAATTTTGTGCTGAGCTGGGACTAATTTCGGAATGACGCATCATATGAAAAGAAAATACAATTGTATGCCCTTCATTAATTAGGCCTATTCTCTTATCATAGATTCACGTTCTCAATTTGTAAACCGAAACAAAAATAAAAAATTCAAAGTATCATAACTTTAGTTTCATTTCCAAAACTGGGTGACGTATTCTACGTGCCGGTCTATACCTGATACAGAGTAGAATTGTTTCCTATTTATACCGAGTCGACGAAAAGAGCCTTGCTTTCAATACTTTGGATTATCCAGGCAAATGCCGGGTAATCTTCTGGCGAATCCTCGGGCCTCACCTCATCTCACTACATCTCACCAAAATATTGTAAAAAATTGTAGAAATTGTAAAAACTGTAAAAATTGTAAAAATTTGTAAAAATGTAATTGTAATATTGTAAAATTCTGACTTGTTCCACATCTTAAAGCTTCATTGCTTATGTAAGATCTATTGAATATAATAAATGAAATGAAATAACTTATCTAACAAAGTAGGTGATTTTTGACGCCTGGTACTGTGTTACCCTAATGGGAGAACCTGTAAATCAGTGGTCATCAGCACTCACTGAAATGAGCAGAGAGTAACCGGTACAACAAAATATGCTCCGTCGTGCAGAAGGGAGAGGTAGAAAGTGTACCCACCAGCAACACGAATGCACGCTGGTGCTGTAAAAGACCTGCGGGTAAGAGACGCTAGCCCGAAAATGCACTGAGTTGACGACAGCTGCTGTAAATAGTCCTGAAATTTTTAAAATAGTAATTCCAAATATACGGTACGAAACTGAAGGCTTTTCTTCTTTGAAGAATATACATACTTCGTAATCTGGACGTTTCCTTACACTATAGTCCGATCTACATTTGAGATCCAATAAATATCAAAGTTTAAATTCGAAATATATTTATTCTCGGCGAGTGTTTTATAGATGTTCTTGCGGCCAGACATTCTGTTGCTCGTCCTAATGGCTCTAATGCTGCAACCATTAACTAACACGCGTTCCGTCGGAACGGAATTGAATTATCTTACGGCGGTCTATGTGGCTTGTGAAGTTTCCACAGACGCATGTACAAGATGGAAGTCGCGGCGCTTAAATGATCGATGCTGCTGAACAACGGGTCTGATTGATGTATGGGCCGGCCCGGATCATGATTGTGTAATGCGGCCCGTTCAAGTTAGAGCCCATTATTTTCAGGACAAAATTGCTAGTCAGCATTGCGATTCTAACTTGCATATGTCAAGACAGATTTAACTGCCTAACGAGACATTCGCAGTAGTTCACTCAAGTGCTGTTTGCGACGTGTAGACTATATGTCTCAGCCCTAAAGCGCTGCTAGTTCACTCAGGTAACCCAGGTTCGATCCTCGGCCTAATAGTGGTCGATTTTATGGTGAAAAAGCAGACGTTGCAGAGGGCTTTTCTCAAACTACCCCTACTTCCCTCTTTCATTACGTCAACATTCTCTACCTTCTCTTCATTTCATCATCATCTGAAATACTTTTTCTTATTTATTTTTTATTGATTTAATTATTTATTCATTTATTCATTTACTTGCTTAGTTACTTATCGATTTTAAGGAACCCGTAGGTTCATTGCCGCCGTCACATAAGCCCGCTATCAGTCCCTATCATTCATTTATTTATTTATTTATTTATTTATTTATTTATTTATTTATTTATTTATTTATTTATTTATTTATTTGTCATCAATCTTTTCTGAACATGGCATATTTGATGCAGTCCTGTTCAAATCCGTCATTCCCATATAAAATACAAATATAACATATAGTTTTACAAGTACTAGCCTATGAATTACTTAATAATTTAACAACTCTGCTAATAACAGTTTAATACTGTTTAATACTGTATATCTACTATACTATACAACACATCACGACTTCAATAATAATAATAATAATAATAATATTATTATTATTATTATTATTATTATTATTATTATTATTATTATTATAAACTCACTATTTACTATATTTACTATTGCTAAATGTTTTATTATTATTATTTTAAGTCTTCGTTTTACTTGTTTACTTAACTACATAACAGATTACTAATTTGGTTAATTACTCATTAACTAATAGCTTTTGTAGAGTGAAGGTTTCTGTCACATTATAATCTGTCTTCACATGTTGCTTTATCTTGTTTTCTCATGTAATTTTGACTATCAACAGAAATTTACCTACATTATTAATCTTGTCAATGTTTAACGGCCCACTTAGATATATTTATTTATGTATTTTTGTATTTATTTATTTACTTATTAATTCATTTATTCATTTTATTTATTTATTTACTTATATTGGGCGATCGGGGTATTCAGTTCGTAGAACAACCGGCAACGAACTTCAAGGTCCCGGATTTAATCCCAGGTGATAACGGGATTTTTCTCTCTGTCAAAACTTCCCAGAACGGCCCCGAGATTCAATCAGCCTCCTATCAAGTTGATTACCGGACCATTCCCGGGAATGAAAGGCGGTCGAAGCTTGGTACCGACCACACTACTTTATTCTAGTGCCGAGTGAAAAAGCATGAAGTTCTGTCTGTCCCCCAAGCGCCTCCGTAGCGTACATAGGGGATACTTTTATATTACTTTATTTATTGTTTATAATGCAAAAAATATTTATTTTCGTTTCTCTTCATTTTTTAATTTGTCATTTGCTGTAATCTTGCTTTTTCTTGATCCCATTTTCTTTTCTAATCTTTTGCCTGATTTAATTTATTTTAATCCAATAAAAGTAATGAAATATAAGTGAAATATTTTTCTCAATTTTAAAAAAGACGCATTTAGAATTTGAGAATGAACTATGATACAAATGTAAAACATAAGTTTTTTTTACATCTTATGAAAGATGGTTTAAATACTGATCTCAAAATTGGAGAAAGAATTCTTGTGAATTTCCTGTGGCTGAGATTACGATGGTTAAAATGTTAAATGTTGTGTTTTATTTAACGACTCTCGCAACTGCCGAGGTTATATCAGCGTCGCCGGTGTGCCGGAATTTTCTCCCGCAGAAGTTTTTTTACATGCCAGTAAGTCTACTGACATGAGCCTGTAACATTTAAGCACACTTAAATGCCATCGACCTGGCCCGGGATCAAACCCGCAACCTCGGGCATAGAAGGCCAGCGCTATACCAACTCCGCCAGCCAGGTCGACTCACGATGGTAATCAGAATGTAAGTCTAACCACAGCTACGAAATACAGTCATAGATGAAAAGAGAAAACAATCTTCTCTTTTCGACGAGTCATGCAGAGGTTACACAAACGTTTTTATCCGATATTACATTTTGAGAAAATTTATGTATTGTCGTTTAGAGTGAAAAGCGAGAAGAAAATGGTAGAAATTTATAGAAGCTGAAAACGTACTTCGTAGGGAGTCGAATGTATTTTTGCCCAGTCCCGGAGGAATATATCTTTATATTTGATAAGTAATAGCTTTCAACTACGATCCCAACAGGCAAACTGTAACGCAGCAAACAGCCAAATCCATTTTCAGAACAAACAGAAGTATCTCAAGTAAATATAAATTGTTTTAAAACGCAAACATGTATAGAAGAGAACAGTAGAGTGCAGCAATACATAGCGAGCCCTAGTAAGAACACAGCAGCTGGAGTGTCGACCTGTCACACAGTAGACCTGAGTTCGAATAGGGGGGAGGTCGCAGTGTGAATTTTGTGGTAGACAAAGGCGGCATTGGTGAAGATCTTCAAATGGTATTACTGTTTTCTCTCTCATAATTATACCAATCTCCACTTATTATAAGTCATCATCATCATCATCATCATCACCATCATCATCATCATGTTTCACGGAATGAGTCTGTTGTTCCGTTCTGTAGCACTTGGAAAACATCGTATTGGGGTTGCCTACTCGAAAACTGGATAGTCAGCGAACTTCAGTGTTGTCAACTGGTGTGGGTTTGGAATGCACCGGGGGGGGATGTATGTTTGGAATGTATGTATGTATGTATGTATGCAGTGCTTTTTTTCTGGAGAAAAAGGTGGAGGAATTCTGTGTAGAATACATTATAGCTCAAGGGGAGATGATTAGTGTCCAATGCACGGAATTTTGCCGTTTTTAACCTCCTTTTTTTGTTCAACTTTAAGACTTTGAAGGCCTAAGAGGAGTTCAAAGAAAAATTAGGTTAAAAGCTTAATTATTCTCACATCTCGGTTCCGTGATGAAAAATTCAACAAAAAGTTGCCGTTCCGCCAGAAAAAAGTACTGGTATGTATGTATGTATGTATGTATGTATGTATGTATGTATGTATGTATGTATGTATGTATTTATGTAGGGGAGAGTTGGGTAGTATCGGACATCGGGTAATACCGGACAGTGCGTTTCTTTCATCTACCACGATATGGTAGTATCTGAATGACATGATTACGTTTCTGTATGCGACATCACAGAAACGTAACCATGTCAGTCAGGTACTATCATCGTGTGGTAGATGAAAGAAATTCACTGTCCGATATTATCCGATGTCCGATACTACCCAACTCTCCCCTATGTATGTATGTATGTATGTATGTATGTATGTATGTATGTATGTATGTATGTATGTATGTATGTATTTATGTAGGGGAGAGTTGGGTAGTATCGGACATCGGGTAATACCGGACAGTGCGTTTCTTTCATCTACCACGATATGGTAGTATCTGAATGACATGATTACGTTTCTGTATGCGACATCACAGAAACGTAACCATGTCAGTCAGGTACTATCATCGTGTGGTAGATGAAAGAAATTCACTGTCCGATATTATCCGATGTCCGATACTACCCAACTCTCCCCTATGTATGTATGTATGTATGTATGTATGTATGTATGTATGTATGTATGTATGTATGTATGTATGTATGTATGTATTTATGTAGGGGAGAGTTGGGTAGTATCGGACATCGGGTAATACCGGACAGTGCGTTTCTTTCATCTACCACGATATGGTAGTATCTGAATGACATGATTACGTTTCTGTATGCGACATCACAGAAACGTAACCATGTCAGTCAGGTACTATCATCGTGTGGTAGATGAAAGAAATTCACTGTCCGATATTATCCGATGTCCGATACTACCCAACTCTCCCCTATGTATGTATGTATGTATGTATGTATGTATGTATGTATGTATGTATGTATGTATGTATGTATGTATGTATGTATTTATGTAGGGGAGAGTTGGGTAGTATCGGACATCGGGTAATACCGGACAGTGCGTTTCTTTCATCTACCACGATATGGTAGTATCTGAATGACATGATTACGTTTCTGTATGCGACATCACAGAAACGTAACCATGTCAGTCAGGTACTATCATCGTGTGGTAGATGAAAGAAATTCACTGTCCGATATTATCCGATGTCCGATACTACCCAACTCTCCCCTATGTATGTATGTATGTATGTATGTATGTATGTATGTATGTATGTATGTATTTATGTAGGGGAGAGTTGGGTAGTATCGGACATCGGGTAATACCGGACAGTGCGTTTCTTTCATCTACCACGATATGGTAGTATCTGAATGACATGATTACGTTTCTGTATGCGACATCACAGAAACGTAACCATGTCAGTCAGGTACTATCATCGTGTGGTAGATGAAAGAAATTCACTGTCCGATATTATCCGATGTCCGATACTACCCAACTCTCCCCTATGTATGTATGTATGTATGTATGTATGTATGTATGTATGTATGTATGTATGTATGTATGTATGTATGTATGTATGTATGTATTAATGTGTGTATGTATGTATGTATGTACAGTATATATATGTATGTGTGTATGTGCGTATGTATGGTAATGTATTTATTTATTTATTTACACTGCAAATGGGCAAACACCTGGTGGCAGTGGTAACTTAATTACACACAATAATTACACTTAATAATAATAGTTAAAATAATCGAATTAATGAATAAACCTAATGATCCATTATTATATATACGGGGTGGGCAAAATAAAACTAGCCCACGGAAAATATAGGCCTATATAAAATATAGGAATTTATATGTATATGACTGACGCGGAAATGATCCTGACAATGCAGAAAACCGTGGTTTCGATGCAATAATGGGTTATTAGATATTAATTAATATTCTTTAAAGAATATTCATTGTTACACACCCATAATACATGTAAATATTACAGATTTTTTGGGCCAGTTTTATTTTGCCCACCCTATATATGCTTAAATATGACACGCACATATATATTATTTTGGTACTGATACTCTTTCACTACTTTCACTTCACTCTCATCTCATTTACTGCACTGGCACTATGACACATTTTACTGACACTTTACAACACATTTTCATTGACACTATAAATTTCCACTCATCGAAACTATTCACTGTCACTGTAAACCATAACTTCACTAACATAACGCGCTTCACTGATACAACACTTCAAATAAAACAAACAGTTTACACCCTTATTATTCCGTAGAATCATACTTATAAACTATATTAACTTAAAATTGCTAGCCTAAGATCCCTTACAAGCTATTTTGAACTCATTTACAATTCAAACCAAAGGAATAACTCCTCAGGCTAAGTAAATACATGTCACCTTAATTTATATAATGTAACGTATCTTTTGTAAAAATTTACACTTTATATACAACTTTTTAAGTTAGTTTTTAATCTCCTTAAGGAAGGACAGCCTTCAAAGACCGCTGCAGTAAGTCATTCCAAAATGTATGTATTCATAATTTTATATTTCTTAATTCCTATATCGAGTCTTGCACTTCGTCTCGTGACCAGAATATTGTACGAAATAGAACTATAAAAATTGGAGATTTATCCTTCGAAGAGGTGGAAAAATTCAAATATCTTGGAGCAACAGTAACAAATATAAATGACACTCGGGAGGAAATTAAACGCAGAATAAATATGGGAAATGCTTGTTATTATTCGGTTGAGAAGCTTTTGTCATCTAGTCTTCTGTCAAAAAATCTGAAAGTTAGAATTTATAAAACAGTTATATTACCGGTTGTTCTGTATGGTTGTGAAACTTGGACTCTCACTTTGAGAGAGGAACATTAGGTTATGGGTGTTTGAGAATAAGGTTCTTAGGAAAATATTTGGGGCTAAGAGGGATGAAGTTACAGGAGAATGGAGAAAGTTACACAACGCAGAGCTGCACGCATTGTATTCTTCACCTGACATAATTAGGAACATTAAATCCAGACGTTTGAGATGGGCAGGACATGTAGCACGTATGGGTGAATCCAGAAATGCATATAGAGTGTTAGTTGGGAGACCGGAGGGAAAAAGACCTTTGGGGAGGCCGAGACATATATGGGAAGATAATATTAAAATGATTTGAGGGAGGTGGGATATGATGATAGAGACTGGATTAATCTTGCTCAGGATAGGGACCAATGGCGGGCTTATGTGAGGGCGACAATGAACCTCCGGGTTCCTTAAAAGCCAGTAAGTAAGTAAGACTTACATTTCTTGGACGGTAATTTTAATCGATTAGTTAACGATATTGTATCAGTGAAACTATTGATTAGAAGATGGTAGGCCTATTGGTGAGATGAGTCCAGAGATTCACCGTTATCTTACCACGGAAATGTTTCAAAATGTACTCAGCCCCTGCAGGATTCGAACATATCGCAAACTCAGCTTCTGATCAGTATGTAAACGCGATATCGCCTGAGCTAAGCTGGTCGCCCTTGCTCGGTGTTTTCCGGATAGTCTGTATGTATATTTTAATGGTATCGAATGTAGCTTGTAAGTGTAGATAGTTGCATATTATCACAGCGCTGGAAGATGGCTTGTTCACTGAAAGGTAATAAGCAGCCCCCTATAACTCTGCAACCAGTGTGCGTGCTATCATCAAAAATATCCCTTCCCAGAGAATAAACAGAAACTACCATCAGCAAGTGGTCACCAGCCCACGGTCAACAATTCGCAATTTTCCGCGGGGTTGCGAAAATATGAACGGGAGTTTAATTTGGGCAAATCGGATTTGAGTATGTGTGTGTGTGCAATATTTTACGTGTATTATTGGGGCTGTGGCGGCGCTTCTAATGCGGACCTTAATGAACACTCCGGTCGCAGTAGTAAATTTACAAACCGCGGATTAGTGCAGAATTATCTGGGGAAACAGATGGGAATCCGCCCCCTCTCACCTTCACAGGCGAGGAACTGCTCATATCCGATAATGAAAAATATTTATGGCACAGTAAGCAAGTTCAACATTCGTAGTAGTGAATAAATAATATTACGTAATATATTGCAAGCATTGCAAAAATGTAATAAAAGCTTTGCCGTATGTATGAATTTGCGAGCAGTAAAGGACAACTGATACAGAGTCTCCCTGTCCACTACGGCGTCATTTGCAGAGATGTTAAAATTTTTTAATAATCTAGATTTTTCTGAAAACTTAAGGTGACTTACAAACGGCAGTGCATCATCTAAACAAAGTTGCCAGAAATGCGACAAATTTTAACTTTCACTCCATACCATAGAAACAGATAAAGAACAAACACTGTTTTGGAATTAACATATCGCCTGCAACATCAGAGAAGGCTAGGAAAAGGGGACCCTACCTGTTGGATTCGTTGCCAAGAGCTTAGTTCCAGAAGTGAATTTATATTGTTCGAATTTTTTTATTTAAATTTTATTTATGGTCGCTTTGACTACTAGGTCACACCACGACTATATGTTGGGAATGTACTTTGGATTTCCATTTTCTGCCATTTTCATTTACTTACTTACTTACTTACTTACTTACTTACTTACTTACTTACTTACTTACTTACTTACTTACTTACTTACTTACTTACTTACTTACTTACTTACTTACTTACTTACTTACTTACTTACTGGCTTTTAAGGAACCCGGAGGTTCATTGCGCCCTCACATAAGCCCGCCATTGGTCCCTATCCTGACCAAGATTAAACCAGTCTCTATCATCATATCCCACCTCCCTCAAATCCATTTTAATATTATCTTCCCATCTACGTCTCGGCCTCCCTAAAGGTCTTTTTCCCTCCGGCCTCCCAACTAACACCAGTCTGCTGTCCAAACATCTGAAAGTTAGAATTTATAAAACAGTTATATTACCGGTTCTTTATGGTTGTGAAACTTGGACTCTCACTTTGAGAGAGGAACATAGGTTAAGGGTGTCTGAGAATAAGGTGCTTAGGAAAATATTTGGGGCTAAAAGGGATGACGTTAGAGGAGAATGGAGAAAGTTACACAACACAGAACTGCACGCATTGTATTCTTCACCTGACATAATTAGGAACATTAAATCCAGACGTTTGAGATGGGCGGGGCATGTAGCACGTTTGGGCGAATCCAGAAATGCAATTTTCATCTAATGGTTAAATCTTGAAAGAATATTTATTGTTCGTATCTTTGAAGTGGAAGTGGGAACAGATCCAGCCACGAGTGATTGTAAGCATTTCTTTTGAACTTCCTGTAGTGCAATTAGCTTACTATAATGTGTGCATGCTCACATTTCGCAGACGTAGGTCATGGTGGGAAGGATGATTGTCAGATAAAATCGTCTTTCTGTCATTACTGACAGAGTGCACTTTGGGACCAGGCAAAGGGTATAATAAATTGTATGGTGTGTGAAAGAGCACTGTCGGCTATCAGTTTGATGTGCTTTTTCCATTTTCCAACGAAGAGCGCTCTCTACAGTGATTCCCAAGTATTGAACTTTTGTTTGGTAAGATTCAGCTTTGTAGAAAAGAGTGATTTTCGGTATTGAGTTTTTATTGATTTCCCTTAAACCTCTTGACAACATTATGGAAATTGTTTTCTCTGAATTTATTTTTATGCACCAAGCCGTAAGCCATTAAAGTTCTGACGTAAGTAAGCGGGATTTTTGTTGCAGTCTAGCGTGGCTTCGAATCCCACTAAGACTGATTTCCAAGATGGATTTATTTTTAAGATTTCCTCAACTTTAACGTAAATGTCAATTATTTTCAAAATTAATCCTCGGATACTGATATCGCTAAAATAGGTGCACTAATCTCTAACATCATTTCTACCAACTTAGGATAATGACGCAATTGGTAAGCGTCGTTAAATAAAATATTAAAAAATATATTGCGATGTAGATGTGGCAGATAATATGAATCATCCTGTATATTTTTAGAAAACTTGTAAAAGTTACGTATAAAATGTATATAAATTTAATATATAAATTTAAAATACTACTTAAGAGTAGGACTTCCGGTAGATTATTGTGGCACCACTTATAGAAACACAAAATATGGCATGATACAGCTTTGAACACAGGACAGAGGAGAAAATGATAGATGTTTCTTCTATGAGACCCGCCTCAAATTGGGATCTTTTTTAAACATCTTTTTTAAAAAACGGGCTACAAGGAACGTCTGTTGACTACAAATTGAAGTACAGCATTCATAAATAATAATATATTATCTGCTACTTCGATATGTATTACCAACATATGAAAAATAAAATACCCTTTCTTGAGTAATGATATTGAATCCCTACCAACCTTATCAGTGACAGTGGGGCTACTTTCTACGTCAATGGATGAAATTTATACTCATCTAACCCCATCATCAAATCCTACCTATCCTTATCAGTGACAGTGGGATACTTATTACAGACAAAACTACTTGTCTCACACAGAGGAACAACTTGGCACTACTTGTCACAGATAATGGTGCTACGTGTCAAAAGCAGTGATACTACTTGTAACAGTGAGTCTATTTCTCATAGATAGTGGTGCTACTTGTCAAAACATGATGCTATTTGTTACAGCGAGGCTTTTTCGTACAGATAGTGGTGCTACTTGCCAAAGACAATGATGCTACTTGTTACAGTGTGACTATTTCTCACAGATAGCGTTGCTACTTGTAACAGTGAGTCTATTTCTCACAGATAGTGGTGCTACTTGTCAAAAAAAGATGCTACTTGTTACAGTGAGGCTATTTCTTACAGATAGTGTTGCTACTTGTCAAAGACAGTGATGCTACTTGTTACAGTGTGGTTATTTCTTACAGATAGTGGTGCTACTTGTCAAAAACGGTGATGCTACTTGTTACAGTGAGTCTATTTCTCACAGACAGTGGTGCTACTTGTCAAAACATGATGCTATTTGTTACAGCGAGGCTATTTCGTATAGATAGTGGTGCTACTTGTCAAAGACAATGATGCTACTTGTTACAGTGTGACTATTTCTCACAGATAGTGGTGCTATTTGTCAAAAGCAGGGATGCTACTTGTTACAGTGAAGTTATTAATTCTCACAAATAGTGGTGCTACTTGTCACTGGCATATAATGTAGTGAAATAAAGGAAGAAAAGTAATAGCTCTTGAAGGTGAATTATAAAAAGCGGTACATACGGAATATAAACAAGAAATGAGGTGAGGACAATGAACTAATACCAAATCATGAAATCGATACTTATATAAATTTTGATAGAACGCAGGAATATCGCTGATCAAAAAGGTATAAATAATTCTTGTCCGTTAACATAATAATTTTTGACAAAATTCTGAAAAATTAATGAATTTCACTTCTCGAATTAGGATGTGTCTCGATGTCCATTAAATTTAAGATAGGGTATAAAATATTATGCAGGTTTTATTTATTTTAATTATTCAGAAAAAAATAATAATAAATATGTGTATGAATAACAATAAAAAAAAGTAAGAATGTTAGTAAGAGACCGTATGATTGTCGAGAGAAATAAAATAGAAAGCCACATTAATATAAAATGTAGAAAAGCACGAAAATTATGGCTACTTCTTCATGAGATCGATATTAAGCGGATATTAGCTGTATGTTCTAGGAGGCATTGGTATTACACCATCAGCTTCCATTTTCAGTTGTCTTTTTTTTTCAATTTAAGGTAGCAGAGTGACACACGGAAGGCGTTGTCTAGAGTCTGTCTCTTATATTATTCTGCTGGCTCTCACAGGAATTGCATTATTTAATTGCAAGATGTCATGGACAGTATTTTTACTCTCCGGTGTACTTCTGAAACAGAGAGCTTTACTTACACAAGTACTACAAATTCATACCTCAGAGGTCCCTAGTTACGAGACCAGAAATAATAGGCTACACATTTTCCTAAGTGACACAAAAATGTGACTGCATGTGAGAGAATTTCTGAGATGTTAAATAATTCTGCAGAATTAAGCTAATGATCTCTCGGAATGCGTGTTAAATTTTAATAGATAACTTTACGGCCCATACAGACTTTCCTTTTAATTCTAAAATTTTCCGTTATTTGGAGAATACAAAAGAAAATGAAATACATTGGAATAGCTGCAGAAGAACCATTCTTTTGAAGACTAGCTAAAAGCAATATTTTAAGTCTTATGTTCAAATTAGACGAAGAGCATGGTCATAGGAAGAAAAATAAAAAAAGGTAAACTTGCGAATTCTAAATGAGGCAGTAGAGCAAGTGGACAGCTTGAAATACTTGGGATGTACTATAAAGTAAAATGGATTTGGAACAGTCTGGTTCTGGGCCATCGATATATGCGTTAGGCCTAGCTATATACTGTACATAAATATAAATAAACACACTGTAATGTTACAAAACGTACATACTGTATTGTATCACTTTAATCCGAGTATAGACGTTTCACGCAGAAATTAAACGCAGAATAAATATGGGAAATGCCTGTTATTATTCGGTTGAGAAGCTTTTGTCATCCAGTCTGCTGTCAACAAATCTGAAAGTTAGAATTTATAAAACAGTTATATTACCGGTTGTTCTGTATGGCTGTGAAACTTGGACTCTCACTTTGAGAGAGGAACAGAGATTGAGGGTTTTTGAGAACAAGGTTCTTAGGAAAATAGTTAGGAGGCCGGAGGGGAAAAGACCTTTAGGGAGACCGAGACATAGATGGGAAGGTAATATTAAAATGGATTTGAGGGAGGTGGGATATGATGGTAGAGACTGGATTAATCTTGCTCAGGATAGGGACCAATGGCGGGCTTATGTGAGGGCGGCAATGAACCTCCGGGTTCCTTAAAAGCCAGTAATTAAGTAAGTAGTAAGTAAGTATAGATGTTCCACGCAATCATTGGGATTTCCATAAATCCTCCACCAATTTTTAATCTTCATACCATTTCAGACTATCAAATTTCGTAAATTTAATAAACAGTTGTTATTAAAAGAAGTAGAGTATGAGAATGCTGAATGGTTAGGGTGCGAAGAACCAAGAATGGACAGCGGCTATGTAAGGAAGATACAATGCACAGAGATCTTTGGCGATACAAGATGTTTTGGGATGAATAACAATATTGTATAATGTAATATTAATTTTGATGAAAAAAAGTATGAATGAACATTAATGCATTTATATAGTTCTAATTTAAGCTTGTTAAATGTAACATGATACTCTCTGCAGACAAGATCCTGATAATGCGATTAACAGCAGTGTTTGATATATTCTCAGAATTCTGAATAACTGAACTATTCCGAGAACTTGCAATAGTGGTCCTTAAATGTATCGTATAAAGTTGATTGCTTTTGCTATTCAAACTAGAGTGCTCAGTGTTTTAAATGGTTTGTTCATTTACAACAGATAAAATTCGTTCTCTATTCCCACACGTATTTTATCAGCATTACAAAACATAACACAAGTTGCACAATATAACTTGTTTATCGTAAATTACATCGTATGAGTTAAACATCTGAATTAAAAATATGTGTGAGATTTGTACTGCCAGCTAGAATATTCGTGGTGTATTACTCGTATGACTAAAGTTAGCAGGTTAGTTTCATTTTGGAGATGCCGATAAGCTTAATGTTTTACAATGTCAATTTTTTATTTTCCACCTTTGCTTATCTTAATGTTTTTGGATTTATATTAACGTTTTCGATACTCAGTGTGTATCATCTTCAGATATGTATGTCAATATGTGTTGTGAAGACCTAGCCTCTTATTGTGTAGTGGGTATTCACGTGCGTGTGACCTATCATGATATCTTAATTTAGCCAAAATTACTATAAATGTACTTGATGCAGTGTGTGGTTGCTTGTTATGATTCTGTTAAAATTCTTTCTTTTGAAAGCACACATAGGTAAATAGGAAATTATGTTAAAACCAATATTATGACACACATATAAACAAGTAAAATATACACTATAAAACACTATAAAACACTGTAAACACTATAGCACTTTAATCATATTTATGATTGGCTGTGTTAGCCTGTTATGTCGTAAAATTGGGTTGTTGTTACTGTTATTGGTTAAAAACACTGTCTTTCTGACGCACTTTCACTGATTATCTGTAGTATGGTGTTGTATGTTGTTGGAGTTTTTTGTAGGCTTATTGTTTTTTAAATTTTGTTGTTCATGTTGACTACTGTGAAAATCATTGATGCTGTGTGTAAGTACTTAGGCGTATATGATACAAGATATTTTTGTTGAGTCCGTATATCTAGTTCAGCCGTGCGTGTCTGCAACAATTTACATGGTATTAATAGACTGAATTAAGACGATTTTGTTTTATTGTTAAGTTGAAATTTATCTCGCGTAAAACTGAGGCATGGAAAATACTTACAATTATAGCTGATGTCGGAGTGTTCCTGTGTGGTGCATGGCTGAGACTAGAATGGCGGGCTCAATTACAGTATTTTCTTAATGTACGTCATCTGGAATAGGAAGTGGAGGGGGTATTGGTGGGACCTGTGTGGTTGTTGTGTATGTTTGTTTTGGCGGGAATAATTTAAATAAGTTAAAAAGTGGGTTATTTGTATTGGCTATTTGTTCGTTGAGAAGGGGTTTCCTGAGTTAAATTCTTTTATAATGTGGAATTGTTCCGCGGTGTCTATTGTGGAGTTATTTATGATTTTTAATATTTTTAATGTATCATTTATATTTGTTAATTCATGATTTTCCTCGATGAGGTGCTGTGAAAATTTGGATTTGTTCCTATTGTAAATGAAATCGGAGGTGTGTTCACGGTATCTAATTTTGAAGTTACGTCGAGTCTGACCTATGTATGTTTTGGGGCAATTTTTACATTTCAATTGATATATTCCGCTGTTTAGTAATGGTTCGTTGTTGTTGGTTTTGTTCGGGATTATATTGTTTAGTTTATTGTTGGTGCTGGGAGCTATATTGATGTTTTGTTTTTTGAAAAAATTACAGAGTTTGTTTGATATTTTCCCGTAGAAAGTCAAACTGTGCCATTGTTTTTTGTTTTTTGTTTTTTATTTTTGCGGGTTGGAGTGTAGTGGAGTCTTTTTTATTTAGTTTTAATTTTCTTTTTTGTATTAATTTATTGATTAATTGGTTTTCATATCCGTTTTCACTAGCTAGTTTATTTATGTAATTTAGTTCTTTGTTATAATTATCTTTGTTTAGTGGGGTTGTAAGCAATCTGTCAATAAGAAAACGGAATTTACTGATTTTGTGTGTAATGGGGTGCGTAGAATGTTTGTTTATAGAGTGTGTGGTTGAGGTTTGTTTTCTGTGTATGTTGACTGTTATTATTGGGGGTTCTATTGTTATATTGAGGTCTAGAAAATTGAGACTATTTTTATTGTTACTTTGTTCTAGTGTAAATTTTATATTTTGGTGCAATTTGTTGAACTCATTTAATATTTGATTGTCTATGTTTTGAGTGTTTTCATATAGTATTAATGTATCGTCGACGTATCTCGCGTAAATACTAAAATTGAATTTTTTGCTTAGGTTGTTTATGTGTTTGTTTTCTAGATCTAGTAAAAATATGTTTGCTAAAAATCCGGAGAGGGGGTCACCCATGGCTAATCCTGTTGATTGGGTGTATATTTTATTGTCGAATTTAAAGTAATTCTGTTTTAAAGATGTTTTCAGTAATTGAGTAACTTGTTTGATTAGGTTATTGTCTAATTGGGCCTCGTTAAGTTTTCTAGTGACTATATTGATGGTTTCGTTTATTGGTATGTTGGTGTATAGATTAGTAACATCTAATGAGAGTATTTTGGTGTCGTTCGTGGTTTTCAATTTTTGAAGTTTTTTTTAGAATTTGTTTAGTGTTGATGATAGTGTGTTGAGTGTCTTGGATAATGTTATTGTTTAGAAACTTATATAAATGTTTGTTGAGTTTGTAGTTTGGGGCTTCTCTACAGTTTACTATTGGTCTCATTGTCATTTCTGTTTTGTGGGTTTTGGGCAGTGTTTTTAGGTTGGATGCTTTAGGGTTTTTCATAATAAAGTTATGGGTTTTGTTTTTTGGTATGAAAAAAAAATAATAACTGCAATAAAAAATGCACCAGTCAGACTCGACGTAACTTCAAAATTAGATACCGTGAACACACCTCCGATTTCATTTACAATAGGAACAAATCCAAATTTTCACAGCACCTCATCGAGGAAAATCATGAATTAACAAATATAAATGATACATTAAAAATATTAAAAATCATAAATAACTCCACAATAGACACCGCGGAACAATTTCACATTATAAAAGAATTTAACTCAGGAAAATCCCTTCTCAACGAACAAATAGCCAATACAAATAACCCACTTTTTAACTTATTTAAATTATTCCCGCCAAAACAAACATACACAACAACCACACAGGTCCCACCAATACCCCCTCCACTTCCTATTCCAGATGACGTACATTAAGAAAATACTGTAATTGAGTCCGCCATTCTAGTCTCAGCCATGCACCACACAGGAACACTCCGACATCAGCTATAATTGTAAGTATTTTCCATGCATCAGTTTTACGCGAGATAAATTTCAACTTAACAATAAAACAAAATCGTCTTAATTCAATCTATTAATACCATGTAAATTGTTGCAGACACGCACGGCTGAACTAGATATACGGACTCAACAAAAATATCTTGTATCATATACGCCTAAGTACTTACACACAGCATCAATGATTTTCACAGTAGTCAACATGAACAACAAAATTTAAAAAACAATAAGCCTACAAAAAACTCCAACAACATACAACACCATACTACAGATAATCAGTGAAAGTGCGTCAGAAAGACAGTGTTTTTAACCAATAACAGTAACAACAACCCAATTTTACGACATAACAGGCTAACACAGCCAATCATAAATATGATTAAAGTGCTGTAGTGTTTACAGTGTTTTATAGTGTTTTATAGTGTATATTTTACTTGTTTATATTTGTGTCATAATATTGGTTTTAACATAATTTCCTATTTACCTATGTGTGCTTTCAAAAGAAAGAATTTTAACAGAATCATAACAAGCAACCACACACTGCGTCAAGTACATTTATAGTAATTTTGGCTAAATTAAGATATCATGATAGGTCACACGCACGTGAATACCCACTACACAATAAGAGGCTAGGTCTTCACAACACATATTGACATACATATCTGAAGATGATACACACTGAGTATCGAAAACGTTAATATAAATCCAAAAACATTAAGATAAGCAAAGGTGGAAAATAAAAAATTGACATTGTAAAGTTAGCAGGTTTGCGAACTGCTATTCAGAAGACTTGTCATCAACTGCTTCGTTACGGTAGAAGACTGTCATTTTTGCACGTAAAAATATGTAGCATAGTAATGTTATGCATCTGTTGATATTTTGCATCTAACTTCAAAGAATAGTATCGTCACTTCATTTCACTTCTGGTATGGCGACGTGTTTCGATGTGCGTTCTACTCTCAGATTTCCCAGTCTTGTAGAATTACTTAAGCAACGGTTCATTTAGAAGAGAATAATGTCGCAAGGTAAAAGTAAAAAGAATTTTGTGGGCACAACACGCGATGCAGTGCCGTGACCGTCCCTATCATGACGTCTTACGACTTCCTCTGTGTGATATTAGTGAATGACACTCTAAGTGACCTGAGATCGATGCCGGAGCACTCTGTACCATTAGCTTGATTCTCTGAACTGTAGTGAACTGATGTAGGCGATCTAAATAAAGAAGAGAATTCTTGAAGTTTCCGCTTTTAGACACTAGAGATTTCGTGACGTTTCCGTTTTTAGAACATAGGAATGAGGTCATGACTTTGTGTATAAGGAACATGGGAATGTGTTAAAAACGTTGTACTCATGTATAAAATGAGTAACACGAAGTTAATATTCTGCTCAATTTTCTGCCCAAGGACAGGTCTTTCACTGCAGACCCAGCATTGTCCAGTCTTTCCTATTTTAGGGTCTGTTGGACAGTCGGGCATGTTGGACACTTTGTACTTCAACGTGTTACCTCGCCACTTGTGGGCACCACATTCTGCTAGAAGTCAATGACGGAAGTAGCCACGAGTGGGGTTACTTCCGTCATTGATTTCTAGCAGAATGTGGTGCCCACAAGTGGCGAGGTAACACGTTAAAGTACAAAGTGTCCAACATGCCCTACTGTCCAACAGACCCCAATTTACCCTACTCTTAGTTCCCGCATACGATCCATGTATCTTAATATCTTATCATTCGATATCTTTCTGTGCTCCAAACTTTTTTCTCGTTCACCATTCCTTCTAGTGCATCCTTCAGAAGGCAGTTTCTTCTTAAATAGTCACCCAGTCATTTCCTCTTCTCTTCCTGATTAGTTTCAACATTATTCTTCCTTCACTCACTCTTTCTAGCACAGCTTCATTTTTTACTCTGTCCATTTTACAAGTTCCATTCTCCTCTACATCCACATTTCAAATGATTTTAGTCGTTTCTCTTCACGTCGTCGTTAAGCCCATGTTCTGCCCCATAAAATGTCACACTCCACACAAGGCACTTCGCTAGTGTCTTCCTTAATTCTTTTCTAGAGATTCTCATAATATGTTTATTTTTCTATTAAAAGCTTCCTTTTCCATTGCTATCCTCCTTTTGACTTTTTGGCAGCAGCTCATGTTAGTACTAATAGTACATCCCAAGACGATAACTGGAGAGGGCATCCTGCGCGTGTAAGACCCTAAAACGGCCTCTGGCTCAAAGCCAGTAAAGTCAATAAACATCACATCAACATAATATAATATGATTTCTAATTATATATTTTACGCATTTATTGCGAATTAAATCATTTAACATTCATCAAAATAAGACGGATCAATTTTTGTATTATATTTTAAATGATATTACTGTTTATAATCTATTTTCTTGACTTATTATTCGGAAAATGAACATCACTTTACTTAACATAAAAACAAAATTACAGAAATGTAAGTGCACTTTTCGGCAAAAAAAAAAAAGTACGTAATCTTATCAAAACCATCGAGAATGTCAAAATGTATCTGCTATTCAGTTTTCTCTGAGGTAATTATGTAATGATTTCACTATTGTTGCTAATGAACAGTAATAAATACTCCTGGAGAGCATCACAATAGCTAGCCGTATTGAGTATATAAAGGCTCTCAGACCCTTGCTGTTGACAGTTTGTTGTAGTGAATTAGTTTGTTTGAGGTCAGACACTTTATAATGCCTCTATGTCGCCATCGGAGACACTTTGGACAACTACGTGAGTTTCAATAAGACCGTATTGTTGCTCTCCAGGACGCAGGTTGGTCATTTCATCAATTTGGTAATCACAGTTTAGAGGTTCGGGTTTGACTTTCAGGCAGTGTTGAGAGCAGTGGCTGTGCTTAGTAAAAGACAAAGGAGCCTTACAGGAGCTTCAGAGGAAAGCTGTGATCAAAAGAAGGTTGCTGTACCGGAACAAGTGATGATGATAATGATGATGAAGATGCTTGTTTTGTTGCTCGCACTTCTTAACTTAAGGGTTAATTTTGTGCTGTATAATGTGTTGGGTCCATTATGTTCGGCGATTTTGCCAATTACATAATGAACAGTAAATACGGTATTGTCGGACCATCGGTTCTGTGCCCCTTCAGCGCTGTCGTCGTTCTTGAAAAAGTTAACGCCTGCACTCACTCCATTCCACCCGCTTTCCTCCCACCACGTCAAACAGCAGACCACGAACCTTGCCGAATAGGGATGTTGCCAAACTTACGTCAAATATTGTCACAAATAACTGGTCCTCCATGCTACAATATAATTTCTTTCAATCAAAATACATCTTGTATTTCTACATTTTTAAACCTAAATCGCATGTCTCGAATCACTTTCCGTAGCGTTTCTCCCCAACCTTGGAAATTATTGCTTCTCTCGCAACCTTCAGTAATTTCGGTAATTTCTTCAATCTCGGAACTACTTTCTGCAAGGTATTAAATTCTTGTATCTTTTTTCTTAAAATATACAACGGTGCATATGATCTACAACAATTAAAGGTACCCTTGGTCTGTTCTTCCCTGGTGATTCTAACTTTTCATCTCCTGCACAGACTCCCTCTTTCCTGATTTTCTTTATTAGGCGCTATGACCTGCCTATATGAATTACAAAACATATTGTATTAGTATTAGTTAAGTAAGTAATTTTAATACGTAATCAATTGAAATAAAATAAGCCTCACCAGTGATCGCAGCTGCTTTTATCGTTGCCTTATTTATAGGAAAGAGATGACCTGTTTGTTTCTCTTCATCGCAAAATACTATTACTTGCTTAATAATATTTTTTCACCACTCCGTCACAGTATTAGACTGTGACTCCATGCTGCAGTATTCATGTTGAGTTGACAACACTGAACTGCAGGTGCAAGTAAACTGTCCCGCAAGAAGGCTCAAAATTGTGAATAGTGGAGGAGAAAAAGGGAGAGAGGTAGGAATGCAGGGAGAGAAATGAATTACCGAGGCTGAGAAGGAATTAGGGTTCAGTTCGCATATCTTACGGGGGCACAGATCCGATGGTCCGACAATATCTGCCTGGTGATTGAAAGGTTAACATTCCGAAAACAAAATGCAGTAAAATATCAGTATAATTCTAGGAACTTCTGAAATTACTTCTTTACAGTGAAATTTCTTTATGTGGAATTTTCTATTTTAGGAGATTAAGGAATGCCACACAATAATTACTTTCATGAAAAGGCTAAGCGATTTCTTACGAACGCATTGAAATTGAAGTTATAATTGTAATCATGATCGAGTTTAATAATTTCATTATAATTTTGCTCTGATTATTATTATTATTATTATTATTATTATTATTATTATTATTATTATTATTATTAAGTATGTATTTTTTGTTTCAGTTCAGGTAGATTAATTCCATATGTCTGATAATTCGAACGAATTGATAATCCGTAATATTCCTAGTTCCGATTATTATCAAGGCTCTACTATATTTCTATACGATCTTCGATGTCATAGAAACGTAACAAGCCAACTTCCACAAATCTCGAGCGTGGACTACTATATCATGAATATTATTCTCCCATCTGGGCCTCGATCTTTGCAGTCGTCCATCCCTCGTATTATATAGCCACAACTGTGTAAACATTCGCTGCACTGCCCTTCCACCCACGACCATAAGCGTGTTTCGTCTCCTGTCCTTCGCCATAGCATGAAATCAATATTCCTAACAATTTGGGACATCCCATCTGTCTTTCACTCAGGTATCATCATAAACATTTCAATTCTGAAACTTTTTAAGATATCTGTGAATATTTTTCAGGGGGTACATACACGAGTACATTAACAACATAAAAATAATGCAAGAGTTAGAATTTTTGTATCTCATTATTTCCATGAAGTCAGTTTTATTGGGAATTATGCATGGATTATGTTTGTTCTTTTCTTATCATGAAGACATCTTCATATTTGAGTAAAGTTTACTATTACCTAATATTTGTGTTTTTGTTTTATATATTTTGACTACATGCAGTACCTTAAACACTTAATTCTCCATAACTCTCCAACTTTTTAATATTTTTGGTAATTCTTTTTTTTAACTTGTAGCCAATGTGCATATAAAAAGGATGACTTACCAACTTCCATGTAGTTAAATCAGAAATACTCCATAGTCATTTTTGTCCCCCATAGTCTACGTAAGAAAAATTATGAAATATTTAATGTTTTTATTTTTTTAAATAACGATTGTAGATCATCTCCTTTCTAATATCCAAAGGAACAAGAATGCAAAATTTGGTGGAGATATCTTTAAAAATTTTCCGATGTATTACTGTTGAAAAGTTTTATTGCCTTAAAGGTGTGTAATTTTTTTTCTGATAAACGGAAGTGTATATTTTCTCCAACCTGAAATGGTATCTTCAGGTAGGCATTAAGTTATCGTTTATTTTGTTTTCCATATTTTTATTATTTTTTTGCAGTTTCTAATTGTCTTAAAGCTTTGAAGGACTAGGAGAAAAGCCTAAAAACAGAATTATTCAAATCTGTACATACTCATACTTTCTACCGAACTGATGAATTTTTCATGCTTGTAAATTAAATTAATTTGCTTGTTTTACAATTTGGAATTTGTCATTAGAGATCTTTCCTTCTCCACTCCACCTCCACAAATGCTATCTCTTTGTCTTTTGACTCACGTCTTTTGATTTTAATTTGCAAAGAATTTGCTTGTTATATATTATATATTTTTGTGCGAGATCGTGCGTATTTGCTTGTTTTCCGCACAGAACCAATACGCGGTAAGTATGAAATACCACATTCAGTATTCCCAACGTAACACACATAACAATTTCCCTCTTCTTATCGCTTAAGCGCGACATTCATTTTACTGCTTTAGGCTTTTAACATATTATTTTTAGAGACGTTTAACGTACTAATAATTATAAATTGGAAACTTACCACTGCAATTTCACCTAAATTGCAATGTTAATTATTGTTTTTAAATATTTGCAAAAATTAAGTAAAGTCTACTACTCCACAAAACTTATTGCATTCCTGATACAAGTAACATTAAGGAAACCGTGAAAAAATCAACGAGATTCGAGATGCCGATGTTATTACTGCAATATGTTATATAAATAATATTGTTAAAATATTAAAATGAAAAATAAATCATTACATAACCTTACCGTTTGTTTTAAGTTCGCATTTATAGACTGGGGGGGGGGGAGACAGACGTATATCACGGCCTGCTAGAGTATAGTAAACACAGAAAACATTTTACAGCAACAATGTTGAAGAAAGATATTTTGGTGTTCCGAAGTTGGCGTCATTAAACAGAAACCAACATGGAGATTTCATTGCAACTAATTATAAATTCGTCTTTCAGGTATGTAATAAACGATCTTCGCACAAAATAATGTACGATACACGAGCGGTATGTTTGTTTTCATGTTCTCGGAAATTAAAAAAGCTCAACTACATTTCGCTTTTTCAATCTTTTCCTCGACCATGAAAGCGTCAACATACAGCTCTTGTAACGTATATTACTATTGTATAGCCACCGATAGATCTCAGTCGGCAGAGGCGCTTGCCCACTGATCCGAAACTGTGTCCGGGATTGGATTCGATTCCGCTTGGGCTGATTACATTCTTGGGTTTTTTCCTTAGGTTTCCCCCAATCGTAAGGCAAATGTCAGATAGTCTACAGCGAATCGTCGGCCTCACCTCATCTACCCCCCAGAAGATGTATAACCCTTACTTTTGCCGCATTTAAAGCTTCAGTTCTGGTGTAAGGAATACAATAAATGAATTGAATTTAATAAAAATATAAAATTATGCACTAAAAATCAACTTCGAAAACAAACTCAGACAGTAAGTTAGCAAGTTGATCTTAACGCCTCCATATACAATTTGTGCAACAGTCTTTACAAGTATAACACAACATCCTATATGTAACGTACCTCACAGAAAACGATTTGCTAAACTGTATAATAACTAGCGATAAGTTAAAAATGGTAAGGAAAAAGTAATAAAACATAATAGGCATATGCAAAATCAAGACAAAATAAAGGCTTTCAAAATTATATACATTATATGAATGTAATAGTAATATACGTTACAAGAGCGGTATATTGACGTTTTCATGGTCGAGGAAAAGATTGAAAAAGCGAAACGCAGTTGAGCTTTTTTAATTTCCGAGAACATGAAAACAAACATACCGCTCGTGTATCGTACATTATTTTGCGCGAAGATCGTTTATTACATACCTGAAAGACGAATTTATAATTAGTCGCAATGAAATCTCCATCTTGGTTTCTGTTTAATGACGGCAACTTCGGAAAACCAAAATATCTCTCTTCAACATTATTGCTATAAAATGTTTTCTGTGTTTACTATACTCCAGCAGACCGTGATATACGTCTGTCTTTTTTTTTCTCCCAGTCTATAAATGCGAACTTAAAACAAACGGTAAGGTTATGTAATGATTGTTTTTCATTTTAATATTTTAACAATATTATTTATATAACATATTGCAGTAATAACATCCGCATCTGGAATCTTGTTGATTTTTTCACGGCTTCCTTAATGTTACTTGTATCAGGAATGCAATAAGTTTCGTGGAGTAGTAGACTTTACTTAATTTTTGCAAATATTTAAAAACAATAATTAACATTGCAATTTAGGTGAAATTGCAGTGGTAAGTTTCCAATTTATAATTATTAGTATGTTAAACGTCTCTAAAAATAATATGTTAAAAGCCTAAAGCAGTAAAATGAATGTCGCGCTTAAGCGGTAAGAAGAGGGAAATTGTTATGTGTGTTACTGACTGTGGTATTTCACACTTACCGCGTATTGGTTCTGTGCGGAAAACAAGCAAATACGCACGATCTCGCACAAACGTTTATAACTGTTAAACATTTATTGCCTTTATAATATCAGAACGTATAAAAAATCACGTTCAATTGCGTTTAAACGCGAGTCATTAAATATCACTGCTGAATCTAAATATCCATTGAAAAAAATACGTGCAGAATTACAAAAATATATCTCGAACAAAATGATTTCTTTTCCTTTTCCTTGAAGTTAGTGTAAACAAAATTGACAATCGTTGAGCGCAGACGACCCATTATTTTAAATTGGTTGCCATCGTCACTTCCTCGATTGGCTGCGACCTCACTCCAGCAGTCTCTCTCCTTGAATGTCTTCAGTCTCTGCATCATTTACGATGTTAGGTTATTGACTTATTTCTCTCACCACATCTTAGCTACGTCGTGTCTGTGGTGGCAGTCTGACTTCTCAGCTGTAGGCGGGTCTGTCTGAGACATTAACACAACCGAGTTCACACATCAGTGACATGTAACGGGCTTGTCGACCGCTATGTTATTTGTCGAGTAGATGCGCACAGGGAATCAACTCCCAGGCCACATGTAAAACATTTACGCGTGATTGTTATTCTTATGGAGTAAAATACAAGTTCCGTTTGCGTTCATATATTAAAATCGATCGCATATTACAGTTATAGACGTAATAATAATAATCCGTGGCGCTACAGCCCGTGAAGGACCTAGACCGACCAGCCGGCTGCTGGCCTCACGCCCACATGTCGAAGCAGAGGTGGACGATCATGCAACCAGAATGGAGGTATCGTGTGGTTAGCACGATGATCCCCCCAGCCGTTAGGGCCTATAGCTGGTATTCGCAACCGGATTTCGCTACCTATCGTAGCTCTCCAAGTGCATCACGATGCTGAGTGGGCACCGGTCCCATACACTGGCCGAAATTTCATGAGAAGTCATAGACGTAAAGCCGTATGAATATAGAAATTGATTAATATTATTTTGTTATTTCTGTTTAGTCAACTGTCCGAAGACAGGTCTGGATCCCACAAGTAACACCAACAAGGCATCACCTATGAGGTAACTAGGCCAGGAGAAAATAGAGTATGGTGGCCAGTTCCTTTCCCCCCTCCATTGCATATATCGCTGACTAGCTACATATTACACTAATCAGACTTCAGATGCATACAAACAATTATTCTTCCTCTGACATATATCGTCAAGAGAGATGTACTGCCTGATAATAGATGTATTGTGCATATCATCCAGAACCTCAATCAGAGGTGAATATTATTTTATTGTTTCAAAATGGACAATGTAAATCTAAAATGTAGTATTTTACAATTCATTTTTGGTTTTCCGGTAGGTCAGTTACAAAATTATGAAATATATTTATTTAAAATGTTTAGTCATACAGTATGACTTATCATTCTGATTGCAAATTAAGAGCATATCACTACACGCATCAATGCACAACCACGTTGTAATTGATTCCATTTCTTCAAACGTATTAACGTGAGCAGACTTCCATACGAAATGATCGTGTGTATATGTATAATATTTAATGCATTCATGCAGTAGGATCCAGTTGTTCACATTCCAATTATCTCACCGAATTTTACATGTGCAAAATAATTTTTCACCGTGTTTTCATTTCGTCTCTAAATTCATGTTTCTTGTTCTTCTTCTCTCTTCAGGGATTAGGTGATATCACCTGTTCCGGCCTCTATCGTCCAGATCCCTTTTCCCGATCGGGCGATAATTCATTATCTTCTTTGGTAACCTATTCTCTGCCATTCTGTCAACATGATGATGTTTCTTGTTATGAGATAATTATTTTTCGACCTGCAGTCTTTGAACAATATCATGACAAGTAACATTCGTTAAGCTCAATTAAATTACCAGGAAACTATCAGCATTTGTGATAGGCCTATTGTGCGTGACTTGTACTTTTTAATGTTACCACCAGAATAGTCACCGGCGTAGCTCAGGCGGTAGCACGTTTGCCTTCTCATCCGGAGTTGTATTTGGGCGTGGGTTCTATTCCCGCTTGGGCCGATTATCTAGTTGGGTTTTTACGTGGTTCTCCTCAACCGTAAGGCCAATTTCAGGTAATTATGGCGAATCCTCGACCACATCTCGCCAAATACCATCCCGCTAACACCAACTACATCGACGCTAAATAATCCAGCATTTGATACCGAGTCAGCGGAATGAAATAAAAGGCTACACAATGCAACAAATAAAGTATGAATACATTTCTGTTAACTACCTATAGTTATAACCTTCAAAGTAGTCTCACAGTTGTGCACGGTTTATTGCTATCGATTTAGAAGGCAATAAATACCATCAGCTGCATGCAATTGATTAAGTTAATTCCTGTAATAGCGAAACTCGTATTTTAACGAAGTAGTTTGGAGATTAAATAAATAAATGAGTGAGCGAGTGAGTGAGTGAGTGAGTGAGTGAGTGAGTGAGTTAGTGAGTGAGTGAGTGAGTGAGTGAGTGAGTGAGTGAATCAATAAACAAGCAAATAAACAAATAAATAAATAACTAAATAAATTATATCGATACACAATGTAGCAGTAATTCAGGTTTCTTCCATATGTATCAAATTCCTTTTTAGTTTTTCTCTATCGTGCTTGTATTTAACATCTTCTTTTTCTGTGGCTATTCTCATTTATTTATTCCATAGCGTCAATAAGTAAAGAGTCAACGTATGAGGCAATAATAACAACTTTCACGAAAAGTCAGTAAAAGCAAGATTAATTCCACATCGCCATAGGAGCCAGCTCAAAATGTAAAACAAACTATCTTGCATATAAAACTCCGGCAACGTTTTCAAAAGCAGAATATTCCACTTTGCATAAAGAATGCATAATCCTTTGTGGGATAGGAGTGGATGAAATTTAACATATCCAAGTTTTGTGAACAAATGAGTAATTAACTCTTTGAGATTTCACACACATAGAGGCAACAACAACAGCCAAAGAAAAGAAAATAATCTATTTTGATTTACGTATAATTTTCTTTCGAAGGTTATTCATCAACGCTGGCTATAAAATAGTTACTTTTTTTTTCAGGTGGAAGCGGGGAATCAAGAAGGAATGACCTCCAAGCCGCAGGAACAACGAATGTAAGTAGAAAACTTGAATAACTCAATAACGATAAGCAAGGAACGAGATTTCAGCAGGGCTGAGCGATCCAGTACACAAAACTTCCGACTCCAAACGTTTCACAAAAACTTAACGAGTCAACACCGTTTTTGGCTATGCAGTGAGAAACGTTATCTTGCTATTTCGTTTCGAAATATATTCAAATATTATATAATTTTCATCATCCTTTGCTTCATTTTCATACCACAATACTAAACAAAATCTGTAGAATCTCCTCAGAACTGGAGATTTTAATAATGACCTCGCGGTATCGCTATCGGAATACCATAAATTACAGAGGCAACCTCCATTATCGAATATTACGAGAAATCGAATAATCAATTACACTAGATAGTTTCTCATCCACATTCTAACATACCCGCAGTTCGAGCCATGTTAAAAAATAAAATTTGCCGTCTTAAAACTGCTCTATTCAATCATTAGGTTAATGAAAACATAACAGTGTTAAATTCTAAAACTTTCGAAGTAATTATTGACTTAAACCACAGAGATAAAGTATCCAGTCTTCCGTGAACGCATATAGATAATTTAGCGTACAGAAAATCTCTGAATTAGTTTTGATTGAAAATCAAATTTACTAAAAAAACCATGTTTTACTGACATGGAATTTTACTGGATTTATAACAGTATAACTATTCATATTAGTACAGATTACATAACTATTCGTAATACTAAAATTCTATTAAATAAACTACTAGGACGGATGAACAAAAAATAAATGACATTTCCGGTTTATGGTCTTAATATTTCAACATTTTAGGTTCATTAAAAATATATGAATTATAATGTTACGAGTATCAATAGGTCAAGCGTTAATTTAAATGCCAGGTAAAAGACTAAATTACATTTTTTGTTTAACATTTTTAGAAACGTTGTGTCTCGTTTTCTGAGTAATGGTTTAGGCTGTAGTTTTCAATATTTGCACACATCTCGTAAGTGCTATAGTATACATTTAAACCAATATAAGCTTTATTAATAAATGCAATTAAATATTAATTGACATGAATAATTTAGTATGAAAAAATAGTTATATTCTTCGCATGATAGATAATAATATTTGTATATTTGTATCGCTGAAGTAACTTCTTTTTTCCATGACTTTATCAAGTCATCCACATACTGTATACAGGGTGTTTCAAAAATAAGGGGCATAATTTCAGGTATGTATTTCCCACATGTAGACAATCAAAATAGTTCATTACAACATGTGTCCGGAAATGCTTCATTTCCGAGTTATGGCCTTCACAACATTGAAATTCACCGGAACGTTTTTCTTTCCGCAGGTCGTTACCGTCAAAGGAGACATTAAGAGGGCACTCTGACAGTTCATTCCGAGGCGAAGGTTACATTCAGTGTTGTGTAGGCGTTAGACTGTGCGACAAGTATTCAAATCAAGAGCTGGCAGAGATACACTTCATGTACGGTAAGGCGGGGATAGACTGCACCCTTGTCTTACTCTCTGGTTTGCTTTTTTAGAAATAGTTATATAAAATAGTTACTGTTAATCTAAGAAATTGTACAGATAATACAATATAATATTTGTTTTATCCAGTCTTATGACAAATCAATTATTAAAATAATGACATATTTTTCATAACATGTAGTCATTGAGTTTTATACAAAGTAAGTTACGAACGTTTTCGCCCATTCAGGCATCTTCAGGTTCTGTGTACAATATCTCATTATTAATCTGTATGATAATTACAATGATAGTCGATGAGATGGACTGTTTAAAATTGATCATGATATATAAAATGTACAAACATATGCATAATTAAAATGTAATCATGTTACAAGGTCAATGTATCATTGTAATTATCATACAGATTAATAATGAGATATTGTACACAGAACCTGAAGATGCCTAAATGGGCGAAAACGTTCGTAACTTACTTTGTATAAAACTCAATGACTACATGTTATGAAAAATATGTCATTGTTTTAATAATTGATTTGTCATAAGACTGAATAAAACAAATATTATATTGTATTATCTGTATTAACATTGACAATCTGAATATGTACAACATGCTTCTAAGCTAAGAAATTGTGTTCAGAAGCAGCTGCAGTCTGGGAGGTACTGAAGAACTCCTCGTTCTCATTCTTGCATTAACGAGTCGAGATTTAAAAACATGGCGGCTTTCGTACTATCAGAGAGAATTTTGGGGGAAGGAAGACAGGCGAGATTTCCCGCGCAGAAAAGGAAATTAAAGAGGAAGAAATATTTTGTAGCAATGTGGATCAGATTAGAAATCTTAAGGGAGCTCGTTGTTGGCATCGCTCCTTAGTTTGCGAAGGGCAGATTTATGTGCAGGGCCGCACGCATTAAATGCCTTGCGGATTCACGAGACGCGACGGCAGTATCGGCCCCACAAGGAATATATTATTACAAACTCGTAAATTATGGACGTCCCTGCTTCAGCAGTATGACTACACAGATGGCTTTCCACGCCACAGACTCAAGTTCGAGTCCCTGGTGGACCAAGATGAGTGTATGTGCGGTTGAAACTGCGTTCCGACTCTCTCCTCTATCATCACTTAATTATTTTGCCATAACTTACTGTCATGTTTATCCCTTCCCAAATCTCGAATATTTTTTACCCTCGAAAGTATAAGCATATTTTCAGAATTGTAACTAATAGTAATGTAGGTGTCCCTGATATGGCCATGCTAAAGTTTGAGAATTTTTCTACCCGCTATTTTGAAAAAAAATATAAACCACTTTTTTCTTACTCGTTCTCAGTCTAATGGACTTTCTTAAAACAATTTCCTTTCCCCATAAAATAGATTTAATTGTCCAAAAATTCCCAAATTCCAAAAGTCTACCTAGTGGCCATATCAGGAACATGTGCACATGATATGGCCACCCTTGTTCCATGTTCTACAAATCGTGATTTTTTTCAGTTTGATAGCGCAGTTGTGTTAAAATTAAATAATTTTGATGTAAAATGAATAAAAATGACACTTAATAATCTTTTTTATAATTCAAAGTGTAGTCAAAATAGGTTTTTCCATAAAAAATTAAATTGTTTTTCTTAAAATACAAAATTTTTACGTAATCCCAGCTATAAGGCATGTAAATTTGTCAGGTGAAAAAATAAAAGTAAAATGAAATTGATATGGCCATGGTGCATTTGATATGGCCATATTAGGAGCAGGTAAGCTTTCACGAAAATCGTTTGATTATGAACAACTCGTAAAAGATACGCCATCAACGACAACACCAATCAACAGAACATTAAAAACTGAATGGAGTACTATGGTTTTCATGAAACAAGTCTTTGAAAAACATGCATAAAACAAAGGAGACTTACCAGAGAAAAATAAGAAGAGGTCACATGAAAACCGCAAAACAGGCAACTGACGCCATATTCCTCAACCTGACTGGATGGAAAACGATCAAGTGACATACCAGGATGCCCTTTCACTGGATGCTGCTGCAATTTAGCGGATTTTTTGGTTAACTAACTCACAATGGGGAGGGGGGTGGCCATATCAGGAACATGGCCATAACAGGAGCACCCACCTTATTTCTCTAATATCTTTTCATCTATTTTGACATAGAACTAGAACTAAGTTTTTCTCCTCACATTAAGAATGAGTGCTAACTTGGGAATTGACTCGCATAACTTACAAATGCAACCTCTTGTTCTCCTTGTATTCTCCTTATTTTCATTGCTTATCCCTTGCATTCTCTTGTTCTCCTTGTAGTCTACTTGTTTTCCTTCTATTTCTCTCTTTGTCATGGCATTCCCTTGTCCTTCCCTTGCTCTTGTATTTCCCATGTTCTTCTTGTATTCACTTTGTTCTCCTTATATTCCCCTTGTCCTACTTGTCTTCTCCTTGTTCTCCTTGTATTCCTCTTACTCTATGTGTCTTTCTTTTGTTTTTCTTGTATTGCCCTTGTTTAATTATCCTGTCTGAACTCCTCTCGTATTCATGGTCTTTCCCAGTAATTTTAATTGCAATACCTGGGAATTGGCTACAATTTTTTCCTTTGAACGCTTATATTTTCATTGCATCATAGTCGCCCTACGGACGATACAATTGAAATCGATATCAAAATCCACATAAAATAGTAGGCCTATAAGTTACTATTAATAGGTTCAATGTTTGCAGCTTGAGAATTATTCATGAAAGCTATCCTCGCTAACTTGTTTTTCTCCGAACCTCTGATACAATGATGATAATAATATGTATTTTCACGCCATGGAAATGATAATATATTATATTTTTTATCCAACTAGCTTTCAGGGTAAAATTTCGAATACGAGAAGAATACATACGTGACGAGTGATGAATTATAGCATTTTCCCGAACGTAGAAATTGTATTAATGTTCCTCTCTCCTCCATATCTTACGTGTAATATATTTAGACGTCTTGAATATAATTTTGTCCGCCGCTTTCGCTCTGTGGGTACTGTGTGCGTTTCTTGCTCAAGCGGTCAGTGTTTCGATTCCCGCGACCTTCCAGCTTAACCGCGCTCCCCAACTACTTAAAATACTAGTGTCAGAAGTAAACAATTTTCAATTTTTCGAAGAGCTGACAAACGACACATGGCATAAATTTAACAAATGATGTGTGCATTGTTTGAAAACTCTTTGAACAACTAAGTTGTTTATTAGTGATATAAAATTGAACAGCGTCTTGTGAAATTATTTTTAAAAGTAAATAGTGATTGAGAAAACGAAGGAAGTCAACCTGAAAAAAATCACTACCTTAAAAATAATATTGCATGATATACAGTAGATTAAACTTAGATGATTTTATTCTTTCGTAAGCTTGTTATATTCGACCTAACAGGCTCGTTTCCAAAACGTCTATAAAATGAAACTTAATACATAATAAAAGTAACTAATTTAACATCTACATAAATACTTCCGCTTTGTACTCCGTTTAACAAAAAATTGCATAGTTACACTTATTTATTTTCACTATTACAGTATTAGCCTATGTTGATTACCAGTTTCTAGCTTAGTTTGTTGGTCAGAAATCCCAATTATATCTTAGAATTTTTAAAAGCATTTAACAATGCACATGGCAAAATAAATAGTAAGATTTTACACCTTAAAAATAAAGCAATATAAAAGCGTACCAAGAAGACTTAGAGAAGAAATGTTGGAGGTGTTGGTAACCCAGAGTCTCACTATAGACATAGCGTGACATAAATAATATTAATGGCACTCTAGGAGATCATACGACGGGCGTTGTGGTCCATTTCAAGGTGCATCAAACTCCTTGAGGCAACGCTACACCTAGATGCATTATTGACGTCACTGTCGAAAGCTTGTCAAATTTTGTGAGTAGTCTTGAAATATGTAGGATGTAGTACGAACCTTCAGAGAGCAGTTTCTGCATGCAAAGTGTTGCATCCACTACTTCTAACTTACAAAATAAGTTTATATTCTCCACTTTACAGCAGGACTGTACAATATATTCATGGACAACACACACATTCTACATAGAACTAAGCTTCCAAGTCGATAAATCCAATACTGTTAAGTCTAATAGACACAATATCTAACTGTAAACAAGTTTTAATGTAACCTACAAAATGTAGTATTAGTAGTAGTAGTAGTAGTAGTAGTAGTAGTAGTAGTAGGTTTATTTTGCCTGGCAGAGTTAAGGCCATGAGGCCTTCTCTTCCACTCAACCAGGTTTCAATAATATACATGAAATACAAAATTAGATTACAAAACAACACAAAAGAAAATACTTTAGAAATTACATAAAAAATAGTAGAAAATTACAAATAGTCAAGATCAGTTACATAATATAAAGTTACAAATAGTCAAGATCGGTTACATAATATATAAAATAAAGTAGAAAATTACACATAATCAAAATCAGTTATATAACATAAGGGGAATATACACACTCACACACACACACACACACACACACACACACACACACACACACACACACACACACACACACCTAAAATGCTCGAGATAAATTCGACGATTAATTCACTTGAGATATATTATACAGTTAATATACTAATTGTACATGTGGGTTATAAGATATAAAATGTGATTAGCAAAGTCGTACTAAATGGCATACAAATACAAATGATTAAGTAATATATCAAGATAATAAAAAGAAAAGAAAAAAAGAAGAAGAGAGAGGAGAAAAAAATAACAACTTGGTCATTTAAGACTATATAGGAACTTCCGCAAGAGTCTAGTTCTGTTCAATAAAAACATATTTAAGTAGAGTGTACTTAAAAGATTTTAGACTCCGACTGCTCCTGATTTCCTGTGACAAGGAATTCCAGGAACAAGCAGTGTGTATTGTGAAGGAAGCAGAGTAGAGAGATGTTTGATGAAATGAAATTGATAGGACAAGGTTATGCTGTGAACGTGTATCACGGTTGTGGTGGGATGCTAAAAGTGTAAAGCGAGGAACTAGGTAAATAGGAGTGGAATTATTTAAAATCTGATACAGCAAACAGACTGAATGAACTGAACGTCTCTCCCGTAAACGAAGCCAAGATAATTGAAAGAAATACTCGGAGACATGATCATAGCGACGGCTATTAAAAATGAAACGAACACAAGTATTATGAACACGCTGAAGCCTCAATGACATGTACAGATATATCCCTATAAATCTTTACAATTTTAATGAGTTATAATTTCCCTCTGAAAGCTAGTATAAACTTAAAATTGAGTTTAATGATCTCAGTGGCTCTGGCAGAATCTATATTTTGTACCCTAACATCTATTGTTCACTATTATGGCTATTGTTGGTCATTAGTAACAGGTTGACCAGATTGGGCGTTATAAAAGCCTTTTGGACTATGTAAAATGGAATTTTGCGACAGTTTTTTTTTTAATGTGACTATCGCCATTTGGGGATATTTGACACAAAAAACGCAATTTTTGGGCGACATAATGCTATCTAGATATTAAACTACGATACGATTTCCTCCTTAACATCAGGGAGGTCTTTGATAGCGCGACAATGGTCGATTAGACCAACAGGTCTAATAGCAATCTAGGATGTCAATGTGTAATAGTACTCCAGCCAACACTCGTGCAGAAAACCACGGTTGCAACATTATACTTGCAGTCAGTTTTGTGAATTCGAGCCTTGGAAAGCATCACGCAACGCGAGCACAAACTGCGGCGATAATTTCTGAAACAGCTGTTATATTAAAAGTTAATCTGATATCCCCTTACACTGTAGTGTGATTCTTTCATTGTTAGCCCCTTCCATGTCATAACCTTGACGAACTTAAAATATTAAAATTCTAATAATAAATATTGTAAGTAAAACTACATTTGCAAAAGAGAAAGGTTACTGCTCAATGGGTTCCCATGAGGTGCCTGATGAACAAAAAGCCTGGAGAAAGAAACTGCAAGTCCGTTACTCTCGCAAGGAGGAGAACAATTCTCAAGACGCATTGTTGCTGTAGATGAGACCAGTGTTGCCAAGTAAGCGGTTTTGTAGCTAAATTTGGTGTTTTCAGGACTATGATGAGCTGCAAAATTTTACCGTCAGCGGCTAGCTATTTATTTGGCGTTTTTTTATGATTCCGATAGAGGGAGATGATATTTTAAAGTTTTTTTTTTTCTGTAAAGATCTTGTAATTGTTTTTATATGTACTTGCGGACAACAATGTTAGTTAATCATAAACCAGAATTCTGCAATGCTTGGGAAAAGTGGCATAAGTCAGTTTCCACAAACATTTTTTTATTAGTTTATTGACAACTTACGGAATATCTGCTCGCTTAGGAAAAGAGACAAGTATTTCTCCCATTACAATAATTCATACAGAAGAAAATCAAATCTACATAAACCAGTGTCAAAACAGTTTTTTTTTTTCCTTTCCTGCAAAATTAACATTTTTTTACTTATGCCATTTTTCCCCGAACACTACAGAATTTAGTATGGTATTTTCACATTTCTTCATTGTGCGAGTATAAAATATCAACTTTTAACTCGATTTGGTGCAACCTCGTCCATTTCCTGCCCCATCCATTGTTGTTGTACAAATGAGGTATGTCCCATTCGTCAAACTCCTAATCTAATGTATGGATTGTTTTTGTAAATAAATTGATATCTTTATCTATTCTTTATGATTAAATACATCACTTATGATATATGATATATTATTTAATTTAGCCTTTCGCATTATAGTTTATGGTACACAGACATTCTTAAAACTTAAAACCAGACTCATTGTTGGCAGGAGGTACAAGTTCCATAAAGATAACATAGAGCACATAAGAGAAGGTAGAGTAAACATTGATAATTTCGTGATAATTTCATGAAAATTAATTTAAAATGCAAATGTGGAAATATATCCTTATTCCGATTTTTTCATCTAAAAGACGATAATCTGCTGCACAAATCTGGAGACTTAAAAGATTGGACAATTTCTTGAACAAGTGCCAAAAACCACTTTTAAAACTTAAGCTAAAAGGTTGGTTATTTCGTGATAACCTTGGTAATTTCGTGATATTACATTGATAATTTCGTGAGAGGTAGAAGAATTATGGAAAAATTCATTAAATTCTCATGAAATTCTCATTAATTGTTACAAGACTTCAAACATAGTAATTCCGTCTAATATTCATAGCAAGAAAACAGAAATACATATCAACACATAATGAGAATGAAATCAAAGTAAAAATTGAAATTGAAAAGGGATCTTCTTTGTCCTGAAAGGGTGAACACTTTTATTGCGGACTTTACTATAGCCTATATTACTAGAGTAATTCCAAAAGCAATGCATAACATTTGTTTAAAAATTATATTTTTATCCTACAGCTTTGCTATTTTCACAAAATGTAGATACATCCTTTAGGAACAAAATGTCACTTTTCCACATAATCCCCGTCCCTTTCAACTGCCTTATGTAACCTAGGAACGAGGGCCTGTAGCCCAGCACGATAAAAGTCTGGACCAACACGTCTGAGCCACTCTTTAGCAGCGTGAACAAAGGAGTCATCTTCTAACTTCGTTCCGCGAAGGGATCCCTCAGTTTATCAAAGAGATGGTAATCGCACGGTCCCAGTTCAGGACTGTAAGGCGGATGTTTCAGTGTTGTCTATCCGAATTTTCTGATCTGGTCTGTGGTCTTGTGACTGACATATGGCTGTGCGTTGTCGTGCAATAGCAGAACATCCAGCTTCTCCCGATGTCGTCGAACACGACTCAGTCGAGCTTGAAGTTTCTTCAGAGTTGCAACATACGCGTCAGAATTAATGGTGGTTCTGTGTGGCATAATGTCCACAAGCAAGAGTCCTTTTGAATCGAAAAACACAGTAACCATAACTTTCCTGCCGAAGATGTACTTTTGAATTTCTATTTTTTGGTGAATTTGCATGATGCCACTCCATTGTTTGCCTCTGTCTCCTGTCCAAAATGGTAGAGCAATGTTTCATCTTCTGTCACAATTCTTGCAAGTAAGTCATCTAGCACTTATCATTGACACTTAGCATGATAACAAATCAAACAGAAGCTACACTGAACCCTTGCGTCTCCCTTTTATTTTTTGTTATCACATCTTATCTTCAGATTTCTAAAATTCGTATTGTAATACAATTTTTAAAAAGTATAAAATGTAACGCTTAATGCTTAACATAATTTCGCCTCAAACAGCTAAGATTTCTATCAGTAAAGCTAAGCCTATATGGCGACTACAGCTGTATCTAAAATTCCAAAAACATTTCCTAAAATTTCATGAAGATACAATAAATCTTTGTACCAAATATCATATGCTTACCTTTAGTAATAAGCCTGTAATGTAATTACAAACATCCACAAAATTTGTACGCCTGAGAAGTCGACGCAAACTTGCTCTCTCCAAACATAAAAGCTCACTGAAGCGGCTACAATAGTCACACAAAGCGTAGCTGTATGTTTCTGGAAACTGGACAACATATGCAATCCCTTGGCGGAAATTTGAATCTCGTAACACCATTGGTTAGTTCACGAAAGAGCAAAGAAAAAGTATCACGAAATAACCACTGCCACGAAATTACCAATGTTTACCCTATAGTCCCGTCGCTCTAATTTCCGGCAGCCAATCGTGTTGCAGTCGGCTACATTTCAACGTGTGCGTTTTGTGATTCGCTGCTGAAGACGTTATTCATTTCTTAAGGCTCGATAAATACTTAATATAATCGCCCGCAATTTTGGCTCTTTCGTTGGCGTTCGCAGAAAGCACACGAAGACGTTATTTGCCGCTCAATTATTTGCTGAATTACAGTGCGTTTGATTTATTATCATAGGAGCTACGACTTGATAATGTTTAACGGTGTATCAAATAGATTTCTCGTATAGTAGCTCGGCAACGAAAGAACAAAAATGGCGAACGATACTACCTACCTCGGTCAGCGCGTCTGGCCGCGAAACAAGGTGGCCCGGGTTCGATTCCCGGTCGGGACAAGTTACCTGGTTGTGTTTTTTCCGGGGTTTTCCCTCAACCCAATACGAGCAAATGCTGGGTAACTTTCGGTGCTGGACCCCGGACTCACTTCACTTCATATCATTCAGACGCTAAATAACCTAGATGTTGATGAAGCGTCGTAAGTTAACCCAATAAAATAAAAATAAAACTACCTATCTAGACTTTATAGAGCCTTCACTTCCTAAGACGTAAACAAAGAGGAGGCGTCACGCCGGGAATAACAGCGTCGCGACTATACATGCACAGTTTTTAAGAGAAGTAAATTAAAATCCCAATCTCCTACTCGAAAAGTGAACCCTTAAGCTCTAATCTGTAACCATACAATACACCACTTGTAACACAATGTAAAGTGGCTAGCTAGAATGTACTACGTGCCGCAAGGTTTAACTCGAACGTTACCCCTTTAAGTCTTGGCTGGAATGCTGTGGACGGTCTATGAAATTCTAAATATGAACTTTGTGTGAACAAGTAGGCCCGCTTATCTGCGCCGCTTGCATAGTGACAAGAAGTGCAGCGCCCACGTCGGATCTGATTCGACGCCGGCCGGCATTCTCCTGGAGACACTGAGAGAAACCACGATAAGGCCTAACAGACAGGCGGCTTCGGGTAAGATGCTCGATTAAACCGCAGGATTATGCGTTTATCAGTTGTTTGACGTCTATCCACCCACAGACTCTGACAAACTCGATCCAACTATGTTGTACCACCCAGACTGAAGAGCGTGGCTTCCTGTGTTGAAAAGCGTCCGTCCTTATTACTTATTAATCATACTGTCTCGGAAGTATGAACATAAAATATCAGCTGTAAAATAAATGAAATCCATTACCAGTAATGCTAGCCTTTTGCATTAGTAAGAACGTAGTTATTATTTTTAATATATTATTTTAATGTACCGAAGTACATATGATATTTCCATGCAGATATTCTGCGTCATCATACGATGAATTATTTTTAATATTATAAGTAATAACACGAACTGCTTCCAGGAAGTCAAAAGGAAGATAACATTGGAAAAGGAAGCTTTTAATAGAAAAAGAAGCATCTTTTGCGGACCTCTGGAAAAATAACTA
Source organism: Periplaneta americana (assembly GCF_040183065.1). NCBI lineage: Eukaryota > Metazoa > Arthropoda > Insecta > Blattodea > Blattidae > Periplaneta > Periplaneta americana. The sequence goes on along the minus strand of NC_091121.1, from coordinate 42,337,490 downwards.
ATGAAGACACTAGCGAATTGCTTTGTGTGGAGTGTGATATTGTATGGGGCAGAAACATGACATTACGACGAAGTGAAGAGAAACGACTAGAGTCATTTGAAATGTGGATATAGTGAAGAATGGAGCGTGTGAAATGGACAAACAGAATAAGAAATGAAGCTGTGCTAGAAAGAGGGGGTGAAGAAAGCATACTGCTGAAACTGATCAGGAAAAGAAAAAAAAATCGGCTGGAATGATATAGCTACTGGAAAGAATGGTGAACGAGAGAAAAGTTTGGGGAACAAGAGAAGTTCAGATTATAGATGACATTAAAATATAGCCTAGGCCTAGTAATCGTATGTGGAAACTATGAGAAAGGTCGAAAATAAGGAATATTGGAGAATGCTGGATTTGCAGTGATGGACCTGCCCTTCGGCAAAAATCTGTGAATAATTTTATCGGTTTATATTAAAAGTTAGTGGACGGAGACCTCTCGGAGAACCTAGAACAAGACGGAAAGAAAAGGTGAAACATGATGTGAAAGAAAAGGAAAGTCATGGATGGGAGTAATGAACGAGAATATGTAGGATGATCGAGAAAATTGGAGGCTGATGTCTCGCTCTCGACCCCCTTAATCAGGGACACGAGAACGGATGATAATGATTATGAATTATTATTATCGGACATTAAGTCATAATGTTCTGTCCAAAAGGCAGGTCTTTCACTGCAAACTCAGCATTCTTCAGTCTTTTCTATTTTCTGCCTTCCTCTTATTCTACGCATATGATCCATATATCTTAACATCGTCTATCATCTGATATGTTCTTCGGCCCCGAACTCTTCTCCCGGTCACCATTCCTTCCAGTGCTGGTTGGCTGGCTGACTGACTGCGTGACTATCAGAAAGATTGACGGAGCGATTGATTAACTGACTGACTGACTGACCAACCGATTAATTGACTGGCTGGTTGTGTGAGTGACTGATTGACCGAATGACTTATGGATTTACTGAATGATTGAGCGACTGACTTATTAACTAATTGATTTTTTGACTGATTGACTGACAAACTGGCTGACTGATTCACTTAATTTACTGACTGTTAGACTGATTCACTTATTGACTGATTGATTGATTGACTAACTGATCGGTTGATTGATTGATTGATTGACTGATTGATTACACGAATGGCTGACTGACTAACTGTTAGAATGATTTACTTAATTGACTGACTGTTGGACTGTTTGACTTATTGACTGGCTGATTGATTGACTAACTGACCGATTGATTGATTTATTGTTTGACTGATTGACTGACTAATCAAATGAATGGCTTACTGATTTATTGACTGACTATTAAACTGATTTACTTAATTGACTTAACTGTTAGAATGATTTACTTAATTTACTGAGTGTTGAACTGATTGACTTATTGACTGGCTGATTTATTGACTAACTGACCGATTGATTGATTTATTGTTCGACTGATTGACTGACTAATCAGATGAAAGGCTGACTGATTGATTGACTATAAAACTGATTTACTTAATTGTCTGACTGTTAAACTGATTGAATTATTGACTGACTGATTGATTGACTAATTGACCGATTGATTTATTGATTGACTGATTGACTGACTAATCAAATGAATGGCTGACTGATTGATTGACTATAAAACTGATTTACTTAATTGTCTGACTGTTAGACTGATTGACTTATTGACTGACTGATTGATTGACTAACTGACCGATTGATTGATTTATTGATTGACCTACTAATCAAAGGAATGGCTGACTGATTGATTGACTGACTGTTAAACTGATTTACTTAATTCACTGACTGACTGATTGACTGACTAACTGGCTGACTGACTGACTGATTGACTGACTGTTAAACTGATTTATTTAATTCACTGACTGACTGACTGTCTGGCTGACTGATTGACTGACTGATTGACTGACTGACTGGCTGACTGACTGACTGAGTGATTGATTCATTTACTAATTGGTCGATAGACTAACTAACCGAGTGACTGATTGACGACTGACCGATCGACTTACTGAATGTTTAAACAATATTTGAATGACTGACAGACCGATTCTTGGACCGACTGACAGAATCTCTGACTGACCGATCGATTTTGTTAGAAAAATAATTATATATTATAATATGTTTCTTCAAATTCCTTCGACTCTATTGTAATTGTGATTCCACCTCAGCTCTATCTATACACACAGTATAATATTACTAGTGATACTGGTATTATAATACGTGATTTCGTAAAGAAAATAATACATTTTACTTAAATATATTCATAGATAGCAGAAAGGTTTTCACGTTACAAGAAATCGCAGTCGAGTTATTTGAAACGGAAGAGATCGCAGCTCTTTGATCATATCTCCCTGCCTTTGTGTCAGCGGTCGCAAAGTGCCTCAGTGTAATAAGACAAAGTATTGGAGACGCAACCTGTCAATATGATGGCTACAATATAAGACTGGGAAATCTCAGGACTGAAATTGAACTTCCGTTCTCAGTGATATAGAAGGCAGTTCTGAAAGCGAAGGAAAGAAACAAGCAGACGGGGCTGCAAAAGGGGAGATTGTTTCAAATTAAGCATTATTCTACGGAACAAAGAGAGGAGGCAGGGTTGGAACGCTTTTCATGTTACTGACACTTGAAAGATCCAAAGAGTGTGTAATTTGACGTTTTAATTTTTGAAAGTCATTATCTCTGAAATGGGCTATCTCATCAAAGAAATACAGAAGTATGAGGAGACAACAGGAGGGATGAGTTTCATCATGCGACACAAATGCCTCCGCAGTGATCATATCTCTCGTTCAGGAAGACTGTGAAACAGCGCTTTGTCTGTTTCGCTTTTACTTCATCGTTAGAGTATTTGCAAATAATTTATATTTTAGGTGATCAACTTCTAAGCCAAGTGGTCAGGGTGGTCTAGTGGCTAAAGCGCGGGACTTATATTCCTGTAGACCCGGGTTTGATTCTCGGCGTACCCCCAATTTATAACTTGTGTTTTGACAAGCCCGTGGGCCAGGGTTTTCTTCGGGAGCTCCAGTTCCCCTGTGGCATCTCAATAGATTTCCATCATATTTTCTCATCGCGTGTGAAGCGTAGACCAGCCTCCTATGGCGCACCCTGGACATAAATTCATATCCATTATTTTATTTCTTCTTTAACGGGTAAGGTACAGCTTACATCAGTAGAATTTTGGAAATATTCAACAATCTTGTACAATAATGAAAAGTGGTATGTTTAAAAACTGTCATTCTGCTATATTAAAACAAATATTTTTACTATTCAATATGTATATGTATATATATACTGTCAGTCTTACTAATAAACAGTGTATAGTTTTTATACGAGACTTATGCAGAGTTGAGACAGAAAACGTTACTAATAAACCGTGAATAAGCTATGGACGTATAAACAGTCTGTAACTATACAATGGGAATTGCTTTGCTACACGAAACCCCTTGTTTAAGCGTTGTATATAGCGAAAAAATGGCCGCCCCTCTAACAGCTGTTCGTATCGACTGTCATTTTATGATGATGGTTACCTTGTAACCACAGAAGAACAAACCAAAGATCATAGAATTATTAGAATAATATTGCTGTAGCTTGTACTCTTTGACCAAAATGTAGTGTGGTAATCGATTAGAGCCAGTTGTACTATCGATATTTAACACGCCACACTAGAGCGCTCTACCGGATGCAATAGAGAACCTCAGATATTCTATTACCTTTCGTAACGAAGTAATGACGAAACTATGACGTATCTGTGTAACAGTTGTACTGTTATACACGACGTATGTAGTGATTATTAGTAAGGAATTTACACACGATTTATAAACGAGATACTCATTGTATAAGTATAAGACAGTTAAACGTATGTATATAGAGTTTTTATTAGTAAGACCGTAAAGATATATATATATATATATATATATTCCTTTTTTTTCAAAATTCAGTTCACTGTGCAGTATTGAAGCGTTTCCCACATAACTCAAAAACTATCCAACATTCTTTGATTTAAATTTTTTGTATGTATTTGTACATGTCATATCAACAATATGGTGAAAGACCTGTCCTCTACCTTCGATAGATTGTCTGATAAAAAATAAATTCGTTTAAAAAATGGTCAAATATCAGTATTTTCTTCTAGCACAAAATAAAAATATATACATATATTAATTATTAAGGAATGTAGTTGAAAAAGGATGATATTGTAAACATGAGTTTCAGCAATAAAATAAAAGAGAGAGAACATGAAAAGTTAACAAGTTTATGAGTTATGAGGGAAACGCTTCATCACTGCACAGTGAACTGCCACCATTTTTAATTTTGAAAAAAAAATTATAAGTAAAATTTTTAAATCGTAATTTTTTTTCATATAGCAGAAGGACAGTGTTTTACACATACCAATTTTCATTATTGTACAAGATACAGTAATGGAGGAAAGAAATGTTGAATATTTCCAAAAATTTTACTGCTGTAAGCTGCACCTAATCCCTTAAGTTTTACCTCCTCATTCAACACCGACTTGTAATCCAGTGCGGTATAGGGGATGGCATACTTCCTATCTGTATTTGGACCAACATTAGACAGGCACACATTGAGGTCCTTCTTAGTCGTATGCTTAACATAGCACAGGACCACCGCTGAGACAACACAGGACAACATAAGACAAGGGACTAACAAGCAGTCCTGTGGCTGGAAAAATAAATCTCTTCCATTTCACTCCACGGACCGCTTGGTTGTCAATACGCCGGTATATGCCCATTATTAGGCCTCTTATTACTATTAACTTTCTGGCCCTGCCAGTTTCTTGGGCGGATTTCCTAGGCCTATACCAAGCCATTTAAATTTTTAACCAAAATTTCGGATCTCTATTTTGTTCAAAATACAGGGTGGACCATATTGATGGGACACATTTCTGGACATGAAAGAAGAGTATTTACTGAGCACTATGTGGCTGAGTGGAAGAGAAGAGAAGGCCTCACGGTCTTAAATCTGGCAGAAAAAATGAAGCATTATTATTATTATTATTATTATTATTATTATTATTATTATTATTATTATTATTATTAAGTGTAACTCACAACAAAAATAAAGGAGTTCAGCACTATGTTCATCGTTTGAATGCCACATCCTGTAGATGGACACCACCTTCACGAGAACATTTTTAGATACTCTTAGTCATAATTACTCTCCAAAATATTAGTGTGGATCGGGGGAAGACGCCTGACTTTTTCTTTGATTGAAAATTTAAGATACTGTTCGTTTAGTTTTGAATTTCATCTTGAAATATCAAAGTCTGGAAGGTATTTTGAAACTATATTTTTAGTACAAAACAGAAAACATTACCTTGTTTATAGATACAGGTTTTCTTCTTATCTGCACTGTAGGCATCTTTCCACGATATTCGGATAAGATGGCAAATGCAATTAACACATTTACTGATATATGTATTTTACCTGAATTTGGTTTGATACATGCATATAACAAAATTGACTTAATGTAAAGCTCATGGACACTTTCTGACTCGTGTATCACTACTTAGGAACACAATCATTGCACATATCTTATTGCCACGTGCAAGACTCGTGAAATCACTTCTTTCACACAATGAATTCAATCCACTATATTTTTTGTCATAATTCTTTTTAGGAGCCGTTTAAGGGTACGGTAAGAAATCCCGTATGCTTGCGATGCTCTAAAACAGTTCATTTCCTCTGTTATAACATGTTCCATCGCAAGTTGAAGACTGTCCTCAATACACTGACTTCTATCAGAGGATCTTACGTAATGTTTACACATTCACTGCAATAAAACAAAAAGTAAAACTCTTGCAACAAGTTACCATCTTACCCCGAAAAAAGTGATCATCTTCCCCAAGTCAGAAGCCTAGTGCTGTGACGCAACATAAGATGGCGGAACAAGGTCGTTGGTTGTTAACAATACAAACTTTAGAACCATTACTACAATATCCATTACAAAGGTTTGGCAGTTATTACGAATTCAAGGATGTATTAAAATTTTAACATACCTTTGTAATTATTTTATAATATATAAATGATCTGTTTTCTTGCTTTTGTTCTTCTCACAACAAGAACACGTGGCAAAATGAGTTGGCTTCCACTCTACAGGCATTCAACTGTCTCAGTGATCATGAAGACATGCGCGTGGCGTTCTCTCTTGGAAGAATGTGAAACTACAAAGAAATAAGCATCTTCCCCCGATAGTCATCTCACCCCGATTCACTCTATGCAGCAAATCGGCTATAATGGCTTCTAGATATCTCTCTCTAGATGTTTTCTTTGAGTTCAACAATCGTATTAAATCGTTTTGTGTACACCTTTTCCTTCAAGTATTTTTTTTCTTCCGGCAGGGTTAGATCCGAGGATCAGGAAGGCCAATAGATATCTCCTGAATATGGAAATGAGGCGTTCAGGGAATTGTCACCAACACGTTACTCGCCTTTTTCATTCCCGAAATGAAACGGTTTCGTCTAAGAGACATGTGGATGCAACAAGATAGTGCCACTAGCCATACAGGATTAGTGTTAATGGCAATCCTTCGACGACAATTCTGCCTGCCTGCTCATATACTCATCCACCCACCCACCCATCCATCCATCCATCCATTTGTATGTCTATTTATATACTTTCCGTTGTGCGACCGACTGAACAGCTTGCTACTTTAATTCTCTGCCAGCAGTTTTGCTCCATCAGTTGCATGAAGTCACACAGTCGTCCAGTCAGCCTCTTATTGAATCAGTCAGTTCGCTTCCTTGCCAGTAGTCCAACGCACCGAGAAATCTCTTAATGGAGCGAGCGGAACTTGATCCGGATAACCACCTGTGAGTTTCATCTGCAGTTTTTCTGTTCCGTCACGCGAGGGAGCGAGCGAGACTTCCTCACTTCCAGGAAAACCCTCCTTACCACATTTATACACATTGTGCTGTGTCTGTATTTTCATTACACGGGGTAGCTCCATTGCCACAGAGACAGGAAGAAGCTTTCATAAAGTTGCCTCGTTATCTCTATCTGTGGGCGGATAGGAAATGTCACTCAACTGTAAAATGCAAACTGGTAGCTATGCGAATAAAATAAATAGGGGGGGAGGGAAGGTCACATTCAGGCTGTTTTTTGTATCTCCTAAGTATTTTTTGTAAGCTACATCCTATGAAAATTTCTGGTTACACCATGTTGCTATTGAGTGAGAAACATACTTTTAATATGGGTAAATTATTCTGAATTAATGAAAAACAATACTGGATTACTCATAAGAGATTTGCAATACATTTTTCCTTGCTGCTGAAGAAAACAATAGGATAATTTTATAGGCTCAAATCTGATTGAATCACAGGGTTCGGAAGGTGGTCAGCTGCTATATGCGCCGTAGCATTTCTGGTATGTTACGTCACAAGCTTTCACAGTAGAACCAATCGGAATCAGTCTGTAACAAGTACTTCCCGAGTTCGTCTGTTCGCGTGTGAATGTTTCAATACACTGAATAAGTAAAACTATGTGTGTGTAAGATAAATAAATGGAAGAAGAGACTGTAAAAAGACAAGTATTGCACAGGCAGGCGCGGAAAATAGTGTGTAAGGTGTATAATTATTTTAAAAACGTTGACGAGCAGAATGCTGCCGGCCATCTTGATGCTGGCTACAACGTTGCCAACGTGCAAGAAACGACTGCAGAAGCTTGTAGTGTGGGATTGAGAACCGTGCAAAGAATAGGCCTATTGTTAGTGAAGGAAAGAGTTTTTGTTTGGTGTCATGCTTACAGTAATCAACGACTATGGTCATTATTGTCTTTTGATAATTTAAATTCTCTCCTGCGCTATTTGTATTGCACGTGCGCGTGAAGTACGATGTGGCAATGTTGTACGCTGCCTTTGCTCTCTCTATCTGTCTCTCTCGACGCAAACGCTTGCAGACTACCGCCTTCCGAATTGCCGTCGACTCTAGGACTACGTTGCCTATGTGTTGGATGATATCATACTAAATAAGAAAATTTGTTTTGAATAAAAGTGAATTACGATTCTGAATGGTCTAGGCATAAATTCGGTAGTTGAGCCCGAAGATTGTTTGGCGGCTTCTTTATTGCGCTATTGAACCCGTTTAATCCGTCTGTGCTGGTGGAATGGAATGGAATTTAACTGAGGGGGCACGGATGGCCCAGCACTGCGACCTATTGATATCTATTGCGCTAACCTTCGATATGGAATGAGTTGCGTGCCCTGCGCTCACCGTCCTAATCACATGACTCCCTTAACGACCGGTCCCTACAGCCGACAGAATCCATATACCATTCCTGCTTCGGCAAATTCCTCCAAGGCCCACCTATCGGTCCGAAGCGAAACTCCTCCCCCGAGTAGGTCCGCTTCGGATGCTCGTTGCAGAAGCCATCCATCATCGCTGAACTACATTCCACGGAGGCCGGTCGACAGAGTCAGCAGCTTCGGGAGGCCACCGGTAGAGTGATCTGAAAAACCAGAAACGAGATGATGAGGAAAGGTTGATGAGGTAGGAAAGGAAGTGCCGAAGATGAGTGGGGTTCCAATCGCCTGATAAATTTACCTGATATTCATCCATAGGAGCGAGGGAAAACCCCCGAAAAACCTTAACCACGCAACTCGTCCTGACCGGGAATCGAACCCGGGACCACTAGGGAGTTAGACTCGCTAACCCCCTCAGCCACAACGGTGGATATCTGTGCTGGTGATTATGGGCTTGTTCTATTCCTTTTTGATCTACTCTTGCCTCCTGTTGAGATTTTCGCCATTTCTTGATTCATTCATAAGCGGTATTACTTGGCATCTTCAAAATGTAAACATTTCTTTTTGAAAAACGAATATATATATATAATTAATTTCGCGTTGAATAAAATAAACTCCCGTTTTATTAGCTAGATCTCTTCAAACACTTTACGACGACACTAAAGAAAAATATGTTATATGACAGGATGCCGAGATAAATTGAGTGTAATGCGGCCGAAAAATGACATCATTTTAGGGCATCTCCAGGTTGGGGGGAGGAGCACAATTTCGTACGCATTACCACTGCGAGGCTTCTTGATCTACAGTAATATTAGGTCTGTAGTATCGTTATAAGTCTATTAGGTCTAGGCCTACTTTAAAAATTATAGCGGTTTTCGCTATATCTCACCATTATTTACGTTTATGGCATAGCCCGAACTGGAGCCCCTCTACTGATCCAAGTTCATAGACGTAGTCCTATGTCAAAAACAGATAACTTATGAAGAAGTTGACAATGTACGGCCTATATTTTGTTCAAGGAGTAAAAATTGGCTGAGAAAAAAACCAAATACATCTCACTCGTTTCGATCGTTTCAAATGGCTAAATCATTATCAGTCACGCGAAATGATTCATTTAATGACATCAACGAGTAGGATCTGGTAAATCTTCCTATCACACTATTTGCTGTACCGAAGTATGAAGTTACATCTAGCCTTGGAAACCTTAAGAAAGTTTTAATACTCTTGCTTTTCATTAATAGCCTATCTATATCCCAGATTTTAACCTTTTTTATCATCTCTAAATATACTTTCTTTAGTTACTGATGTATCTACATCTTCATACATCACATAGCCTATTAATTTTTCCTACCGGTGTGTATTGCAATAAATTCCTGACAATTCTATCATATTTAATAATGTCGTATTATAGCTACAAGTTTTCCAATCTCGAATGCCCTCAATATGTAAGTTATGTTGCTACCCCTTGGCCCTTAATAATAGAACCTGCTTACACCGTTAACGTCAGCTCTAAAGAAATACATGTGACATTATTTCATACGTGCAGCTCGGAAAACTTTCCATAACTAAAACCCTAGCTTTTCTATAAATTTAATTTTGTGATGCTTCGTCCATAAGAGTACGGCCGAAGAATATTTTACATCAATTAAATTACTCTCTGTATAGATACAGTAGTTCTGTTTGTGCCTTTGAGTCTAGGGCACAGATAACTTAATGAATAGACTATCATGTCATGTTGAACGATAGGCTATAGGCCTACATTGAAAAAAGTTAAATCCATTTAATGTAATTGTTGTTATTAATTTGTTAATCTTCAAAAGCTATAAGCTTAGGCTAGGCCTTCTCTCATTGAGTTAATGTTATAAATGTTGCTATAGGTCTACTTCAGTCGATTATTTGTTGATGCTGTATCAAGTAATAGGTTATTGGTGATAGCGAGATGAAGCAGAAGATTCGCCATGTAATTACCTGACATTTGTCTTACAGTTGGAATTTTTTGTTAGGCCTAATTTGTTTTATTTTGCGACGCTTTATTAACTACGATGGTTATCTAGTAACTGAGTAAAATTAAAGTAATAATTTCAGCGAAATGAGTCCAGGGTTCAACGAAAAAAATTACCTACCTGTTAATGAGTTGAGGAAAAATCCCGGAAAAAAAAAAAACAGGTAACGTGTCCCAACCAGAATTGAACTGGGCCAGCTCGTTTCACGGTCAGACATGCTAACCTTTAGTGCACAGCAGTAGACTGGAGAAAACCTTGAGAAAATCCAATGAGATAATCAGCTCAAGCGGGAATCGAATCCAAACTTGAGCGCAACTCCGGATCAGTAGGCAAATGTGCTACCACCTAAGCTACGCCGGTGGTTTTTATTAAATTCCCCAAATCTTCAACAAAATATTAAATATCTCCCTTTATACTCGTAGAATCTGTAACAAAAATTCTTCGGGGAAAAAGGGGGGTGTAGAGAATTTCCAACCACTCCATTCACGAACAGAAATCCCATCTTAAAATCTGACCATTGGTTGGTTATTGTGAAGGACTTGTAACTCGCGATTTTGAGAGAGAAAAAATTGTTAAAAAGTGCTATTTTTTTCATAAATAGAAGTTTCAAGAACGAGGATTGTAAAAATAATATAATTATATTGACTATTACAATTTTACTACGTCACACTACTTTCGACCAACAAAACGGTATGAAAAGACGTCTTTCAACCAATCATGGCTGCTTATCGCATAATTTTATCGCGTCCCTAGCGTTTGTTTAATTTTATCGCGTCCCTAGCATTTTTTTTTTATTTTTATCACTACTCTAGCATTTGTTTCTTTGTTTGCCAACATTTCAAACTGCAATGGTCTGGACGTCAAAAAACAGAAAATTACAAACCACTTCAGTCGACGCACAGCACTTTCAAATATGACTCGCATTGGCATTCAAGAACAAGAATTAATAAAGATCACTGGTCATATTTGTGTACATTTTATTCAATTGTCGGTTTCTGGTTTAATTATGTAAATCCTACTTAATTGTAATCTAATACTAATATGTATACTAATGTGTTTATTTTTATTTTTACTGTGTACATTTTTCTTTTTTTTATTGAATTATCGGCTTCTGTTTTTATGTGATTCGTAGGCCTATTTGATTCTAACAAATTAATATGTATTTCACTATGTTTATTTTTATTTTATGAGGTAAATTTTATGTAACTACCTCTTCTGATCTCATTATGTATCAGTATGTAATGACTTAATTCTGATCCAGTTTTATGTTCAACTGTGTAAGCAAGTTTTAATCCTAGTTGAGTGTAAGAGAAGGCCTTACGGCCTTAGCTCTGCCAGGTTAAATAAAGCCATTATTATTATTATTATTATTATTATTATTATTATTATTATTATTATTATATATGAAGAGCACCATTCGGAAATCCTGACTAAGTTGAGGGATACATCATGTACATCAACGAGTTCACTTCTTTTACGCACACGTCCAATATAACATCAACTGAACCACCAACCACTAAAACATTCAAATTTGAAATTTTTTTTCATGAATAGAAGTTTGAAAAACGAGGATTGTAAAAATAATGCAATTATATTATGAAACCTTACCAGAAAATATTGAAATATTGCATGAAACCTGGTGAAACAGATAGGCTAATCTAAAAACCTGTTAAACTCATGAAATGAAGAGGTAGAACACTTCAAAACGTACACCAAGGCTTGGTATATGCAAGGCATACCAAAAGCCTAAACTAACCTAACTTAACCAGTCACAGATTCGTATATGCAAGGCATACCAAAAGCCGCAAATATTTGGGCGACACGTCCGTCACAATAGCCCATTGATTTCATAAATGTCAGAGATGACGAACGTCATCTATACTAATAATAAATCTGTAGCCGAAATTTTTCTGGTAATTTTCGATTTTCCAAAAATAATTGGTCCTAACATATATAATTAACCACCCTGAAACCGAAAATCGCATTTTTGAAATTTTTGTTTGTATGTCTGTCTGTATGTTTGTTACCTTTTCACGCGATAATGGCTGAACCGATTTATATGAAAATTGGAATATAAATTAAGTTCCTTGTAACTTAGATTTTAGACTATATGGCATTCAAAATACTTTATTTAAAAGGGGGGTTATAAGGGGGCCTGAATTAAATAAATCTAAATATCTTGCTTATTATTGATTTTTGTAAAAAATGTGACATAACAAAAGTTTCTTTAAAAATGATTTCCGATAAGTTTTATTCTTTACAAAATTTTGATAGGACTGATATTTAATGAGATAAATGAGTTTTAAAATTAAAATAACGCCATCTAAGACGGTGCAATGAATTAAGAACAAATGACTTCGTCTATAAGGGGCCTTGGACAACAACAATCGAAACAGGGGCCTTGGACATCAACAATCGAAAGCTATTAAACATAGCCTACAGAGAATGTTTCTGTGTTTGTATGAAATAATATCAGAAGCTAAATTAACCGATTTGTATAATTAATTATTATTTCACCATTAGAAAGTATAGTTTCTCTAGATGGACATAATTCTATAATGTTATTACAGTAACGTCTGAGTAAATCGAGGACAGGTAAGATTAAAATAGCTTCTTATGCACAGAAAATTTGATAGGCTATTTTGTACATTCGTTTTCTGTATTTCTTAAAATAATATTTATATACACTCATTTTAATCTCAGAGAATTAACGAACAATGAGAGTGTATTGATTTAGTATGCAGTAATAGTACGTTAGCTTAGCAATCCATTATTTTATAATTCAAATTTTAACTATGCTCAATTGAATCGTGTTAAAATACATAATATATATATATGCAATAAATGCAATGCAAAAAAAAACTGGGTAATGAGCGAAGCAGATTATCTTACGCTGTTGTAAAAGTTGTTCCCTGGATCAAACGTCCTATTTTAATTATGTAATTACTTTATATTTATTTCTAACAGTTGCAGCGGAGCGCACGGGTACGGCTAGTATCAAAATAAAGTCTGCTCTTTACAAACGTTAAATGTGGCATTCGTCAAAGTTGTCTTGGTAATAGAGAAATCGGCAGTCTTCCACGATCTGATCGGTGGGAATACGTCACGTGACTGAGCTACTGTTGAGCGCGGCCCAACTTGACTGACGAATAGTGGCACGCCTCGCGGTGTGACGTGGAATAGCACCTCGCGATTAGCAGAATGCTAAGTTTCGTGGAGGAGGGCCAAAGCGGCTCGCTGGGGATATCGTTTAGCACTACGACGAAGGCGGGGCGAAGAAGAAAGCGCCCCTAATTAAATGCACGTGAATATTAAAGCAAGTTCTTAGTGCCGTCTCTATATTCTATGGTTGGGGGCAACCTTTGTCAAACTTAATTACAGCACTGTCCACTTTATTCCCGTCTGCGTCTCCCCCGTCTCTATGTTACCTGAGGTCTTCCCAATATGGGTTTATTAACGGGTACTTAGTACACCGAGTGACTCAAACTTGGTCTTTATACATACAAATCTAAGAACCGGAGCTCATTTTCCCGACGCAATACTATAGATTTGCACAGAATGTCCCATTTATCTTCCTCATCTGAAATATATATATATTTTTTTTCTTAGACACCAAATGAAAATTGCTGGAAATGAAAGTTGTTCAAGTATCTCACCAGAACCTGTTCAAAAATATGCCACAATGTACCATTCTAATAAACTATACTTACAAATGGCTTTTAAGGACCTCGCAGGTTCATTGATGCCCTCACATAACCCCGTCATTTCACCGGCATTATCACCTTCGGCCAATTCGCAATATAGCGAACGTAGAAGCTCCGCCCATGACCCCTTCCACTTTTCCCCTACTAGCTCATCAGACACGCTACGTGATAGGCGAGTGTTGTGTCGAATCCACATTTCATGTGGGTGGGGATAATTTCCCCTACTGGCGTTCGCTATAATTGCGATTTATCCTCACCTTCATGTTGATAAAGTGTCGTAAAATAACCTACTAAAATAAAATAAATAACCCCGTCATCGGTCCCTATCCTGTGCAAGGTTAATCCAGTGTCTATCATCATATTCCATCTCCCTCAAATCCATTTTAATATTATCCTCCCATCTACGTCTCGGCCTTCCTAAGGCCTTTTTCTCTCCGGCCTCCCAACTAACACACTATATGCATTTCTTGCTTATCCTGAAGAAAATAAGTGTGGATTGGAAATACAGGAGGCTGTTCAGTAACTATATATCAAAAAACGAGTCAAAGTCAGAATAGGAGAAGAAATGTCTGAAGGAAGTGAAACAGGGAGAGAAGTATGACAAGAATACCCTTTATCATCTACCCTGTTCAACATCTAGCCTACTTGAAGGATTGGTGAAGAACTGTTTTCGGAACATGAGAGGGGTAAAAGTAGGAGGAAGAAGAATAAAGTGCATAGGCCCTAAGATTTGCTGAGGATATGGCGTTGTTAGCAGAAAAGATGATGATATTAAGGAATATGCTACTGGAGCTAAATAACAGCTGAGAGCAGTATGGAATGAAGATAAATGCAAATAAGACGAAGAGCATGGTCATAGGAAGAAAAATACAGAAGATAAACATGCGAATTCTAAGTGAGGCAGTAGAGCAAGTAGACAGCTTCAAATACTTGGGGTTGGTTGGAAAAGTTGGTATACCACTGGCCTTCTATACCCGAAGTTACGGGTTCGATCCCGGGCCAGGTCGATGGCATTTAAATGTGTTTAAATGCGACAGCCTCATGTCAGTAGCTTTATTGGCATGTAAAAGAACTCCTGCGGAACAAAATTTCGGCACACCGGCGACGCTGATATAACCTCGGCAGTTGCGAGCGTCGTTAAATAAAACATAACATTAACAATGGGTTCCCCCCTTGCTCTGAAAGAGTAAAAGGGAGAATACATTCTTCTTTGTACTTCGTTTCGATTTCCCATCCATAAGGTGACCATAGTTGCTGTCAATCGTAAGTTTTACTTACTTATTTACTTTCCCGTGCAAGTTCTGAAAACGTAGATTTCACTTAGCAATGCGATACGTTGTTTGGCTATAAATAGTTAGAAAAAATCGAGGTTGGAATTGGAAATCCAGAGAAGCGAACATAAAACAAGCGTGGGTGACATCTTGCCGCCCTTACAGTTGCGTCATGGCCCGCCCAGCTTGTTTAAAGAATTTGATTCGTTCTAATTGAGCGGCCTCTGTAAATCGAGTTTGCCGGAAACTTCCGGGTGAGCTGAATTACGCAGTAATCGGAACTGTTTGCGTAGAATTCAAGCCGAACAATACAATCCTCCCTGCAAATCACAAGCTTTGTTTCAATAGCGAAGATGGGCGAGACAATAAAACTGACACGTAAAAACGTATAAATTTCATTTCAAACTTTAGAGTGGAATCAAATTCTTGTTAACTCATTGTAATCAATATTCCAAGAGAGTTATAACAATACAGTTGTTATCAATATCTCCATCATCTTCATATTATTATTATTATTATTATTATTATTATTATTATTATTATTATTATTATTATTATTATTATTATTATTATTATACTAGGCCTGTAGTTATTAATAGAGCCCTGCGTTTGGTCACATCACACCTCGCCAGGAATATGAACCCAGCGTGCTACCATTTGATCCATAGTCGGTAATACCCACTCTTAGAACGAATTTTGTTGAGTTATATTTAACTGGACTATTACACATTTACTACGTCATACTGCTTTTGACCAATAAAACGGTACGAAAGGACGTGTTTCAACCAATCATGGCTGTTTATCGCTACAATTTTATCACTTCCCTAGCATTTGTTTCTTTTTATCACTTCCCTAGCATTTGTTCCTTTGTTTTCCAACATTTCAAACTGCAAATTCTTTATGGTACTATAACACATGCTTTGCGATCGTCATTTGTTTCCCGCATAAATAGTCGAATGAAAATGGCGGCCCCGTTCAAGCGCTTTGGTGAAGCTAACATTAGTGAAATAGAATTTTAGTAAGCCAATTAATATTTTATCGTGCTAGAGTACTTTATTCCTTCTGATCTTTATGTAGACTACTTTCTTCTAATCGTGTTAATAGTCAATAAAATCCTACTCGAGTTTTGATTTTCTCTAGATAAATGTAACCTCTAGTGAGATTACTGTTGGTAAAATTTTACCTTGAAATAATATACAGGAGTTACTTAAAGTTCATAATAATTATAAAAATGTTAAATAAGTTGTTATATTGTTTTTGTATTCTCTGTACATTAATGTATTACTACCAGAGCCATGTTTTATAATAATTTACAAACTAATAATGTTTAGTAAATTTACTTTTGATTTGTAATTGTAAAATATTTCTGTTGCATAATACTAAGAAGAAAACTTACAAATTACTAGTAAAAATACTAATATTAAGTCAGTGAATTTTACAAGCTCTTGTTACGTAATTGAAACTAATATTTTTAGTTATTAGTGTTTACTAATATGTTTTCTACAGTTTTGAAGATTAGTTTGTTTGTAATCAATAATAGTAAACTAAATCATAAATAATTTTCTAGTTTCGGATTCATAAGATAAAGAATACTTACGAAGACGACAGAAAGTGTATTGTTCCAATTGATTTTCCATATTCACCTACTTCTTTCCAGCCATTAATTTTGTCATCTTTATTTTTAATGACTCGCTAATTCGGTTAATAATATTGATTTCTTACATTTAATTTTCTTTAATAGGCAATATTTGAGTTTTCGTTGCTCTTGTCTGTTCCTCATTGTAAAAGATTTAGACACAACAATTGTTTATTTTGTAATGTACGCGGTATTCACACTCACTGCCATCGAGACTATTTTAGTTGCCATCGTGATTATCATGGCATTGGTATATACAATTCTAGTCCAAGAGACCGTGACATGCCTACGGTTCACTGAAGAACTTGTAATTTGTAAAAAATTTTCTAGCGAAAATCACTAATATTAGTAAACTGATGAGTATTATGCAACAAAAATTATTACTATTAGTAATTAGTAAACTTATTTTAATAATATTAGTAAAGTCATGCTATAGGGCCCAGATATTTATCCTGTTTTAAATTAAAGTCACTACGAAATATAATTTTAAAACATCGTCTCCCTCGGACCTGTTTATGTTAGAATATGACGTGAGATTGTATAGTCGAAACTGATAATGTTCTGTCGGTGAATAGGAATGGCTTCCATAATGTTACTAAACTGAGATGGTTCTAATGAAAAGATGCTTCTCAGAACATTTCTGGACATGCGACAGTATAGTTACTAAAGCTTGAATGTCCCTTTCCATCTAATTGATGAAGATAAAGATGTTCCATGAAGATCGCAAAGACCAAAGAGGCACAGAGTGGTAGAGGTTACTGCTTTCATAACTTCAGAGATAGAATGAGCTTTTAATAAATATTAAACAAAAATGAAAATAGTTTTCAGTAATAATAACAGAACGTACTATATGAGATATGATAGTGGTTACATTAAGAGTACGTGCACTCGCTAGCTTTAACAACTAGAAGGGAATATGAAAGCACAGGATTTCCAGGTCTTGTTTTAGCGTTGGAGGTATTGAAAGCAAATATACTGAACTCACAAAAGGATGTAACGTATATATGTTGTGGTGTGGGTGTAGCAGCTATGGAAGGTGTTCTGTAACGACCGCAGTGAAGTTCCATAGGGTATATAGCCTACTGCAGAACTTGCATGGGATGAGGTGGCACCGGGCATGCCTGACTGCTTGCGCATTTTACACTCATTCGAAGCTCGGAGAGCATCTCTTTCAACTATATGAGCATGCCCCCACGCTTCCCATAAAGCACAAAAACTGTATTATTATTATTATTATTATTATTATTATTATTATTATTATTATTATTATTGATAATAACAGTATTATGATAATTTATTATTATTATTAACTAGAGCTGTCGACTTAATGGATTAGTTGAACCGGTTAACCAATTAATTTTAAAATCCGATTAACCGATCTAAATCTGTAGGCCTACCTACTACTGTAGACTCTTGTGATTCATAGGTCATTAGTGTAAAGTGATGTCCCTATCTTCTTGCTTTATAAAATGAGAAGCAATAATACTGTCTACAATTGCACACAAATCCCTCCTCAATAACTTTCTTATTTGAAAACTTGGCTTAGGCGATCATTTACTTTTACAAACTATGAAAACGACGTAGGCCTACTATATATTATTATATTTGCGGACATGTCTACCTGCAGGTAGTTCGCAGTTGGAAGAGAATGAGCCGAATAATGGTATTTCTTGAATTGAATACATTTGTTTCGGTCACATACACCTGACTTTGCCCATTAGTTATTTGTGAAATTGTCAAAGCTCAGCTTTCAGTGACTACATAGTCAGTCCAATTTTAAAGACCGTGCGTATTGATGATTATTCAGAGGTTAGTGTATTCAGTTTTGTATATTTTTGGATGTTAGCCCAGTGGCGTATACTGGTTAAAGGGTTTGGGCTACCGCTGACCCTATTATTACACAAAATATATCTAACAATTACTTTAATTTTAATTAAGTAGTAAGGAAATGAAGCTGACGTCAAGGGTCGGAGGGTATGGAGGGTCGGAGGGGGCGTGGCCCAAGGAGGGGTGGGGGAAGTAGGCGTGGCGTTGCTTCGTCATTGGTTGAAACAGAAGTGGGGAAACTCAATTTTGATTGGTGCATGGGGGGAGGGTCTCAAATGCGATTGGTCAATGGGGTTGGAAGGGGATTGTGATTAGCGAATGAGGATGGAGACCTCATGTATGTGAGTGGTAGTAAACGGTGGTTGGGTGGGGTGATCCGCGTGTGCAATTGGATAATGGGAGAGAGATAATTTTCGGGAGGGGAGGATGGGAGTGTTGAATTGCGATTAATTGTTGGTATTACAACATTTGATTGATAGTGAGGAGAGGGGAGGAGTTGTGGTTGCCCCTGCGTGATAGTAATTCACCTTGAAAGAACTAGGTCACACGTGTCAAAAGGAAGGCGATGTTTCGAATACGCATGTTCCTGTGGGTCTTATTTGACACTTGTATTATTTTTTTCGACCACCGCCTGTTCCCTGGCCAGTTGAAAATAATTTTCTGTTGTGAAATATGTATGAGTATGTATTACGCAGTCGGTTTAGCCATCTGTGTGAGAGGTGAATCCCGCACGTGGAAGTGAAAGTGAGTCCTCGACTATATGACATTGACTGGACGCGGCTGTCTGAAGCACGCAATCAGTAATTGAAAGAGAAAGTATATCACCTTGGTGGAAGTAAAACAATGCATCAAATCGAATTCAAAAAGATGAAATAGCGGAAAGGTTAGTAGAAATGGATAAAATTACTCAAATATGTGGAGAAAACTCAATTCTCACTTCAAAAATGACCTATGATTATTAGAAGTGAATCAAATGTATAACATAATAACAATGGAGAAAACTCACTTCAACAGTCACCTGGTTGCTGTATTTAAAGAGGCATAAATACATAAAGTTAGCATGATTTACACTCTATCTATGGCTGGAAGTAAAATCTTTTACCTGATTCCAGACATTCGCGGAGAAGACTGTAATTTCTCACAGCAGTTGTTAAAAGTACAAAGGGATATACATAAAAAGACTTGGACTTTTCAAGATAGATTGACGCATAACCACAGTCAGAGGAAAGGTTTCAGTAAGACAGTAAAATCTTTCACCTTACTCCTTCCGCAGAAAATTTAATAATAATAATAATAATAATAATAATAATAATAATAATAATAATAATAATAATAATAATAAATCGTTTTCCAAAAATAAATGGTGTTTACATTTATAATTACACATCGTAACGCATAAATCTAACGCATGAGTCTTATCAAAGTGCAAAATGCTCCATGCACCATATTGTAAGAAACTTTTAATATTTCTTTTTATTTATATGTTCGCGGACTGTAATTTCTCACATCAGTTGTTAAAGTACAAAGGGATATACATAAAAAAGACTTGGACTTTTGAAGATAGATTGACGCATAACCAGTCAGAGGAAGTAAAATCTTTCACCTTACTCCTTCCTCAGAAAATTTAATAATAATAATAATAAAAATAAAATAATAATAATAATAATAATAATAATAATAATAATAATAATAATAATAAATCCTTTTCCAAAAATAAATGGTGTTTACATTTATAATTACACGTCGTGATGCATAGATCTGACGCATGATTCTTATCAAAATGTACATCATTAATTACATTAATCAGTGCATCACATTCAGTTTTTTTTTAAAAACGTGACATTCATTTTTTAATATTTTTTTTATGGTCCGCGGTTGCTCTTGCTCTAACAAATGTTACTTTACTGTTATTATTTCATTGTTGTGATTATCACGATAGCGTTATTAATAATGTGATGCATAGGCCTAAATCTAACCATGATTCTTATCAAAGTGCACATCATTAATTACATTAATCAGTGCATCACATTCAGTTTTTCAATCATTTAACTAGATTGTGGGCTTATTTTCATTTAATTGTTGTAATTACATGACGTTCCTGCACTCATAATTTACCCATACTATTCGTTTCCCATGTTTCTTAAAATAATATTTATGTACCTAATTTCATCTTAATTTATTTTATTTACATAAACAGTGATGCAGAATCGAGAGAGTTTGAGACTCGCATTGAGGTCATGGGTTCAAATTCTGTGGCCGACCATAAAGACAACTGCCAAATTGGAAATTTACATGTCATGATTCATCACCACCTCAATTGCCAATACGATAAACATTAATCAAAATCTATAATTAGTTACATGAACACAAGCCATCTATGCAAAAGGATGAGACAGGTTGACTTTCATGATAACAGTTCCAGAGATTCAAAGAATGCTGTTTAACATGTCTGTTTCGTGTGCTCATTTAATAACTGAGGGAGTAGCTCAATTGGTAGAGCGTTCGCAGTGCATCACATTCAGTTTTTTTAATCATTTAACTAGATTGTGGGCTTATTTTCATTTAATTGTTGTAATTACATGACGTTCCTGCGCTCATAATTTTCCCATACTATTCGTTTCCCATATCGCTGTAAAAACAACTCATTACGAAAATGACTCCATCTATTCAATGTGGCCTTGCACAACAAACAGGGAATATTATCCATTTAACACTATTGTTATATGATATAATTAGTACAATAATTAATGCAAGGTTTCATTAAATGGATCATTGAATAAATATACACATTTAAAGAGGAAGTGCTAGTTTCCTCCCGCGAAGGAGATGAATTGTGTAACGTCATCACATCGATTGTTAAAAGTACAATACAATAATTAATGCAAGGTTTCATTAAATGGAAAATACTATCACTATTAATGATTAATTAATACAATTTGTTAAAACTACAATACAATAATTAATGCAAGGTTTCATTAAATGGAAAATACTATCAGCATTAATGATTAATTAATACAATAAAACTAATGCCAGGTTTCATTAAGGATCTACCTGCCGCGAGTCAACAACCTACAGTGCATGCAAGTAAACTTATTGTATCGGGTCCAAAGTCTCGAAGCCTGCTTATAAGTGAATCTAACATTGCAACATACGATTAGCTGTGTGTCTTTTAATGTTGCAATACTCTATCAGTCATCTCACGTTACAATAAGCTCAGTGATAGTATGTGAAAACTACATCACAATAATTCTCGTTATATTTAATATGGTATTTGAGTTAAATATAAAAAAGAAGCTGATCAAATTCTCCCTGTTGGCTTAAAATATAAGTCTTTAAATGGAAATTATTGAATTATAAATAGATTATGATACACAACCGAGAGAGTTTGAGATTCGCTTCCGGGAGATCATGGGTTCAAAGTTTGTGGCCAACCAATCTGACTGAACTTTTTCATGGTTTCCTTAGATGTATATTACTATTGAGCTCACTGGAGCGGAGTTATTTTACAAAGGACTAATTTTATCTATATGAGTCGGGTAGAAGTGAAGATTGAATTTACAGTACGTAAGGTACTCTTTTATAGAGTGGAATTATTTCAACCTGAGTTACTAGTACGAAGGACGAAACTGGTAATTGGAATTAGATGCAATAGTCTGTAGTGCGATAATATGCACAAAAGAACTGAAGACTGTATCGAAATGAAAGGTCACAATTTCCAAAAATTTGTTTAAATACCGGTAACCATATAATGATTATTTTTCAATTTAACTTCATATCTGTCTATCGGGATGTTTGTTACCTTTTACACACAATAATGGCCGAACCGATAATATTAACATTGGAATATTATTTCGTTTTTTGCACTGTCTTTGTTGATTACTCCGAGTACACATAACAGATTAATGACTGCTGATTAGATGTAATGAACTTACATTAGCCTACTGCAGAATCATGTTGAAGCTCACATCCCAGCCACTCGACTGTGAAAGAGACACGTGTGAGAGTACCACATAACCCATGACCTTCCTTTAGATTTCTCAGTATGGTATTGAGTTCTCAAGGTCCATGTGTGCGTTGACTTTTACTTTCACCGCGCTAACCATGATTGAGAAATGGATAGAGAAAGTAAAATAACGAACTGTTGCATTAGCGACAATTTTGAATGCTATCGTTAAATATAAAAAAAAGAAGTGGATCCAATGCAACAAGTTGTTTATAGCAAAGAATAGTTGGTTTGATGAGGTTGATGTATTGAAATAAAAACAAGTTTATGCACAAGTACTGTAAGTTTATTATGAGTAAATAAAAAGTATATAAAATATACTATTATTATTTAAAGATCTCTTGCACACGTCTTCTTTTACATGGGGGTTCATAAAATCCATGTGGCACTCTATTAACACCATATTGTAATACAACACAATCACATATCCAACTACCACAATTTAAATCTGATTATTGTTTCATGAAAATAAAGTCCCCACCTCTGTTTGGGGATTTTTTGTTAAGACTAAAGTACTTTAAGTAATTACAGTCACATTTCCAGCTATCACAACCACAATTTATCACAGTTCTGGAATTTGACGTTTCTTCTTTCTCATCCTCCTCCACATTCCAAGTACGTATAATCATATTACCCTTTCCTACATTCCAGGTATCTGATACAACATTCGCTTTTCCTTTCAATGCTTCTGGTTGACACCGACTGTATCTAACGCTACTGAAAACACTGTGGTAGCTCCTTTATTTATTGCTCAGGTGTTTCCTTAGATGCATACGATAATATATATGTACCTAATTTCATTTTAATTTATTTTATTTACATAAAAATGATGCAGAACCGAGAGAGTATGAGACCCGCATCGAGGAGGTTACGGGTTCAAATTCTGTGGCCGAGTATAAAGACAACTGCCCTTCCGCTCCACTCCTAAGATGTTAATTCCAACATTATCGAATACAACCATCATCTACACTTTATTACCTATGTTAAAATAAAACATGTCTGACACCGATTGTATCTAACGCTATTGAAAATATACTGTGGTAGCTCCTTTCTTTATTGCTCTGGAGTTTCCTTAGATTCATATGAGTAATTTAGCATTGAGCTCACTATTTTAAAAAGTGTCACGAAATAACGTTCCTGCGCTTATAATTTACCCAAACTATTCGTTTCCCATGTTCCTTAAAATAATATATATGTACCTAATTTCATTTTAATTCATTTTATTTACATAAACAATGATGCAGAACCGAGAGAGTATGAGACTCACATTGAGGAGGTCACGGGTTCAAATTCTGTGGTCGAGTATAAAGACAACTGCCCTTCCGCTCCACTCCTAAGATATTAATTCCAACATTATCGAATACAACCATCATCTACACCTTATTACCTATGTTAAAATAAAACATGTTTGACACCGATTGTATCTAACGCTATTGAAAATACTGTGGTAGCTCCTTTATTTATTGCTCTGGCGTTTCCTTAGATTCATATGAGTAATTTAGCATTGAGCTCACTATTTTAAAAAGTGTCACGAAATAACGTTCCTGCGCTTATAATTTACCCAAACTATTCGTTTCCCATGTTCCTTAAAATAATATATATGTACCTAATTTCATTTTAATTCATTTTATTTACATAAAAAATGATGGTTATTGCTCTGGTGTTTCCTTAGATGCATAAGAGTAATTCAGCATTGAGCTCACTATTTTAAAAAGTGTCACGAAATAACGTTCCTGCGCTCATAATTTACCCACACTATTCGTTTCCCATGTTCCTTGAAATAATATATATGTACCTAATTTCATTTTAATTCATTTTATTTACATAAAAAATGATGGTTATTGCTCTGGTGTTTCCTTAGATGCATATGAGTAATTTAGCATTGAGCTCACTATTTTAAAAAGTGTCACGAAATAACGTTCCTGCGCTCATAATTTACCCACACTATTCGTTTCCCATGTTCCTTAAAATAATATATATGTACCTAATTTCATCTTAATTTATTTTATTTACATAAACAATGATGCGCAACCGAGAGAGTATGAGACTCGCATTGAGGAGGTCACGGGTTCAAATTCTGTGGCCGAATATAAAGACAACTGCCAGATTGGAATTTACATGTCATGATTCATCACCACCTCAATTACCAATACGATAAACATTAATCAAAATCTATAATTAGTTATGGTTACGTCACCTTTCTCGGGGTTGGTTGCTATCCCAACATGAACATCTGGCATGGTTGCACAACCGACCTCTGGAGCGGATGCTGTCCCAATGGTGGCGCCAACATCCAGTCAAGTATGTTCTGGATCTGTGTTTGCGTTATCGGATAGAGCTTTCAAAAATCGTTTGAAGACTTATATTGCTCTAAATCTAACAAATCATGAGAGTGAATTAAAAGATATTTGAGACTGCATCACTGATGAAATCCGAGACATTCTAAAGAGACATTTAAGTGAGTACTCTGCTTTAAAATTTAACATATTTGTTGAGCAAAATATAAAAAACGCAATGATATTTCAATAAATGTTTTTGCACTTGACGAGAATGATTATGTATTTCCTCTCAGGATGGGCTTTGTTATACATTAGTAATGATAGAGAGTTTTGGATTTGAAATACACAAGTTCATTATATGTTTATATGACGAATGGTATAAAACCTGAGGATATGGAAGCATGATTGAGAGTCATGAATGTCACAATTGTGTGAATGTTAATGATTAAACTGAACCTAGTCATTGTGGATTGAGGATGGGGATGTGCTTGGTAAAAGAAAATAGTAACAAAATAACATTATATGTATATATTGATTCATAAAAAAATAACATGTAGTGAGTATTCAAATACTTTTTCAGTTAGTGAATTCCAAGACAATCAATTTCTTCCAAATTATACACATAACTGGTGATAAATTGTTCCAAGAATTCTTTCTTTTCCACACCCTTTGTATAAATACACTGAATCAGCATCATTGTAATTAACATAACCAATACGATTAGTTTCACGGCGTCCAGTGACGGGGTGGTTTCAGCACAAAACAGCATCCTTGCTGTAAATTCCCGTGGAGACGGCAAGTTCTTTTAAAATACAGTGTTGTTTATTCAAGCTTCTTGGAAACCTTGTACATCAGTTATCATAATGGACGTCCTGAAACAAAATAAAAGCGGCGTAGCATGATACCTATTGTAAATTGTATAATGTTACAGAAAAGAAAAACGCAAACACATATACTTACATTTTTAAACATATGATATGAGTAAAAGCACTTTATACATAATCCAATAAGACACTTTAAACATTGTGTTCGAACAATGCTCTTACACCCTTTTTGAGCACATCTCTTCCTCCCTTTCAATGGGATATATTGAACCCAATGATTTATACAATCATATCGAGATACTCCATCATATGTAATCGGGGAAGAAGTTAGTTGCACACCCAGTTTCTCTGTCCCCATCATTGCAAATGATGCGAAAATGGAATTCTTGTTACATATATACAACAACTTGTCGAAAATGTGACGTATATTAACAATATGTTGAAAATGTGACATGTATGCAACAACTTGTTGAAAATGTGACCTATATGTAACAATATGCTGAAAATGTGGCATGTATGCAACACCTTATCGAAAATGTGACCTATATGTAACAATATGTTGAAAATGTGACATGTATGCAACAACTTGTCGAAAATGTGACCTATATGTAACAATATGTTGAAAATGTGACCTATATGTAACAACTTGTCGAAAATGTGACCTATATGTAACAATATGTTGAAAATGTGACATGTATGCAACAGCTTGTCGAAAATGTGACCTATAAGTAACAATATGTTGAAAATGTGACATGTATGCAACAACCTGTCGAAAATGTGACCTATATGTAACAATATGTTGAAAATGTGACATGTATGCAACAACTTGTCGAAAATGTGACCTATATGTAACAATATGTTGAAAATGTGACATGTATGCAACAACTTGTCCAAAATGTGACATACATGTAACAATATGTTGAAAATGTAACATGTATGGAACAACTTGTAGAAAATGTGACCTATACGTAACAAAATGTTGAAAATGTGACCTATATGTAACAACTTGTCGAAAATGTGACCTATATGTAACAATATGTTGAAAATGTGACATGTTTGCAACAACTTGTCGAAAATGTGACCTATATGTAACAAGAATTCCATTTTCGCATCATTTGCAATGATGGGGACAGAGAAACTGGGTGTGCAACTAACTTTTTCCCCGATTACATATGATGGAGTATCTCGATATGATTGTATAAATCATTGGGTTCAATATATCCCATTGAAAGGGAGGAAGAGATGTGCTCAAAAAGGGTGTAAGAGCATTGTTCGAACACAATGTTTAAAGTGTCTTATTGGATTATGTATAAAGTGCTTTTACTCATATCATATGTTTAAAAATGTAAGTATATGTGTTTGCGTTTTTCTTTTCTGTAACATTATACAATTTACAATAGGTATCATGCTACGCCGCTTTTATTTTGTTTCAGGACGTCCATTATGATAACTGATGTACAAGGTTTCCAAGAAGCTTGAATAAACAACACTGTATTTTAAAAGAACTTGCCGTCTCCACGGGAATTTACAGCAAGGATGCTGTTTTGTGCTGAAACCACCCCGTCACTGGACGCCGTGAAACTAATCGTATTGGTTATGTTAATTACAATGATGCTGATTCAGTGTATTTATACAAAGGGTGTGGAAAAGAAAGAATTCTTGGAACAATTTATCACCAGTTATGTGTATAATTTGGAAGAAATTGATTGTCTTGGAATTCACTAACTGAAAAAGTATTTGAATACTCACTACATGTTATTTTTTTATGAATCAATATATACATATAATGTTATTTTGTTACTATTTTCTTTTACCAAGCACATCCCCATCCTCAATCCACAATGACTAGGTTCAGTTTAATCATTAACATTCACACAATTGTGACATTCATGACTCTCAATCATGCTTCCATATCCTCAGGTTTTATACCATTCGTCATATAAACATATAATGAACTTGTGTATTTCAAATCCAAAACTCTCTATCATTACTAATGTATAACAAAGCCCATCCTGAGAGGAAATACATAATCATTCTCGTCAAGTGCAAAAACATTTATTGAAATATCATTGCGTTTTTTATATTTTGCTCAACAAATATGTTAAATTTTAAAGCAGAGTACTCACTTAAATGTCTCTTTAGAATGTCTCGGATTTCATCAGTGATGCAGTCTCAAATATCTTTTAATTCACTCTCATGATTTGTTAGATTTAGAGCAATATAAGTCTTCAAACGATTTTTGAAAGCTCTATCCGATAACGCAAACACAGATCCAGAACATACTTGACTGGATGTTGGCGCCACCATTGGGACAGCATCCGCTCCAGAGGTCGGTTGTGCAACCATGCCAGATGTTCATGTTGGGATAGCAACCAACCCCGAGAAAGGTGACGTAACCATAACTAATTATAGATTTTGATTAATGTTTATCGTATTGGTAATTGAGGTGGTGATGAATCATGACATGTAAATTCCAATCTGGCAGTTGTCTTTATATTCGGCCACAGAATTTGAACCCGTGACCTCCTCAATGCGAGTCTCATACTCTCTCGGTTGCGCAACATTGTTTATGTAAATAAAATAAATTAAGATGAAATTAGGTACATATATATTATTTTAAGGAACATGGGAAACGAATAGTGTGGGTAAATTATGAGCGCAGGAACGTTATTTCGTGACACTTTTTAAAATAGTGAGCTCAATGCTAAATTACTCATATGCATCTAAGGAAACACCAGAGCAATAACCATCATTTTTTATGTAAATAAAATGAATTAAAATGAAATTAGGTACATATATATTATTTCAAGGAACATGGGAAACGAATAGTGTGGGTAAATTATGAGCGCAGGAACGTTATTTCGTGACACTTTTTAAAATAGTGAGCTCAATGCTGAATTACTCTTATGCATCTAAGGAAACACCAGAGCAATATCCATCATTTTTTATGTAAATAAAATGAATTAAAATGAAATTAGGTACATATATATTATTTTAAGGAACATGGGAAACGAATAGTTTGGGTAAATTATAAGCGCAGGAACGTTATTTCGTGACACTTTTTAAAATAGTGAGCTCAATGCTAAATTACTCATATGAATCTAAGGAAACACCAGAGCAATAAATAAAGGAGCTACCACAGTATTTTCAATAGCGTTAGATACAATCGGTGTCAAACATGTTTTATTTTAACATAGGTAATAAGGTGTAGATGATGGTTGTATTCGATAATGTTGGAATTAATATCTTAGGAGTGGAGCGGAAGGGCAGTTGTCTTTATACTCGACCACAGAATTTGAACCCGTGACCTCCTCAATGTGAGTCTCATACTCTCTCGGTTCTGCATCATTGTTTATGTAAATAAAATAAATTAAAATGAAATTAGGTACATATTCAGTAGCGTTAGATACAATCGGTGTCAGACATGTTTTATTTTAACATAGGTAATAAAGTGTAGATGATGGTTGTATTCGATAATGTTGGAATTAACATCTTAGGAGTGGAGCGGAAGGGCAGTTGTCTTTATACTCGGCCACAGAATTTGAACCCGTAACCTCCTCGATGCGGGTCTCATACTCTCTCGGTTCTGCATCATTTTTATGTAAATAAAATAAATTAAAATGAAATTAGGTACATATATATTATCGTATGCATCTAAGGAAACACCTGAGCAATAAATAAAGGAGCTACCACAGTGTTTTCAGTAGCGTTAGATACAGTCGGTGTCAACCAGAAGCATTGAAAGGAAAAGCGAATGTTGTATCAGATACCTGGAATGTAGGAAAGGGTAATATGATTATACGTACTTGGAATGTGGAGGAGGATGAGAAAGAAGAAACGTCAAATTCCAGAACTGTGATAAATTGTGGTTGTGATAGCTGGAAATGTGACTGTAATTACTTAAAGTACTTTAGTCTTAACAAAAAATCCCCAAACAGAGGTGGGGACTTTATTTTCATGAAACAATAATCAGATTTAAATTGTGGTAGTTGGATATGTGATTGTGTTGTATTACAATATGGTGTTAATAGAGTGCCACATGGATTTTATGAACCCCCATGTAAAAGAAGACGTGTGCAAGAGATCTTTAAATAATAATAGTATATTTTATATACTTTTTATTTACTCATAATAAACTTACAGTACTTGTGCATAAACTTGTTTTTATTTCAATACATCAACCTCATCAAACCAACTATTCTTTGCTATAAACAACTTGTTGCATTGGATCCACTTCTTTTTTTTATATTTAACGATAGCATTCAAAATTGTCGCTAATGCAACAGTTCGTTATTTTACTTTCTCTATCCATTTCTCAATCATGGTTAGCGCGGTGAAAGTAAAAGTCAACGCACACATGGACCTTGAGAACTCAATACCATACTGAGAAATCTAAAGGAAGGTCATGGGTTATGTGGTACTCTCACACGTGTCTCTTTCACAGTCGAGTGGCTGGGATGTGAGCTTCAACATGATTCTGCAGTAGGCTAATGTAAGTTCATTACATCTAATCAGCAGTCATTAATCTGTTATGTGTACTCGGAGTAATCAACAAAGACAGTGCAAAAAACGAAATAATATTCCAATGTTAATATTATCGGTTCGGCCATTATTGTGTGTAAAAGGTAACAAACATCCCGATAGACAGATATGAAGTTAAATTGAAAAATAATCATTATATGGTTACCGGTATTTAAACAAATTTTTGGAAATTGTGACCTTTCATTTCGATACAGTCTTCAGTTCTTTTGTGCATATTATCGCACTACAGACTATTGCATCTAATTCCAATTACCAGTTTCGTCCTTCGTACTAGTAACTCAGGTTGAAATAATTCCACTCTATAAAAGAGTACCTTACGTACTGTAAATTCAATCTTCACTTCTACCCGACTCATATAGATAAAATTAGTCCTTTGTAAAATAACTCCGCTCCAGTGAGCTCAATAGTAATATACATCTAAGGAAACCATGAAAAAGTTCAGTCAGATTGGTTGGCCACAAACTTTGAACCCATGATCTCCCGGAAGCGAATCTCAAACTCTCTCGGTTGTGTATCATAATCTATTTATAATTCAATAATTTCCATTTAAAGACTTATATTTTAAGCCAACAGGGAGAATTTGATCCGCTTCTTTTTTATATTTAACTCAAATACCATATTAAATATAACGAGAATTATTGTGATGTAGTTTTCACATACTATCACTGAGCTTATTGTAACGTGAGATGACTGATAGAGTATTGCAACATTAAAAGACACACAGCTAATCGTATGTTGCAATGTTAGATTCACTTATAAGCAGGCTTCGAGACTTTGGACCCGATACAATAAGTTTACTTGCATGCACTGTAGGTTGTTGACTCGCGGCAGGTAGATCCTTAATGAAACCTGGCATTAGTTTTATTGTATTAATTAATCATTAATGCTGATAGTATTTTCCATTTAATGAAACCTTGCATTAATTATTGTATTGTAGTTTTAACAAATTGTATTAATTAATCATTAATAGTGATAGTATTTTCCATTTAATGAAACCTTGCATTAATTATTGTATTGTACTTTTAACAATCGATGTGATGACGTTACACAATTCATCTCCTTCGCGGGAGGAAACTAGCACTTCCTCTTTAAATGCGTATATTTATTCAATGATCCATTTAATGAAACCTTGCATTAATTATTGTACTAATTATATCATATAACAATAGTGTTAAATGGATAATATTCCCTGTTTGTTGTGCAAGGCCACATTGAATAGATGGAGTCATTTTCGTAATGAGTTGTTTTTACAGCGATATGGGAAACGAATAGTATGGGAAAATTATGAGCGCAGGAACGTCATGTAATTACAACAATTAAATGAAAATAAGCCCACAATCTAGTTAAATGATTAAAAAAACTGAATGTGATGCACTGCGAACGCTCTACCAATTGAGCTACTCCCTCAGTTATTAAATGAGCACACGAAACAGACATGTTAAACAGCATTCTTTGAATCTCTGGAACTGTTATCATGAAAGTCAACCTGTCTCATCCTTTTGCATAGATGGCTTGTGTTCATGTAACTAATTATAGATTTTAATTAATGTTTATCGTATTGGCAATTGAGGTAGTGATGAATCATGACATGTAAATTTCCAATTTGGCAGTTGTCTTTATGGTCGGCCACAGAATTTGAACCCATGACCTCAATGCGAGTCTCAAACTCTCTCGATTCTGCATCACTGTTTATGTAAATAAAATAAATTAAGATGAAATTAGGTACATAAATATTATTTTAAGAAACATGGGAAACGAATAGTATGGGTAAATTATGAGTGCAGGAACGTCATGTAATTACAACAATTAAATGAAAATAAGCCCACAATCTAGTTAAATGATTGAAAAACTGAATGTGATGCACTGATTAATGTAATTAATGATGTGCACTTTGATAAGAATCATGGTTAGATTTAGGCCTATGCATCACATTATTAATAACGCTATCGTGATAATCACAACAATGAAATAATAATAACGCTATCGTGATAATCACAACAATGAAATAATAACAGTAAAGTAACATTTGTTAGAGCAAGAGCAACCGCGGACCATAAAAAAAAATATTAAAAAATGAATGTCACGTTTTTAAAAAAAAACTGAATGTGATGCACTGATTAATGTAATTAATGATGTACATTTTGATAAGAATCATGCGTCAGATCTATGCATCACGACGTGTAATTATAAATGTAAACACCATTTATTTTTGGAAAAGGATTTATTATTATTATTATTATTATTATTATTATTATTATTATTATTATTATTATTATTATTATTATTTTATTTTTATTATTATTATTATTAAATTTTCTGAGGAAGGAGTAAGGTGAAAGATTTTACTTCCTCTGACTGGTTATGCGTCAATCTATCTTCAAAAGTCCAAGTCTTTTTTATGTATATCCCTTTGTACTTTAACAACTGATGTGAGAAATTACAGTCCGCGAACATATAAATAAAAAGAAATATTAAAAGTTTCTTACAATATGGTGCATGGAGCATTTTGCACTTTGATAAGACTCATGCGTTAGATTTATGCGTTACGATGTGTAATTATAAATGTAAACACCATTTATTTTTGGAAAACGATTTATTATTATTATTATTATTATTATTATTATTATTATTATTATTATTATTATTATTATTATTATTATTATTAAATTTTCTGCGGAAGGAGTAAGGTGAAAGATTTTACTGTCTTACTGAAACCTTTCCTCTGACTGTGGTTATGCGTCAATCTATCTTGAAAAGTCCAAGTCTTTTTATGTATATCCCTTTGTACTTTTAACAACTGCTGTGAGAAATTACAGTCTTCTCCGCGAATGTCTGGAATCAGGTAAAAGATTTTACTTCCAGCCACAGATAGAGTGTAAATCATGCTAACTTTATGTATTTATGCCTCTTTAAATACAGCAACCAGGTGACTGTTGAAGTGAGTTTTCTCCATTGTTATTATGTTATACATTTTATTCACTTCTAATAATCATAGGTCATTTTTGAAGTGAGAATTGAGTTTTCTCCACATATTTGAGTAATTTTATTCGTTTCTACTAACCTTTCCGCTATTTCATCTTTTTGAATTCGATTTGATGCATTGTTTTACTTCCACCAAGGTGATATACTTTCTCTTTCAATTACTGATTGCGTGCTTCAGACAGCCGCGTCCAGTCAATGTCATATAGTCGAGGACTCACTTTCACTTCCACGTGCGGGATTCACCTCTCACACAGATGGCTAAACCGACTGCGTAATACATACTCATACATATTTCACAACAGAAAATTATTTTCAACTGGCCAGGGAACAGGCGGTGGTCGAAAAAATAATACAAGTGTCAAATAAGACCCACAGGAACATGCGTATTCGAAACATCGCCTTCCTTTTGACACGTGTGACCTAGTTCTTTCAAGGTTAATTACTATCACGCAGGGGCAACCACAACTCCTCCCCTCTCCTCACTATCAATCAAATGTTGTAATACCAACAATTAATCGCAATTCAACACTCCCATCCTCCCCTCCCGAAAATTATCTCTCTCCCATTATCCAATTGCACACGCGGATCACCCCACCCAACCACCGTTTACGACCACTCACATACATGAGGTCTCCATCCTCATTCGCTAATCACAATCCCCTTCCAACCCCATTGACCAATCGCATTTGAGACCCTCCCCCCATGCACCAATCAAAATTGAGTTCCCCCACTTCTGTTTCAACCAATGACGAAGCAACGCCACGCCTACTTCCCCCACCCCTCCTTGGGCCACGCCCCCTCCGACCCTCCATACCCTCCGACCCTTGACGTCAGCTTCATTTCCTTACTACTTAATTACTATGGTAAAACTAATAATACAAAATTATTACATTATGTTATATTATAAACTTTTTCTTTTGTAATTTCCTTGGGCTACCGCCGGTAGCCCCGGTATCCCGCAAAATACGCCCCTAGACCTACCCAGATTGCTCGGCGTTATAGGTTTTGACGGTTAACAACTTTATCAGGTTTAATATGCTGCCATCTAGTTGTTACATAAGGAGTCACGTAATAACTTCCATTTGAATTGCATTAGCGACTGTACTGTCATCTCGTGTTCGTTTACGGCGGACGGGTGGCGATCCTGGCGGTTGTTATCTTCAAAGTGCAAGCGATTTTAACATAGGAATGAGTAATCTATATGTGATCTGGGATGTTAGTTATAAATAGTCTATGACTTATGAACAATTGCGTGGAAAACTCGGTGAAAATTTCGGATTTAAATTAAACGACTGTGGAAAGATGACTGACAGAAAAACTGTGTTTTGTGAGAAACGAGGAAAATCATTCATTTATAGCCTAGAGGAAGCACAAGTAGCGATTATAAGTGTAAACTGGAAACTTTCTTTTCAAACTTCTTGTATTCGACTAAAATTCGATTAACCGGTCATTTAATCGATTAAAAGCATCCAGTTAAGTGATCAAAATATTTAGTAGATTAACAGCTCTAATTATTATTATTATTATTATTATTATTATTATTATTATTATTATTATTATTATTATTATTATTATTATTATTATTAGTTCATGCGTCAATTAATAATTTTATCCGTATCAGCTACATTTGCTTACTCCAGTATTATACAGATTTCTTGTATTTATTTTGCCAGTTACATTTTAATCTACTATTTTTTCAATATATTCATTTGGATCTGCAATCCTTAATTTTGCCATTTATTTTGTATATTTTTCATTCCTTCCCCAATTTGATTATTTTTTCTTAGCATTGGACCTGGCCTTTTAAGGCACTGAAAAATGTACGTTCTGGGTCGTAAAATAGGCTGTAAAATATAGGTTCATAAAATGATAAAGTAGGCACTTAATAGGCTAGTTACTTTGTAGTCTTTTTTTCGCACTTACCTATGTTTTTTACATACCTCGTAAGTTGACAATACTACACGTTGTCTTCCTTGGTTGCTATACAAACAAAATAAAGATGCTGGTTTACTGTTTACTTACTGCACAAAAAGAAACTTGATTTAGAAATATTAAACGT
This sequence comes from Periplaneta americana, assembly GCF_040183065.1. Taxonomy (NCBI): domain Eukaryota; kingdom Metazoa; phylum Arthropoda; class Insecta; order Blattodea; family Blattidae; genus Periplaneta; species Periplaneta americana. The sequence goes on along the minus strand of NC_091121.1, from coordinate 42,302,081 downwards.
GATAGTACAATTTGTGCAGTCATTGAACGTTACTGGAGCAGAATAATACTTCTTCTATCATCAAATTATCACAGAATTATTCATTAAAATTATTTTACTTTCATGCATACAAATTTAACTGTCTGAATATAGATTGAATTAACTATTTCACAGCCTGCTGGATCGCATCTTATGGCTGCGTAAACAGCCATAGGATGTGATCCAGCAGGCAGTGAACTATTTACACCGAAACAAAAGAAGTTAAGCAGTGCTCTGCAACGACATGTGAACGTTTCTTATACATAGCAGTAATTTTTACTTTGATATTGTAATCAATTTTAATATTTTAACTAATTTAAGTGACGATCGCACGAAAAATAACATGCGGTACACATGTGCTCAGTGTATTAACATAATCTCGGAAACAGAAAAAATTATATATTATGTAATAGCGCATTTACCATACTTGCAGGCTCATCGCAACATACTATCACAGTGTAATATATACAGTCACGAAGTTTGAGGTGATGAGAGTACTAGGAACAATAGACTGTGCCGGTACTATTTCGCATTGTCTGTGATGAGGCGATAGTAGCGATTCTAATGGTTAGCAACTATCTATGGATGCATATTTTCTACTTATTGACCTTCGTGACTGTATATACTAGACAGTGATACTATTACCACAGTCTAGTATATACAGTCGCGAAGCTCAATACGTAGTAAATATGCAAACATTAGGTAGTTGCTCACCACTAGGATCGCTAATATCGCCTCATTACAGGCAATGCAAAATAGTACCGCCACAGTCTATTGTTTCTAGCACCCTCAAAACTCAAGCTTCGTGGCTGTATATATAGTAGACTGTGCTATTACGATACAAGTAGGCCTATCATTACGTATCATATTACAATACGAGATGGATAACTCGTCGAGTTTAGTCTTAATATGATGTCACGATCCGTATATTGTACAATATTTTATTTGCTTTCAAATTTTGCTATTAATGAAATTCCACTATTACACTGCAATTTCATTTCACACTATTTAATCTAAAATTTTGACGTTTTATTAGATTTGACAATCTCTGTGGGGAAAGAGGCGACAGGATTTTGTCTATAATGCGATTATTGAAACAATTGAATTTACATTATTTATGGTAACTAAGTCACTATAAAACAAATTAGTAGGAAAAAATATTTTCTCTTTTTTACTTTTTGTTTTCTTTTGTCATTATATTTGCATCATTGTCAAAATGAGTGCGTTATGAGATCCAAAAAATAATAAAACTAATTTATAATTCGCTTTGCAATACATAATAATATTGTTTTACAAGTTATTCGTTTTTAAACTTTATCTTTTGTCTGTTAATATGTTAATTTTTCTAAAACCTGAGTAACTAATAGAATTATACACAATCATTAAAATGTAAAATCTTGTGAAGCGCTGTTATTGAGTGGTGTGTAATTCTGCTCCCTTGAAATTTTGCGAGTTGTTTAAATGTTGTTATAACGTAATACTGGCAAGCACTGACATACCAGCTGATTTCGATGTAAACTAAACTAACAATTTGGTGCGTGTTTGTTGCTGTTGTTCAAGTCGGAACGCTCGGTATTCCGATCCACGGGCCTGTGAAAGCGTGCGTCTGACAACTTCGTTTCGTTTAATTTAAATGTAAGGCGGTTCATTAACGAAGTGTCCCCGCGAACGGTAATGATTGATTGCAGCTTCTAGACACGTCGTATTGTACAACACAGTTTTAATTAAAGTTTCTTGCAAACCGCAACATATTTTCAGAATTTCAAGTCCTTTAATCGTAAGAAGCTGATTAGGCGCCTGTTCGTGAAGTCCAATCATTTAACGGATTTTCTTACGCTGTGCTTCGATTCGTGACCTTCATAATCACCAACAGGGCTCAGAATTTGATGACATATTTTTGACATACTATATCTTTGAATTCGGCACGACAGATTGTTAAACTCTCGGTAACAATATAAAAAAAAATGTGTTACGTAGAATCGATTGTAACTTTCGAACAAATAAACACAGCGAAAGAAAAGTATACCTCCTTGTAGACAAAGGAGTCTCGTGACCGTAAATCGGTCGAACTCTCAAGGCCGGCGAGACGCGTAGAGCAAAAAATGCTTCGAAAATGGCGGCGTTCCAGAGTTCATTTTATGCTCATAATTTCGTGAGATCTGAACCAATCCGGACATTTGAGGTGTCTGTTGATTGAGGGCGACCAGCTAGATTAAATAAACGTGAAGGACCTCTAAGAGACTAGTGAAGTGCTTTGTGTGGACTGTGCATTTTATAGGGCAGAAACGTGGACATTACGATGGAAAAAAAAATGTGTAGAAGCATTTAAATTTTGGACATGGAGAAGAATGGAGCGTGTGAAGTAAATAGACAGAATAAAAAATGAAGATGTGGGCCTATTAGGAAGAGTGAGTGAAAAAATAATAATGCTGAAACTCATCAGGAAGAGAAAAATAAATTAGTTGGGCCACTGGCTAAGAAGAAACTGTCTACTGAAAGATGGACTTGGAAGAAACGGTAAACGGGAGAAAAGTTCTGAGTAGAACAAGATAGGCTATCATATAATAAGACAACAAACATTAGGATATATTGATCTTATGTGGATAATAAGAGGAATGCGGAAAATGGGAAGATTGGAGAAGGCTGGTTTTGCAGTGAAAGACATGCATCATCATCATCATCATCATCAGAGATTAAATAATAAATCTCCTTCCATCTTTATAACGGTCGTTCCACTAATCTTTTTTCTTGAGGCATATAGTGGAGAATTTTTCGAGGCAATCTGCAACGATTCATTCCGTTGATATGTTGTAACTAATTTTGTCTATAATAAATTATTGAGGTGTTCATGAATAGGTGTTATTTTTAATTCTCTTATTATTGATCAATTTATTTTATGATCAAATAGGCTATAACCAGAAATTATTCGCAAAAATTTAATTTCTGCAGTTGTTAGGCGTTGTATATCTTCATTTCTGACGGTACAGACTTCATTGCCGTGCAAGAGTGTCAGCCTTGTCAAAACGTTATATGCTTTTATTGTTATTTGTTTCTCCACTTAGATTGTAAAACTTGATTTATAGTTCTATGGGCTTTGTTCAAACTCTGAATTTCCTATAATATTTCATTTTCTGTTTGATATGTCAAATTTTAACCTTTCACTTATTCTAAAATATATCTTCCAATGCAAATTTTTATTTGTGATTGATGTTTTACCTCGATCTTTGTTTTTATTGTAGGATTTTCCATATTAAAACTTAGTATCATTATGTTATACAGGACATCATTTTATTTTTACTAACATTTTTAATATTAACCTGTCTATACCTTTAGAGAACCGGAAACACCGCTTGCTCCCCCCTCCAAGACTGGAGTTCGATGATACTGGCGTAAAACACAAATCACTCTACTAGGTATAGGAAGGAAGAAAAGTAGTTCATCCATTTACTTAAACTAGGAAATATCGCGATTTTGAGTTTGATAATTTTCATTAGGTTTTTCTTTAATCAAAGTACAGTACTGTATTAAGAATAAGTGTTTTTACTCACGAACTGAGTTATCCATGCGAACGTATTCATTATGCGGTGTATATTGTACTGTCTACAGCACATTAGCGTACAATATAGAGAAAGAAGTTAAATTGAAAAATAATCATAATATGAATATTTAAACACAATTTTGAAAATTGTAGCCGTTCATTTCGATACAGGCTTCAGTTCTTTTGTGCATATTATCGCACTATAGACTATTACATCTAATTCCAATTGCCAGTTTCGTCCTTCGTACTAGTAACTCATGTTGAAATAATTCTGTACCTACTCTACGTACTGTAAATTCAATCTTCACTTCTGCCCGACCCGAAAACATAAAATTACTCAGACATGCTATCTACTGTCCGTCCAAGTGGTTATGCCGCAGGATTGTAGAAAGGGGGGGAATCACGTGACAGTTAATTACTCAACGAGGCCCTTTTATTTAAGTTAAATTAAACAGCTGTATAATATTACGTAAACTTCCAATTCCTAAGAGAAATTAATGTTTTCAGAAAAGAGCTAAGACAGCCCAGCTATTACAGAGGGGCGAGCAGAAGCAGGTGGGGGAAATCGGGATGCGACGTAGGCAAACGGACAGTACCTGTGCGAAAATATGATTCAATATTGAAAGCTCTTTCGTCACTGGAAAACGCGAACATATTTCTGGAACGTACTATACCCAGTAACTCAGTACTGCTTACTATCTGCGGTCTTGGTTTTGTGTGGAGTTGGAACTTCCTTAGTAGAAGGGGTGGGAGTGAAGTACATTCAAAAACTCAGGTACAATAAAAATTGAAGTAAAAATAAAATGATGTCCCTGTATATACTTAAAACACGTCATCTATTCGCTGTTCTTGAAACTCTTTGGTAAATATTACATTTTAAACATTACAGCACCCCGAGGCCACAAAATTATCGCTTGAGAGATTTCTACATGTACACCCCTGATCTAATGGATTATACGCTTAATTTTCATTTTATACTGCTAGTTCTATAGAGCTAAGTCCACATATAGGCCTATCAATTAATTATGATAATTATATTGGATTGAATATCGATTCCAAGTTGCAGCGTCAGATTGAAGTAATGCTGATGAGACGATATGACAAACTCCCTAGAGATCGTTGGGAAATGCAGATATCCCATCCATCGTTCATCTCAAATAACAAAGAGTGACGCAGAGGCCAATGATTAAGCTGCATACCTCCCCGATAAAACTTATATCATGTACGAACGTTGAAAGCTGGTTGTAATATTATTGATTTTTCCACAAGAGCTTTAATTATGAAAAAGGTATGTGTTCATATACCACGACATTAAGGCATTTATGAGGCAAGGAAATAGAGTTCTCAGTTTCTGGATTTCGGCTGTACAAGGAGGCGATGTGGCTAGCATCTCGTTCCGGTCGCCTTATATTTGTGTAAAGGGGTGACTCTCGATTCCCTCCCGCGGTCAAATTTTATCTCTGTTTCTCTCCGAAACAAAAATAGTAAATATACCGATTCCCTCCTCATCAAAAAGAAGCTGGTACATTTAAACACCGATTTCCTGGCATGAAACGTCTCTCTTTCATTACAGATCTCTAATTTTGTATCACGTTGACTGAAATCGATTTCTATGGGCTGAAAAAAATGCCAGTGCTCTTTGAACCACAAACGCATGTGAAATTTTCATGCCAAATTTAACAGTTGCTTTTACTCTTCAAACCCCAACATTTTTGTATTTTTATATTCTTCGCATAAAGTACAGGCAAACAACAAAATAAAAATTAATTCCACTATATCTTCCCAGCTCCTACTACAAAGATTTCCAAACAAAAATTCAGATATTTAATAAAATGAAGAATTATATAACGGAAAGATCAATGTTTCGCAGTATTGCAATCCTATGTCTTATAAGGCAATTCCCAATGTTTTCATGTAGAAAAAACAAAAGACTGTTTTAATAACTTTTATACAAACTTAATTAATTGGCATGACTCGCAAGGAAAACATAACCCTAATCTACAAATACATAATTCTTCAACATACCAAGGGTATATTTCCTATAATATTATTTGGTTATTTAGATTAGGCCTATACCCTTGACAGTCCGAAATCTATGTAAATTGTGACGGAAAATTGTGTGTCTGGTTAAGGAATATACTGTGCTATTGAGAGACTCAGACTACAATAAATATGAATAACGAAAAATTGGGAGGGAATCAGAACCTGATTTTTTGGAGGGAACCAGCGGTGTAAAAATAATGTTATGTTTTATTTAACGATGCTCGCAACAGCCGAGGTTACATCAGCGTCGCCGGTGTGCCGGAATTTTGTCCCGCAGGAGTTCTTTTACATGCCAGTAAATCTACTGACGTGAGCTTATCGTATTTAAGCACACTTAAATGCCATCGAGCTTGCCCGGGATCGAACCAGCAACCTCGGGCATAGAAGGCCAGCGCTATACCAACTGCGCCAACCAGGTCGACCACGGCGGTTTAAATATACGGTAGACTACTTAATTTATAGTAGACTTGAGAGAAATCTTGATACGATATGAAATCATATACTGTAGGTGACAAGTATGTAGTGTTTCCATATTTTTTGGATTAGCCATCATGTCTCGGTCATCTTTTACCTCTGGAAATATTCGGTGTTTAATTATTTACTTTGAATCTGACATGGATGTAGTCTACACATATCTGTGAAAAGACACAGAATATAAGCACATAAATTAGAAGGATAACGAAAGAAGAACTTTTGCGTGTGAATTCAAATTCCATCAAAAGATGTCGGGAATGTCTGAATGCTAATGGACATCACTTTCAGCAACTATTGTAACACAGGTTAGTTAAATAAAATGATGATTGTGTGCATGCCGTTAATAAAAGTTATATGAGTGCAATACGCCGGAGATTACGGATCTAAAATTCCGCGTGTTACCTCGCACTCTACAGGCTTGCTCCTGCCCGCGTCCTTCGGATCAAACGTGATGTGACCGCACTGTAGTTAGGCCATTAACCAATGTACAGTAACTTGTGTAACCAGGAGATTTATTCTAAGGAGAGCAAGACGGGCGAACTGGATCACTTCGGAAAGTAGATGATGATAATGATGACGACGATGACGATGATAATGATTCTTGTAAAAGTATAAAACTGTACATGTGTAGACATGGATAGCCTGAACAGCAAGTGAAGTTCTACCTAGCTAACTGAAATTTTGTTGAGAATGAAACGCAAGTGCTAGGAGAGATCCTTAGCTAAAGCGGGATTTGAACTGTCGCCCTGTGATCCTCCGAGTTGCGAAGCGCTGCGCGTGATAGCGTGCTTCAATATTCATAAAGCTACGTCCATCCAATATTCACAAGATTAAATCTTCATAAATTTCCCTGCACGTGTATTTACTACTCCTAAGAGCCCCGTACGAGGCAGTGTTCAAGACTTCCTCTCGGATGTAGCGGTACATTTATTCAATAAATTGAGCCATAGATAGCATCCAAAGACATCTAGCACAAAAACTTCCACTTTTATTTATTTATTTATTTAATAAAAATGATAATTTAAAAAGATATATAAACTATTGCATAAACCATATAATCGACACGCAGGAGTGAATTTAGACGGGAAAAATTTCCTTTCAGACTCTAACAAATGTATTTATCTCATAGCATACTGTATCTGCATTTTAGTAGTCCTGTGTTTATTTATTTATTATTTATTTATTTATAATTGCTATTATGCATTTATTTATACGTCGCAATGTTAACAACATTTGTTGACATAACAGCCGCTAATATAGTCGTTTCTATTTATTTATTTATTTATTTATTATTTATTTTTTTATTTACTTATTTATTTATTTATCTATTTATTTATTTACTTATTTATTTATCTATTTTTACTTATTTATTTATTATTTATTTATTTGTTTCTTTATAATTGTTATTATGCATTTATTTATACGTCACAACGTCAACAACATTTGTTGACATAACAGCCGCTAATATAGTCGTTTCTATTTATTTATTTATCTATTTATTTATTTACTTATTTATTTGTTTATTTATTTATTTATATATTACTTATTTATTTATTTATTTATTTATTTATTTATTTATTATTTATTTATAATTGCTATTATGCATTTATTTATACGTCGCAACGTCAACAACATTTGTTGACATAACAGCCGCTAATATAGTCGTTTCTATTTATTTATTTATTTTTTACTTATTTATTTATTTACTTATTTATTTATTATTTATTTTTTATTTTCTTATTTATTTATTTATCTATTTATTTATTTACTTATTTATTTATCTATTTATTTATTTACTTACTTATTTATTATTTATTTATTTATCTATTTATTTATTTATCTATTTATTTACTTATTTATTTATTTATTTATTTATTTATAATTGTTATTATGCATTTATTTATACGTCACAACGTCAACAACATTTGTTGACATAACAGCCGCTAATATAGTCGTTTCTATTTATTTATTTATCTATTTATTTATTTACTTATTTATTTGTTTATTTATTTATTTATATATTTACTTATTTATTTATTTATTTGTTTGTTTGTTTGTTTATAATTGCTATTATGCATTTATTTATAAGTCTCAGAGAAACATGTCAACAACATTTGTTAACATAACAGCCGCTAATATAGTCGTTTCTATTTATTTATTTATTTATTTATTTATTTATTTATTTATTTATTTATTGATTTATTTATTTATTTCACCTGGTAGAGATATGACTGTCAGGCCTTCTCTTCCCCTCTACCAGGGGATTACAACTACAATATTAAGAATACAATTACAATTATAATTACAATTAATATTAAATTTACAAATACAATAAAAGTCAAAGTGCTAAAAGATTAACTGATTAATAAAGGCGAGACAGTTTATTGTAGAAGTTAAGTCATCTTTCAGGGAAGGTACGGACTGGAATTGTCCTCGCACGCAGACTGCATTTCACTACCCGGGATGGAATGGTGTGCATGCCCTAAGGCCTCCCACTTTACAGATCCCCCTACGCACCGCCTCCGAACTCCCCTGCAACCTACAGGATCACTTTACGTTTCCGCGTAGTCCTCACCGCGGTCCCACGGGCTACTACGAGCCCAAGGGAGAACCCACGGTACATAGCACTACCACCAGCAACTAATGGCCACGTATCCATGGGGTCCAAATTCGGTGGCGGTCTTGCAACCGACTCTGCATAGGAGCAAGCCAGAAATATAGGAAAGAAACTGAGATGAAGACAAACGGGTCATGATGGCGAAAGGATTCCGAGGTCGAATGCCGAAAGTTACCCAGCAATTCTGCTTCCATTAGTTGAGGGAAAACCTCGGAAATAAACCTCAATCAGATAACTTGTGCCAACCTGGATTTGCACCCGGACAGATGTACTAACCGTTATTCCACAGTGGTGAACCCGATATAGGCTAGTCGTATGAAAACGATAATATACAGGTTAAGAGCCCTAGTTACCTCCTACTGCTAATATCACACGGTCTATTCGATAGGTCAGTCACACAGTGTGGCCTTATTATTCCGCGACCTCTGGTGCGATATTCGGCTTGATTGGAGTGATTTTTCGATGAAAATTTTTCTCGAGGTTCTTCATTTTCCCCTCAACATTACACATTATATTACACCATCATTTTCAATTTCACCTTATTCTTCTCGTAATTTAATTCATGTCATCGAAGTATTGGATACCGGTAACGTGAGTTGCTACATACTTGTATGACCACTTAGGGTATTTCAATTGTAATCTCGAATTCTGTAATACTAAGTAGGCTGATAAAATACTCTTCAAGGAACGACCACTCATATAAATTGAGGGAAAGAAGGCAGAGGACGGACACTGGAAAGTTTTCTTTTCTCAATCGTACTATCAGGGACTGGAATGCTTTACCTGCAGACTTACTAAAGGCTTTACCAACAACCAAAAATGTATTTAAAAATAGGCTTAAGGACCTTACTAATAGACGGTAATTATACACAGCACTTAAAGGGTGTAAATTATATGTTGTTATTGAAGTGTTGTATCAGTGAAGAATTATGTTGTGTCAGTGAAGTGTGTTGTGTCAGTGAAGAAGTATGTCGTGTCAGTGAAGTGTGCTGTGTAAGTGAAACGTGTTCCTGTCAGTGAAGCTGTATAGGTTATAGTGGCAGTGCAAAGTATTTGAACAGTGAAATGTTTTTGAAATGTTAGTGAAATCAGGATAGAATCAGTGAAATGTGTCGTAGTTCCAGTGCAGTGAGTGAGTTGACAGCGAAATGAGTGTAATGTTGAAAGGTACTTGTGCAGATATGAACATATACTCGTGGGTTTTAGTTCGATCTTAGTTTTAAGATACAAATTAGAATATTTCAAATGTTATTTTAAGTGATCGTTTCATTTAATTTAGTATATTCCCTGTTGTTGTTGTTGTTGTTGTTGTTGTTGTTATTATTATTATTATTATTATTATTAGTATTAATTATTAGTATTATCATTAATTGTATTTTTAATTAATAAGTTTATTATTGTCATTATTGAGTGTAATTAGTTACCACTGCCACCGGGTATATACCCATTGCAGTGTGAATAAATACATACATATATACAAAATAGTCACGTACGATACACTTTGAGTGAACCATAGTGAAAAATTTGTTGTGAGCTGGGACTAATTTCAGAATGTCGCTTCATATGAAGAGAAAATATTATATTGCATGCTCTCATAGGCGGAGCTACGGGAGGCATGGGGGGGGGCACTGCCCCCCAAACTTGTCTGAACTTTTTTTTTTCTATTAACGTTAGAAAATGTTGAATTCAATAGATCTTCTCTTCTTTTGTTTATGATTAAGTGTCTCTGCTTAAATTAATGAATTAATGTCTTCAGATCAGACTGTATATTTATTTTAAATTTCTGAATATATAAGAATTCCTATACCTCATTTGAGGAATGGAAGCACTGTAATTTTTCTTTTTTAACAGCCTGTACTCCTGTGTTAGAAGTCTGCAGGTGTTCAGGCCGCCACTTGGAGAAATGTGAATAACATACTGCACAACAATGCAGAAAAAAAGAAAAGTGATTCCGGTATAATGTGTAAACTTAAAGACGAGTTTAAATATAATAAGTAGAGTTTACATTTCATATGATATCTTCAGGAAAGTAAACTTCATGTAAAAAAAATTCTTTTAGCGCTGTTACTGTAGTTCTATTGATGTACGCATGTGTTTCTGTAAGAGAGAGAAAAAGAGGGAGATTGTTTTAAGTTATTCCCTATTATAATTTGTAGTAGACCTACAGTTCAAGCCCTTAGCATTGTGGATATGGATGTAACACTGTAAGAAACATACCCCCCCCCCGGGAAAATACCTTTAATAAATGATCATAATCCGATATCTGTACCACGGTCTAACTATAACGGAGGAGGAGGTAAATGATGTCTTCCATAACCCCATTATATGGGGATTCTATGGTTTTGCTTTGTCCCCCTAAGGAAACGGTTCTCTCTCCGCCTATGCATGCCCTTATTAATTATTTCTTTTGTCAGGGACCGAAACTCTGTATTTCTGAACCGAAACAAAAATGAAACTGTAGTTTCGTTCCCAAAACTAGGTGACATAATCTACTTGCCGGTGTATTCCAGATAGAGCGGAGAATTTTTTGGAAGAGGAACGCCTTATGGCGATCCTTGCTAGCACGGCAGTCAGGCCGGTGTTATCTGAGACCGTTGAAATCTGTCATCTGTACGGTGTCACAGGTGCTAAGAAGTAATTCATGGTGTTCCCTGTTCTCTTAGTCTCTCCATTCTGGTGCCTGTATATATAATGGATCTGCCTGAACAGTCTATATGCAGAATGACGTTCGTTCGCCCACTTTGATCACACACACGCTACCTTCATTATATCTTATATTATACCTACCTGCCAGGTCACGTGGACGTATTCTTGCTAAATACGTGATTTAAAAGCAAATTGTATATAACTCCGAAAGTGCTGTTTTAAACGTATTTATTAGCTGTGTAAAAGAAATATAAAACCTTTCTTTCTAGAAAGGCAGTGACGTAAATACATGAACTGTGAAATAGTGCTCAAAATAAACCTGGCTTTCACTGCGACGTCAGAGATGGCCCACGAGATCTTAAACTTTGACGGTGATCAGCTACGAAACTTGTAGGAAGTTACAGAGGCGTGCTGCAAGTTTCTTTACGATTCAAGTCAATTTTAAGCAAAGAAGTAATTAATTACAGCACCGTGTAGTTTTTAAATCGTTGAAGCGTAATAACTGCAGATGAGTCTCACGATGTTGTTAGTTTCCAACACAGTTCGCAACTTTGGGCAAATACAGGATGTGTAAGAACATATTGGCCACCGCGTAACTTAGGGGCTAGAGAGCTAGACTAGTGTTCTGAGACTGCGCTCGGATGTAAGTTAAGGGCCCCATACACGCTCAGTTTAACTGCACAGTTTAATTATGTAAAAGAAGTAAGAGAAAACTGAACTAGACGTTTGTGGACACAACTATGCTTTTCCATAAGTTTTTTCGTCATTTCGATTCTGAGTGTTCTCGTGTAAAATGGGAGACAAAAGAAGGTCTGAAATTTGTTTTCTTGTCTCAACTGTATTTTCTGACAAGCAGAAGCAAAGAAAGCGAAAAATATGGAGTAAGATGTTATACATAAACTTAAGTATTTCATGCAGTTACCATCTGCTGAATCATATGCGGCTGCCTTTCTTATTCGGTTACTGTAGTGTGGATGTTCTACATTCCAAAGTTAGGTAATGATCGGTACGTTTCTATAAAAGCTAGTACTGCCTTTTTCTTGATAGCAGTTGCATTCATGGTCCCGGCGGAACATAAGCTGAGCAAACGTACAGGTTCACTGTGTGAACTGCACAGCTTACATAGTTAATCTGTCAGGTATGACGTGATAAACTACACAGTTTAACTGAGTATGTAAGGGGTCTTTAAGATTACTGCTTGGGCTGTTTAACTCACTGCGTTTTTCCGAGGTTTTCCAAACCGCAAGATATTCCCATGGCGAAGATAAACTATCATCTTGTTCCAAAATGTTATTATATACTTGATTACCAATTATGTAGTAATATTAATACAAAACAACTTAGTGGACTAATGAATATATCGTTGAAGTAAAAGTGAATGTAATATAATATTTAAATTGATTTTAATAGTTATGAATTCCAGTCCATAAAGTTTGGTACGTGAATATTCTCAATAAATTTAGCCGAATATGACAGAAATTCTGTCTTTCTGAACTAAATGATATTGTGAGATACAAAGATTAAACATATTTTATAAGCCATTCGGTATCTCGTGAAACCTACCTGCGCATGAGGAGAAGGAAAAAGTGGACTAGGAAGCTTCCCTCCCTCGCTACGCTTCCACTTCCAGCTAGCTAGCTCACTTACTCCATCATAAGCTTCTTACTATAATTACGGCGCACGCATGCATTTGGTTTCACGAGATAACTAATCACCAGGCTTAGGATCCGGGACACTTTAGCAACCAATGTACACACAACTTGACTATAGAGTTCCTTGAACATAGTAGACAGACATACTGTGAATGTAAACAAGATATCAATGTGCTTTGTTATATTCTACTGCTAATAGCACAATCTAGTGACGGTGGAAAATGAAGTAGGATATATACCTCACAAGGTTTCATGTTCCTCGGCGACGTTGAAGTCGTTAGCGTTACAATGAACAACCATGTAGTACATAATTGCAACTACTTCGAAAAAAAATCTGTTCACAGTTTTCATGTTCCTCGGCGACATTGAAGTCGTTAGCGTTACAATGAACAACCATGTAGTACATAATTGAAAATACTTCGAAAAATCTGTTCACTATGAATTGAAAATGCACTGTGATGGCCTGAGTTCGTTTCATAGGGACAGACGGAAGAATACTGTACCTCTGATCACGAACCGGATTGTACACAGGTAAACAAAACTCATCGCGCCACCTCACTCCATCTATACTCAGTTGCACTGTTAACTTCACTTCATTCTTAAGTTGTCTCGATCCTAAGACTGCTAATTACCTAAAGTTAAATATTTAAAGATCTTTCTGTCGGAAATACAACAGATGCTAGTGTTAATTTCGTAGTCTCTCCAAGTACGACATAATTGTAAGAATGTTCGTTTCTAAAGTGAACTTCAAAGCATGTTGGATTATAATGAAAAGACAAACATTTATTAAAGTCTCTAACTACTAATATAGGCCTACTGTTAGTGTACGTTTTATTATCTACCTTAATATCCAGTTAAAAGATTATTGTCGTCATATTTCTGATACTAGGGTCCGTTTGACAAACTATGCAGTGAACAGCACTATCTATAAATTGACTGACATTTCATAGTTTAGAATTTGTTCTCACAGATTATTGTGTGAATTATATGGTCATTCACTTTAAATGATATTGATTACTTGAGAGGGAATATAAACTGTAAAGATTAATATCATTAGCAACATAACAAAAGAATTTAACATTTCTTTCTTGACATTTATTTACCTTTTGTTACACAATACATATAGGCTAATTATATCTATGGTATGCTTTTATTAATTTATCTTAGTAAAAGATTTTTTGGTGATAATAACTTCACGGCTTTATTAATCTGTTTATTCTACATAACATTTGGAGTAGTGAGGTACAATAAGTCCATTAGAGACTGGAGTGCTACCCTTCAGGCCCTTTCTCTGTACAAAGGATGAAAGAAAGTCTTCCTTTTCATTTTCCATCCCTCTCCAGCTGTATGTTTCAAAACAATGTTCGCCTTTCCACAGCAGTGCGTGAGTCCAACCTAACTCTACTTTCTCCTCTTTATTTGAAAGTCAGATTAGGGTAGGCCTATATGTTTTATAATGTGTTTTGTCTGTACCACTTACATTAATACAGAGTGTCCCACAATAATGTTTACATTTTTTTAATGTTAATAACTAGAACAAAAATAACAGGAACTATGAGTTTTTATGTCACAAAACTTTAATGTTGAAGATATTCAAAATTACCTCAATTGGCAGCAATACATCGTCTGCAACGCTCTGGAACAGATCGAAAAAGATGTGATATGGTTTCAATATTAATGGATTCACAGGCAATCTCAACAGTCTCTCTCAGGACATCCAGCCTACGTGGTTTTGTGGCGTAAACATTGACCTTCAGATTTCCACCCAGGGGGAAATCTAAGGCGGTTAAGTCAGGAGATCTGGGTGGATACTCGACACTTCTTCGTAGGCCTATCCACCTCTCAACAAATGTTTCATTCAGGAATTCTCGCACGTCTCGATGGTAATGTGACGGTGCGTCGTCTTGTTGAAGAAAAAAACAATCTTCATCTGGGTAGAGTTGGTAACAGCTAGCACAATTGTTTCCCCCACTATGTTAAGGTATCTTTCAGCTGTAAGTGTTCCTTCAAAAAAGAATGATCCTACAATTACTCTGACAGACATACCACACCACACTGATAACTCAGGAAGATTTACAGCTCGTTCTTCCATAACATGGGGATTCTCTCTTGCCCAGTACACACAGTTGTGGCGATTGATGGTTCCATTCAATTTAAAAGGCGCCTCATCAGAGCACAAAATAAAATCGCAAATCCAGTCACAAACTTGGAGGCGCCTCGTCCTCATTCATTGCGTGAAGCAACCTGGGAATGTAGGGTTTCCACTTTGCTTGCTTTAAAATGCGATGAACACTTGATTTGCTTATACCTGACTCACGCGAAGCTTGCCGTATGGACTTCTTAGGGGACCTTGTGAAAGTTTGTAACACTGCTTCCACCCGAATTTCGTCCGCTACTGTTTCCTTCCTGCCACACCGTCCCTTCTTCAGATCACTCACAGTTACTTCCCTCTCAAACTTGTAGCGTAATTTCGTAATTGCTACACGTGACAGTGGCGCAATATCAAATTCTGCCCGCCATCGTGTCTGAACCTTAATCATGTTCTCACATTTCCACAAACACTTTAAAATCCACTTACGTTCCTCAAAAGAAAATATCTGAGCCATCTTGTTAATTACCTGTCGCTACTGGTAACCATACTGAAATTAAAAGAAAAACAAATTAATAGCTACACACACTAGTCATGACACGCCAAATACTAACAATTTTATCAGATTATCTTCAATAGTTTCTCTGTTATTAACGTTCAAAAGGTGTAAACATTATTGTGGAACACTCTGTATATATGTTTTATCGCGAATGGTTTGATTTTAATCCTAGGCGAGATGGCTGCAACCTACTAAGTAAGACCTGTTTTGCAAAGCACGTATGGTCAAAATACCATTCTGTAAGCGTAATAAATGTTATTTATAACTATTGAATAAATCCACATCTTTCCTTATTTGAGTGTGAATTAAATCTTCCGCATCTGTCCACAGCTTTTACTTTGAAATTACCTTTGGCCAGAATGTGCGCTAATTTTTTCTAAGGCATCTGATGATAAAACTTGAAGCCTATTTGTAATTTCATAGTATATAGCCTAATTTTCTAAGTTTCTCATTCTTGACGTTTTATCAGCATTTGACTACACTGTCATTTAAAACTGATATGAATTTAATTTCTCTTATGTTTGCTAACAACAAATATAAATGATACTCGGGAGGAAATTAAACACAGAATAAATATGGGAATGCGTGTTATTATTCGGTTGAGAAGCTTTTATTATCCAGTCTGCTGTCAAAAAATCTGAAAGTTAGAGTTTATAAAACAGTTATATTACCGGTTGTTCTGTATGGCTGTGAAACTTGGACTCTTACTTTGAGAGAAGAACATAGGTTAAGCGTGTTTGAGAATAAGGTGCTTTGGAAAATATTTGGGGCTAAAAGGGATGAAGTTACAGGAGAATGGAGAAAGTTACACAACACAGAACTGCACGCATTGTATTCTTCACATGACATAATTATGAACATTAAATCCAGACGTTTGAGATGGGCAGGGCATGTAGCACGTATGGGCAAATCCAGATATATATTTTGATGTACCGAAGTACATATGATATTTCCATGCAGATATTCTGCGTCATCATATGATGAAAGAGTGATGGAACGGTGTGGCTTAGTGGATAAAGCATCAGCACGTAGAGCTGAAAACCCGGGTTCAAATCCCGGCGCCGGAGAGAATTTTTCTCCGTTCCATCACTCTTTCATCATAAATCCAGATATGCATATAGAGTGTTAGTTGGGAGGCCGGAAGGAAAAAGACCTTTAGGGAGGCCGAGACGTAGGTGGGAAGATAATATAAAAATGGATTTCAGGGAGGTGGGATATAATGATAGAGAATGAATTAATCTTGCTCAGGATAGGGACCAATGGCGGGCTTATGTGAGGACGGCAATGAACATCCGGGTTCCTTAAAAGCCAGTAAGTAAGTATGTTTGCTAACTTCAATATTATAATTTTAAAATTGGGATTCCGCCTCTCTATAAAACAAATAAGTTTACATCTAAAAACTCCTATTACCCTTGCTAAATATTAATCGGTCATGGACGGAGTTTTAGAGCAGAATTCCACGATTTGATACTACTAGTGGTTTGAGAGTTTTCCACTGCAATTTTGAGTTCTTTCCATAATTCCGCCTGAGAAATTTCAAGACACTGTTTCGATTACGGTTTGTAAGGAAATCAGGAAGATCTCCCGTGGAAACAGATGTTACATTTGATGAAGCGTTACACGAGACAAGATGATGAGATGATGAGATCCAATATGGAGTGTAAGTTACAGTATCAATAAAAGAGCAAGGCATCTGGAGTTGAACAACGAAACAGAAGGAAACTTAAACTGTATACAGAGTAAAGCGAATTCTGTTCGAACTGAAAGAAACAGATAAAGCTGTAAGAAATTATTTTACTTTGCAAACAATTTCTGAAATCATAGTCACTCCGCATGGCGTGGTAATGTTTTTTGATATAAGAAGTACGTTTTTAGCTTATTCACGGTATAAACACACAATTTTATAAGCTGATCTAACAATCCAATTCACTTATCGAATAAGAACTTCAGGACTTAAAACGTACTTGTTTCTATATATCTGAAGTCTGATTAGTGTAACATATAACTATTAGGCGATGTATGCACTGGTGGGGGGGGAAAGAACTGGCCATCCTACTCCATTATCTCCTGGCCTAGTTGCCTCATAAGTGGTACCTTGTTGGTATCACTTGTGAGATTCAGACCTGTCTTCGGACAGTTGACTAAACAAAAGAAAAACATCTGGTGTGCTTTCGTCTCATTTATTCATACTATCATTTTATTATTATTATTATTATTATTATTATTATTATTATTATTATTATTATTATTATTATTATTATTATTATTATCATTATTATTATTATTATACTGTGAGAGCAATTCTCTAATAACGATGGTGAGAACGAACGGAGGATTTACAGAAAATATTTACACAGTCTCCTTTTTGAGCACAAAACTTCCTATATATGCCTATACCGGGAATGGAACACAGAGTCCTTATTTAGAAAAGGCAGCTGACTGAGCTACAGTTCAGCCGAACACTTGTGTAGCTATCGACATTCTGTCGTACGGGTGACAAGGTGGTTGGATGGAGAGTGACGAAGACAAATTTCAACTCGGTTGTAAACTTTGTTCGAAAAAATCTATTTACGTACCTATTAGAAACTGATGCAACGGCGATGTATAAAATGAATGCCGCGTAATTTAGTACAAAGGCACATCAGCCTGAGTTCTTATTATTATGTTTTGTAATATAAAAATAAAGTATTAGTTCTACGGGTCATGGAACCTTGCAGTACAATTAGAACGGAATAGCAATTTGATTCCGTCAAAAACTGACTGTAATTAATATCAATAGGATCGATTGATTCCGAATTTACATATCTGTCTGTGCAAACAGCCAGGATTGGAAATCAGGAGGATAATTAATTAGTCTGCCTTCAGACGCTGACAGATATGTAACTGCTGGCTAGGAACTGCCTTTTCCTACAATTTTATTACGGCGTTTGATACGAGAGATATCCAAAGTTTTTCTTGCGTAGGTACGAGCAGTACTGAAGCTTTTTTATTATAAATTTCGTCTTTGTGCGAAAAATATATATATATAAACAATTTTAAGAGTAGGAAGGGGACACAAAACTAAGTCTTTTAAGAATAGGAACAAGTACTCTCGTCAGACGTTTTACTGTGACGCTGTGGGTGTCAGATCCAAAGTCGCAATTTTATAATGTATTTTTGGATGGTCAAGTTGAAAGAAAACTCATTCGCATTAGGAAATAACATGTTGGTGGCTACTCAGAAAATAAACTCTCCTACTGATTTAACAAAAAGACATTTAATAAAGAAACGTAACACAAATTATTTGTGAATTTAAATACTATTATAGTCACAATCATGCCATGGTATGAAAGAAAATTTCACAACCTCGAGCGGGAATCGAACCTGCGACTTCCTGTTCTCCGGTTTCTTTCATACCATGGCATGATTGTGACTATAATAGTATTTAAATGCATTAATATGTCACATCAACGGACGTGTATACGTCACCAAACATCGTAAGATGAAGATTACAAATTATTTATTGGTCCAATCGTTACAGTATTTTAGTTATCTTAACTCACTTCTTTTATGGTGTGCTGTAAGTTCAACGCACATCATGCCTAAAAAAATGTTCAAAATGAGCCCCATTAACATTTTGGCAAGCAACATATCAGCGCAACAAGGATTGACGCACTCACTTCAACTGCAGCCATAATGCGCTGTATTGATGTTTACTCATCTTCGTTAGATGTGCTGTAAACCATGTCCTTCATTTTACGCCAAATTAAAACGCCGCACGGTGTCAAATCAGGGAAACGTGAAGACTACGCTAATGGACCACCACGTGCGAGCAATCTCTCGCCACCTGCGCCAGTGAATTCTGTTTATATTTGAAAGTTATAAACACATATAATTGCAGCTTAGCTTTAACTTTGACACATATGAATATACACCTCCATTTTGACGCGCCTGAGAACACAATATGTTCCTATTCTTAAAATACTTCGTTTTGTGACCACGTCCTACTCTCAAATTTTTTCTACGCAT
This sequence comes from Periplaneta americana, assembly GCF_040183065.1. NCBI lineage: Eukaryota > Metazoa > Arthropoda > Insecta > Blattodea > Blattidae > Periplaneta > Periplaneta americana. Next base: position 42,282,437 of record NC_091121.1, on the reverse strand, counting down.
TTTTTCTGTAGCCTGTAGACCTGTAATTTATTTTTCTGTATTGTGGTATTATTTTTGTTTTGTATTATCTCAATTTAGTTATTGCGTCGTAATTTGTTCTTTTCACTTTTTATTTTAATTACTACTTGAATATCTTACATTCTATATTTGTCACTGGTGGAATGTAAGAGTAGGATCGGTGGCTTTAATTCCGCCAGTGTGGATAAATAAATACATAAATAAATAAATAAATAAATAAATAAATAAATAAATAAATAAATAGTATGTATTATTACTTTAATTCAAGTATAGACGTTTCACACAATCAATGAGATTTTCTTAAGTATTCTGTGAACTCACATTTCGAATAAAGATGTGTTAATGTTTATTAAAAATTAACACATTCTGTAGTTGTCAGCTTTGTTGGTAGAGCAGCTGGCTACGGACTGGAAGGTCCGGGGTTCGATCCCGAGTGGTGACGGGATTTTTCTCGTTGCCAAACTTTCAGAACAGCCCCGAGGTTCACTCAACCTCCTACAAAATTGAGTACCGGGTCTTTCCCGGGGGTAAAAGGCGGTCAGAGCGTGGTGCCGACCACACCACCTCATTCTAGTGCCGAGGTCATAGAAAGCATGGAGCTCTACCTCCATTCCCCCCAAGTGCCTTCATGGCGTGTGACAGGGATACCTTTTTTAATACATTTAATGTGCGTCACTGCTGGATAAATTGGTTCGCAGTGCGGAATACGAACAATATCGGACTAATTATTTTATTATACAAATCTGGCTTTCAGGTAGTAGCTCCCTGTAAAGCAGGTTTGAATAATTTCAAGGAAAAATTGTTCCGGGGCCGGGTATCGATCCCGGGACCCTTCGCTTAGCGCGCGAACGCTCTTCCGACTGAGCTACCCCAGGAACTATACACGACACCGTCACAATTTTTTCCTTTGTATCCACACAACTCAAATGAACTGACAAGACGCCAGAAGTCAACTATGAGTGCACAGAAATACTTGTGTGACTTAAATTGTGGCTTTCTGTTAACGTACCTCCAGTAACGAATGTATTATACAAATCTGACTTTCAGGTAGTAGCTCCCTGTAAAGCAGGTTTGAATAATTTCAAGGAAAAATTGTTCCGGGGCCGGGTATCGATCCCGAGACCCTTCGCTTAGCGCGCGAACGCTCTTCCGACTGAGCTACCCCAGGAACTATACACGATACCGTCACAATTTTTTCCTTTTTATCCACACGACTCAAATGAGCTGACAAGACGCTAGAACTCAACTATGAGTGCACAGAAATACTTGTGTGACTTAAATTGTGGCTTTCTGTTAATGTACCCCCAGTAACGAATGTATTATACAAATCTGACTTTCAGGTAGTAGCTCCCTGTAAAGCAGGTTTGAATAATTTCAAGGAAAAATTGTTCCGGGGCCGGGTATCGATCCCGGGACCCTTCGCTTAGCGCGCGAACGCTCTTCCGACTGAGCTACCCCAGGAACTATACACGACACCGTCACAATTTTTTCCTTTGTATCCACACGGCTCAAATGAGCTGACAAGACGCCAGAACTCAACTATGAGTGCACAGAAATACTTGTGTGACTTAAATTGTGGCTTTCTGTTAACGTACCTCCAGTAACGAATGTATTATACAAATCTGACTTTCAGGTAGTAGCTCCCTGTAAAGCAGGTTTGAATAATTTCAAGGAAAAATTGTTCCGGGGCCGGATATCGATCCCGGGACCCTTCACTTAGCGCGCGAACGCTCTTCCGACTGATTTTATTGTCATAAAAATCACGTAATAGATGTTCTAGCATCACAATATTGCCTCTTTATTTATTGCACAATAATAAAGTGAAAAGAACCTCCACATCCTGCTGCGTTTTCGAATCACGATCTGTTCTACTGGGAACCACAACGCGATATGTAAAATACCTTCACGATCACCCTGTATAAACACTACTCATGGAATGACAGGTGGGCGGAGAGAGCAGGTCAGCTCGTAAAGCCTCTCTCCCTCTTAAGCATAGCCCATAGACTATGACAGTTCGCAGAAGTTGAGTAATTTTAGCACCGGTTTTATACACGAATTTCACTGAAAGACTGCGTGCTCACCGCATTATTAACAACTAATTTGTGGAGCAGTCAATCGCTGTTCAAATACTCAAAATATGACGTCCATTTGCAGTACTACACACCATCGAGCCTTTATTTGACCTGCAGTTCAGTTCAGAGAAGAGGTCTTCAATTTGCAGTCATCCACAAAACTCCCACTTCGATATTATAGGTTATTGCAACATAAAATGTGCATACGAGTTCTAAATGTACGCATACACATGAAAGGAAAATCATTTCGGTTATTAACATAATGTTATTATAATAGATATCTGTGCATAAAATAGATTATGGACAAATTTGTATTTGTAAGTCAATGGTACTTGACTTAATTCAATTCAAATAAGTTTATGGCATTTACGGATGGCAAATGATTCAAGAGTAGACTGCGCAAAACGTATGTATTAAAAAACAGCAGTGACTCACTGGTGAAGTGAGCCAGAGAACTTAATGGACTTACGACTACGTTTGTCAGCGAGAAATATTCAGTTTCCACGGTCAACAATAGGGCCTAGCGATCCTATGTAATATTGCATAGTACCCAGTTGCACTGTTTCAATTGATGTAGACGATTGCGGTGTTCTTGGGATTGTTTTATTCGTCTCGGAATGCCATTTTTTTGTTGTCCAACAAAGTAATATTTATTTATTTATTTATTTATTTATTTATTTATTTAAATCCACCACCAACAGAAGCAGGCTTCCAATTACAGGTGGCTTACACAGATACACAAAATACATAATAAGGAAAAAAAGAAAACAAAACAAACAACATAAACGAAAGAAAGAAAATACGTAACGGTAATAGATGCTAGAATATAATATTGCAGTTAATATAATGCCAAATATCAATATAATGATGCAAAATTATTTAAAAACTAGAGTAAAAAAAATAATGATAATAATATAATTAATTTAGTTGTAAAACAACGCGAAAATACGAGAATCGATTAAATAAATCGATACCAAAGAACACGATTTCTAGTTCTGTGACAGGAAAGAATATAAGTATTATAAGCTAAGAAAAATATATAAGGAACTGCAGTAGGTTTTCTAAGTTTAAGAATCGGCAGGTCCTTAGGTTTACTATTCTGTTACATACGATAACCTATCGACAGGTTAATAGCTTTACTATACTGAATATCTTTACGTAGAAATACGTGTCGGTACGATCACCTGTCGACAGGTGCTTCTCTTTATTATGCTGCTTATACTATTTACGTAAAGGTACGTGTGGATACGATCACTTGTCGACAGATTCATAGCTTTACTGTGTTTCATATCTTTACGTAGAATTTATTAGGCTACTAGTGGGTGCTTACGTAGAAGGGACTGTTGACGAACAGTGCGCGGAACAAGGATAACAAGGGGATTACAGGGAGAACAAAAATCTGCATTTGTGAAATGTCTAGTTTCTATGGTCAAAAGAATCTCCCCTACCCAAAGTGATATGTAATTCGAATAAAACGTGAGGTTAAGCAGGGTAAGAAGAAAGAAAAAATTGATTATTATTAATGATGATTTTTCATTTATTTCTTTATTGAATGTATAACATACGCAGAAAAGTAAGTCTGTCCTTCTAGCAAATACCATATCAATGCAAGAGTCTTGAACCGTAGCTAAGTAAGTGACATCAGAATAATGTGACGTAACTCAATGTCGCTGCTGATTAAATCAGATTGAAACTTCCGTAGCGTTTTATTCATTTGATCTTCGAGCATAAACGTTGCGTGTTAAAGATATTTTTGCTATTTACAATATAAGGTGTCCGAAAAGTCCTGCACCATAGACAAATTACATACTTGTTCAGTATGTCCTCCGTCCAATTCCAAACAGGTCTGTAGGCGGAATTTTAGGTTATTCAGCACACGGGAATCAAAATCCTAGTCTATGGCACGGCATTCATCCTCAATCCTTGCGCGTAGGTGGGCCACATCGCGAATCTTCACACTGTACACTCGGAACTTCAGTTATCCCCAGAATGAGAAGTCCATTGGATTCAAATCCGGCGAACGTGAGGCCCATTCAAAGATCCTCTGCGACCAATCCAGTGCTGAGGAAATGTTTCATCCAACCAGTGTCGCACAACCGTGGCGTAGTGTGGAGGGATACCGTCCTGCATGAACCATGTGGGTTGTTCTCCAATTAAATCTAACGTCGGCATCAACCAATCTCCTAGCATAAGCAGATACTTTTCACAGTCCACACAGTCCACATTTCCTTCGAAAAAGTATGGGCCAATGATATGATTGTTCCAGAGTCCACATCACACAACTACACGATCAGACCCTTGCTGTGTGGAAGGATCGTACCAGTGAGGGTTCTCATTATTCCAGTAGCGCAGATTTTGTTTGTTGACTTCACCTTTCACGTAAAAATTCGCCTCGTTGGAAAACATCACGATGGATAGGAAGTCTGCCTCCTCTGCAATCCTATCCAAGAACCGTCCACACATTTGCAACCTACGATCAGGATCATCTTCTGATAAATGTTGTAACATTTGCAGTTTGTATGAGTGAAATTTTTTCTTCTTCAGAATATCGTGGACGGTGGACTGAGGAACGTATAATTCCATACTGGTTCGTCGAATTGACTTCTTTGGACTGATATACACTTTGGCAATCACCGCTTCTTGTATCACTTCATCAGTTCATGGTCTTCCCGACCGAGTCAAATCAGCAACGTTACCTGTTGTGGTGAATTTGTTAAGCAATCTTGATATTGGTTGGCGTCCAGGATGACGTCGATTAAATTCCTCACTATCATCACGGTGTGAACCTTCACAGCCACACAGCAGAATGATCTCAACGCGTTCCTCCTTCGAAAGTATCATGCACTGCAACAAAGAGCACAAAATCAGATATTTGCCTTTGGTGCGGGACTTTTCGTACACCCTGTATAATAAAGAATGTAGGCCTACATTGATCGAATATTATCTGCACTATTATGTACAGTGTTGTGTATTGTAATGCAAGGTATTTTATTTCATAATACTACAGCCTACTAGTTTTGTAAATAGTGTAAATGTGTTCGATCAATGTGAGCCTACATTCTTTATAATAAAGTAAATAGTAAAAATAGCGTATTCTATTGTAGTGTGCATAGTGTAAAGGGGCTGTCAGACATTGACTATTTTGAAAAGCGGATTGTTTTCGACTCTAGAATATGATCTTTCTTCGAGTATTACTTTTGTAGAATATGCTTTTATTTTTAGTATACCAATTTTCCTTCATTATGTTAATCATTTCTTTGGTTCAAATTATCTTATTTAACACTAAATTGTAATTATACTTTAAGGCTTAGAATTACTTACTTACAAATGGCTTTTAAGGAACCCACAGGTTCATTACCGCCCTCACATAAGCCCGCCATCGGTCCTTATCCTGTGCAAGATTAATCCAGTCTCTACCATAATTCCTTTGCTGTGGTCGTGCCAGAGAATCAGTCCCATTCCGAGGCTCATTGTATTGTTTCGTAACAAGCTGTTTTTTTACAGTGATGAGTTGTTAGCCCTTCGCCCAACCCGCACGCTGGAGAACCACCCCTCATCGGCTGTCCACGACTGCTTATTCAATATATTCGCAGATACCCTCCATATCTGGAGGCCGTCACCTCTATCCGTAACCTGAGGACGCGCCATACCGTTGTGATAGGGACCCACAATGCATGGAACGCTTAGAATTACATGTAAATAAACAATCTATATTGTTTTTATTATTATTATTATTATTATTACATTGTTTTCTGTATTGCTCTTATTTATATGTACTATGTATTTTTATATTGGTTGAGTGGAAGACGAGTCTTTATTGCCAATAAAAATAAATTAAATAAATGGATAAATAATTTAAATTGGGGAAAAGGTAATCGTAGTATCAGTCTATATCACTATAATGTATTATGAACAGTCTACGAATTCTAGTTTTGAATCATTAATAGAACGTCAACTGCAGCACAAACAAGACGCAAGTATTCCCTGATAGTACCTGAGCCACGCGCCAAATATGACGACACGTTAATATGTTCTGTGAGCAACTAAACTTATCTCCGTACGCCCTGGGACAGAATAAGGTCCCTATCTCTACTATTAGACCAAAGCTTTATTGAGACTATACTAATCTGAAGAAATATGACGTGCTGTATTTCACTTTGGGGCAAATTCCCTTCCTAATCTTAATTAAATGCCTTGATGTCTTAGTATTACGTGTTACGCTCCTTCGACACCATTCCCCAACGATGTCTATTGTTTCTTACGTTTTATTATTATACTCCAATCTTACCTGAGATAGGTATGTTAGGGTTATAAATACATAATAATAATAATAATAATAATAATAATAATAATAATAATAATAATAATAATATGATATTGATTAATAAATTCTCCTATTGAATTAATCTTACGTTTCAATTATGGAATTAATACAATTTTACAAATTTATAAATTCAGCAAATCTCTACAAAGTTTTATAATTTATACACATGCATGAATGAAATGCAATGAGATGAAATTAAATACTAAAATACAATCTTATATTTCAATTAACAAGTTTCATTAAATGTATACCTACTATATTATAACCTACGCAAATAACTAATCCTAATATTCACTAGAATGTTGTTCAAATTTCTGTGGGTTGATATCTCTGAAGACGTTACACAGTTTTCCGTTAAACAATGCTGTTACAAGCAGTTTCTAAATTTTATACAACACATTTATCAGAATCTATTTTAGATTATTATCCTAATTTATTTCTATCAACTGTTAATTTAAATATTTATAGCAAAATATATAAAAAAGCTATTGAAAAAATAATAATAATTCAGTGGACGTATTTCTTACGTTTAGGAAAGGAACAAGCCTGGTGTTCTGTTTGACACCTGTAGACACGAAACGACTTTTGACGCTTTTCAGTTTAACTGAATTGGATTTACGCTGGCATTTGAAACATAGATAATTAGACTCATTGATTTCTTAAATTTACATTGATTGACAGATTTGCATATTGGTTTGTTTATGCAGGGCTGAATTGGAAATCGCCTGTATAATTATCGTGTCCTGCTTCCGGGCGTTTCTGCCCATAAATTAATTGTGGCATTATTTACATAATGAACTGCAATTTATTTGCATTGCTGCCCATTACGCAAACAGGATCCTGCTCAATAATGCAAGCGCGCCATCTATAAGGCGACTGCTTCCTTTCTGGACCGTCAATATTTTATACTATCGATTAGCGGCCAGCTTTCGCACGTTGAAACATTCACTGCCCCGCATTTCAGCGTGGTGGTCCTTTAGCTTCGGTTTCTGGAGGGAAAGAGGCTATTTCAGATCGACGATATGCTAATACGGCCCTTTCCCACCGTATCGTTTTGAAATAAATTTCGTGCGAAAGCTGGGCCTACTTCTATGTACACCCTCGCTTCCCCCTCCCCCCCACAAGCCATGAATCTAAGTATAAAACCCTCCACATAACTCGTTTTACACCATGTGGTACTCGTATTTACAAATAAACAACAATAGTGAGGTTAAGAGACGCTTGGATCTTTTCAGTGTTCCTTTTTGGAGAGAAGAGAACTAGTGTTATGGTCACACTGAAAATTTATGCAAACTAATATGCATAAGTTAGATATAAACTAAATTGTTTTTTGTCCGTTAATAAGTTCAATTCAGTTTCCATGACAATAGCTGTTTACAAATCCAAAAATTATTTTTTAGTTTAGCTGCAAAATGTTTTTGAAGTTAACAGTTTTTTTTTTCTCCAATGCCACCAGGTTTTCATTTGACATTTCTGGTCTCTCCTGGCAATGGCTTATTTCTAACCCACTTCTGAGGTTGGGGCGCCTGGAAGGCGGAGTTACGTTGCCTCGATGGTGATGGTGATGTGCCAGGAGAGGTCTTAAATCTAAACCTAACCCAATTTCCAGACCATGAGCGAACACAAAAACATTCCCCTTTAAAAAAAAGTTCCTGTGTTCTAACTGGAAATCGAACCCGACACCTTATGAATTGTAGTCAGAAGCTCTGACCACTAACCCATGAGGCTGGACAAGTTAATAGTCTATAGGCCTAAATTAATGTATTAAGTTAAAGTCGATAAGCCTTCCTTATATTAAATTGTCACTGACGCCAAAAGAAGAAAAACATAAAAATTAGGTACATTTCATTCTGTGTAATGTAAAATTAATAAAAGCAAAAACAAACATTGTTTCGAGAAAGGAAAATTAACATAAAAACTGCAAAAAATTATAATCAGTTTTTGTACGACTGTTGAGCCTCAGATGCTCTATTCAAAATTGACTGAGTTGGTGTTACATTTTCTGCAAAAGGGACACCACAACAGGTGCCCATTTGATTTCTGTTCATAATGAACTATTTAAATATTATAGTTTGATGCATTACAGAAGAAAGAAACATTCACAACTGCAGACAGTCCCTTCAGTACTGAATAAAATACCACACCGCGAAACATTTCGTGCGTGTATGCGCATTAATCAGACTTGTTTTGTTTGTTACTATACCATATTTTGGAACGGAGAGAGTATTATTTTTTACCTAACTGGCCTTTTCCTAAGAAACAAATTTATATTCAAGACGTGAAAATGTTTTGCAAATGTACTCATAGGCCTAATAGAAAACACAGTATAAGAAAATATTTCGTGATCTTGTTTTTGAGCATTTATCGGAACCAGTTGTTTTGTACACAGTTTGAGAAACTAATGCTACTTATACACACCAAAATCTTCTCATATAAATAAAGATAATATCAGCACCACTGTCGCTATTGCTATAGCATACAGGTCACACGTGGATACTTGTGGGGCATAGTTGAAATGATTTGGCCAAGCTGAGTGTTACGATGGGATTTTGTTGGATTTGCAGTCAGCTCTTTGAAAGCAAGCATGGCATTGATCAGAACCATCCTGAATAGTCTAACAGTCTGATGAAACATCCGATAAATTAATTTGGACGTTGTAGAGATTTAGAAATGCGCGTACTGTGGAAAATCTTGCTTTCTATGGAGTAGTTTCTAGAGTGTTGTTGAACACTAGCTTCTGAAAATTGTATTGGATCAGCTCTTTGTAACTTAACATTGAAAGCTTGTTAACTGTTTGGTGTTGGATGTTTTCAAATGAGGTAGTACTTGTACTAACAATTCCCTAATCTTCTACTTTTGCTTGCAAAGACACATTCCTTCCACAACTCAACTTGTGATCTGTGTATAGTACTATTACCAAAAACATCATCTATCTCGGACTAATCAACAATTGTTAATTGCTGTGTTTTCAGTCAATTCGTGCACTACCTATCCATTTTTCGACCATTCTCTTGATCTTGTTCGCTCATGTTGACATTTCAGTGATTATTTAGCTTATTTCCTGCCTATATATATATATATATATATATATATATATATATATATATATATATATATATATATATCGATCTAAGTAGTTCCACATTCACGTCTACAAAGGTTTGTTTATACATTTAAAAGTGAAGACTGAAAACACTACACAACAAAAAATTAAAATACTTCGAAGAGCATTGCAATTTCTTACACTATTTCAATCAGAGCGTTATTGGCCACGTCTTATTTAAGAAGCAAGCAAGGAATTCCTAGATTTAAATAAATTATTTTTCTCACGTAGCCTAACACGACTGAAAGATTTCTCCATCCCATGACTGAGGCTAATGAGTATTATTTTACAACTAATTGTTATACAGGGTGATTCAAGAGGATTTACCGTCCCTTAAGGAGCTTATTTCCGAAGACATTCATACCAAAAAATATCATATAAACATTTGTCCTGATCTCAATATTTTAAGAGTTACACTAATTTTAAACTATTTGTAAAATACCATTATTCTTGATTTTTAAGGGTAAATGGATATTGCAGATAAAGAATGAACTATTCAGAAGTATCATTTCTTTAATTGGCTAGTGTTCTGAAGCTAAAAATGTGTTGTCAGTTACTTTTTACAGATTTCGTTTTTCAATTTTTAACTAAAAATGACATCATTCTTACGCACTTATCACAAAAATTGTTACAAATCATACGACTGTAGGAACTTGATTCTTTACAGTTTAATTATGCATCCTAATGTACAATCTTGAATAATTTACAAGAGTGGCGTGATTTGTAACAATTGTGATAAATGCGTAAGAAAATTAATTTTGTAGTTAAAAATCGAAAAAAAAAATGCTATACTAAGCAACTATGGAATTCACAATACATTTTTAGCTTCAGAATATTAACTAATTAAAGAAATGATACTCCTGAATAGTTCATTCTTTATCTCTAATATTCTTTTACCCTTAAAACTCAAGAATAATAGTATTTTACAAACAATTTAAAATGAGCGTAACTCTGAAAATATTGAGATTAGGGCAAATGTTTATATTACATTTTTTGCTCAGAATGTCTTCGAAAATAAGCTCCGTGAGAGATGGTAAATATTCGTGAATCACCCTATATAATAAATGTCTTTGAATGATTTAAAGAGCAACATGTTTCTGTAAAGAGTAGAGTAGAGATGGGTATACCATATGGTCTACAAACTTTTATATAATAAAAGTATAAACTATAGTTAAAACAGAAAGAAAGAAAGAAAGAAAGAAAGAAAGAAAGAAAGAAAGAAAGAACCCCTTAAAAGTTATAAATTATCGAAAAATTATTTTAGATTAGATTTAGATTTAGATTTTTTTAATAATAACTTATACATAAAAACGTTACATTAGAGTATCCCGAAAGAGCAAAGCTCGTGTTCGGGGACAGTTCCGTTACATAAATATACATACTTTGTAGACAAAATACTTAAGAAAAAAGGTCACATAAAGACGATAATAAAATTAGTAATAATAATACTAATAATAACTAAGTGAACAAAGAGACGATGTTGAGATTGGTGGATTAATATTAAATTATTATTAGTAATATATTTAGTACAGGTCATGTTGATATAGTAACCAAGATAAGATAGAAAAAATATACGTAGGATAGAAATAAACTTGTTTTACAATACATGGTACATAATATAAAACAGATACGTCTGTCATATAAATTTTTAAATTCTGGATCTGAAAATTTCATTGCTTAAAGTAGTCAATTCTGGATGAAATTTTATTATCGAATTATATAGACGTGGACCATAAGAATCCTATTTCCAAAAGATCAGTCGCTATTCTGGTAGAAACAAGGAAAAGAACTTCTAGACCACGGAGGACGAAATTGCATTTCTAAAGCGACTGAATTGAGTGCACTCTCCTTAATTATTCACAGTGACTATTATTTATACAGTAAGAGTTTTCTAGTCTAATTTCAATGAGGGACCAGGAATCGATTATTGGTTGCAAATGAGGAATCAATTTTCTACGCTCTAAACCACAAATAAATAATTTAAGCAGTAACAGTGTCCATGTTTAAATAACTAAAAAATTAATTACTTGAAATAGTGCTGCCCCGTGTGTACAGAAGGACTCTTTCCCTTTGGAATTGCGTGTGAACTCGTTTCTCATTATCACGGCGAGAGAAATCCGGAAGACTGAAAAGCTTCGGCTGACTGCAGGAACTCCTCATATCCGTGAAATATGAGGAACATAAAGCTTTCATCTCATTGACTTACATAAGGGCTCTCTGAGATGTGTTTCTGCTCGCCGCATATGTAGTGACTGGATTATGTTAAACTATTTATATTGGCTTGAATGCATCTTCCCCACAAAAGGCGATGCTCACATATTTTGTAAAGCCATGCCAGATTTAAGATAAAATTTAGACCGTATTCATGTTGTGTTATCATTAACTTCTTTACATTCAACACTAATCATCAGAGCGTTTTCCTTCACGAAATACAGCGCGTTAAGAGTCACGATAATTTTTCTCGTGCAAACTGTTAACTTATTTCAGGTGAAGTTGCATTTTCCTCATCTGTTTATTCATTGGAAAGTTATACTTTACTCGAGCAGTAAACTTGTCATTGTCATAGTAATATAATAGTAATATACGTTACAAGAGCGGTATGTTGACGTTTTCATGTTCGAGGAAAAGATTGAAAAAGCGAAACGTAGTTGAGCTTTTTTAATTTCCGAGAACATGAAAACAAACATACCGCTCGTGTATCGTACATTATTTTGTGCGAAGATCGTTTATTACATACCTGAAAGACGAATTTCTAATTAGTTGCAATGAAATCTCCATCTTGGTTTCTGTTTAATGACGGCAACTTCGGAAAACCAAAATATCTTTCTTCAACATTGTTGCTATAAAATGTTTTCTGTGTTTACTATACTCCAGCAGGCCGTGATATACGTCTGTCTTTCCCCCCTCCCCAGTCTATAAATGCGCACTTAAAACAAACGGTAAGGTTATGTAATGATTTATTTTTCATTTTAATATTTGAACAATATTATTTATATAGCATATTGCAGTAATAACATCGGCATATGGAATCTTGTTGATTTTTTCACGGCTTCCTTAATGTTACTTGTATCAGGAATGCAATAAGTTTCGTGGAGTAGTAGACTTTACTTAATTTTTGCAAGTATTTAAAAACAATAATTAACATTGCAATTTAGGTGAAATTGCAGTGGTAAGTTTCCAATTATAATTATTACTATGTTAAACGTCTCTAAAAATAATATGTTAAAAGCCTAAAGCAGTAAAATGAATGTCGCGCTTAAGCGGTAAGAAGAGAGAAATTGTTATGTGTGTTACGTTGGGAATACTGAATGTGGTATTTCACACTTACCGCGTATTGGTTCTGTGCGGAAAACAAGCAAATACGCACGATCTCGCACAAATTAATTTGTTCTTATCGCAAGTCAACTGTTTATTTCTGAATCTACATTAAATCACAAATACCATGACATTATTTTGAAACATTGAAATTAAATGTCCACTTGTATAAGTTGGGAAAATTCAATTCGGGAAAGGAAGGATCCTGATAAGACTTTCTGTATTTTCTGCACATTAACGACCATCTTATTTAAATTGGACGATCCCTCTACACAGATAATCATTTCTGCAATCTCCACTTAGCCTATATAATAATCTTCTTCTGGTGTTGATTAGCACACCTTCATACCTTTCCAGAGTTGTCAAATCGACTTCAGAGTCCACTAGCAGTGTAGCGGAAGTTCTTCATAAACTGTACCTCGTGTATTCATTAGCATTACGAAGGACTGAAAACTTAGTAATAATTAATTCCATTTTTCAATTATGTGAATACCAACAGGTTGTACACTACGCTTTCCATTACGGTACAACAATAATAATTTATTGTGACTCACTTTCTTTGACCGAAGTGCAACACATCGTCTCTATGCAGAGTGAAATGTAAGTAATGTTATTAATTTCAGGGGGTTATTCCTTGAGATATTTCAAACAAAAAAGTTTAATAGAATTTAGCTCGCTTTTGCTTCCTTTCCGAGATAAAAATTGTTTTACATGGAATGTTTCAAAGTGTGTTTTGGGAAAGTCATTGATTTAATTCCCAATATGCCCATTCAGTTAGTTTATTCCCGGCCTACACACTTAGGGATATAAGATATTTAGGATAATTTTATCATTATTCATTAATTTTCATGTCCATTAAGAACATTTTCGCAATTGAGTTTCCTACAAAACGACCAAAAGTATCACTGAATTTATTAACTTTAAATGGCGCTGCAGGCTAAACGGTTGACTTGGCACTGGAAAGACTATCACCACGAGACTCAGTGCCTCAAATTAGTAAGGTGAGTCAGGTTTCATCTGTGTTAGAGTGTTCACACCCGGAGGAAGCATTTTCTGGAACATATTTTATAGAGAAAGTTCTTCAGTGTTTTATTATTAGGAATACACCCCCAGAATATTTGACACCAATTTGTAGACAACCTGTAGAGCTGTTCTCTGGTCTCTGTACTAGAGAATTAGAGCTTCCAATTCGCTGCTGATCTCTCAGAAGCCTCTTCTTTTCAGCGCTGTAAAAAGGGGACACGCTCAGAGATTTATGCGAGAAAGGGCTTGATTGCATTGATTGGCCCCCACGGGGATGCCCATTCAAAAGTTCTCAAGTTTCGTTTCGTTTATCTATTATGCTGCCTCGCATCAGAGAGAATGCTTACGTCGCTGCGTTTTACAGCTTCTCTCTGGAACATTTCCACGTCTAATAAAATAATCCAAGAAGTAATAAACAGACAAGGAGAAAGTAATGCGATTTATTTTATGATTGTAATTGCAAAGTTTTGTTTAACTGCTATATTAGTACTTTCAGGAACACATAAAGATGTTTAACTCATGAGGCATTGTAGTCTGTATACAGTAATGAAGCTGGCTGCATATAGACATGATACAAATCTTCATAGGAGGGTTGCATAAAATTATACAAATAACTCTATAAAGTAAATCGGGTATACTTTTTTTATTTTAGAATATATTAGAGTTGTCAGCCGTGAATGCTTCTTTATATTCAGTTCTTAATTCGACAGCATATCCAGCTACAAATTCAACGGATTCGTGTTTATATCTCTGTGTATTTTCCTCATCTTCTTGCATTGTACATTGATGACCATTTGGTCAATAGGCTTACCTAGTTACTGGGCGGATGGAAATATCCCTAAGCATTTCAGTTCAAATAGGTTTTTTGCCCACATTATGGATTTTGCTAATGGGCTAAGCCGGCTTAGAATTCGCAGCAGATTTAGTTCCCCGCCCTAAACATTCGGGTTTCCCTTACTCTGTAGATCTCTGAGCCGTCTAGAAATCTCAACTACTGGCATCTATCAATAATTATACAAACCACGAGAAACGTCTGCCACGACGTATGGTCGGTACAACGCCGAGTAAACACAAATACGAGTAGGTGAACTGGTTTTTTGGAAACGGAGATGATAATGAGGGATATGACGAAAATAACAATCACCATGAGCAATGCGAAGACAATAGCTATCACAGTGAGGAATACGAGGAACTTTTCTTACTTGGTTATTTAACGATGCAGTATCAACTACGAGGTTATTAAGTGTCGATGGAATTAGTGATAGCGAGATGATATTTGGCGAGATGAAGCCGAGGATTCCCCATAGATTATCTGACATTTGCCTTACGGTTGGGAAAAACCTCGAAAAAAAAAGCCAACCAGGTAATGAGCCCAAGCGAAAATCTAACCCGCGCTCGAGCGCAACTCCTGATCGACAGGCAAACGCCTTAGCAGACTGAGCTACGCAGGCGGCCTTAATGATGACAATGCAGTTATTATTTATTTGTCTAAACGATAACAGCTCCCTGTATTAACAGGCTGCCACAAAGACAGAGCATAATGTGCAATAGGCAGTTATAGTATAAATAATATACATATGTTTAAGTTGAAGGGAGTCTCACAACAACGACAAGAAATGACTGAATAAATAAGTACAGTAGGTACTAATTAATTAGTTGAAGATCATTGTTGACCGTAGAGATGGTTGCGGAGTATAAATATTGATCCTCTCAGAGCTGCAAGAACGATGTCATCAATTGCTTCCTCTGTAGGCCGAAACGTTGCCAGGTCTGGAAGAAGAAACCGGGAATAGTTCCTCGCGCTCCAACCATAAGGCCTATTACTTCAATTTGTTATAGACCGTATTTGTCCATGAAATATGGAACGGTACGTACATAGATGTTTTTTTTTTCCTATTTACATCTTCAGGTTGGCTCTTTTGTTTTTCAAATATAACGATGGGATCGATGATGTAGCCATTGTTGTTATTTGGCGGGATGGCAATCATGTCCATTCTTCTTGTACTGCCATTGTCTGCCAGTCCGTGAACTTCTTCGAACACTTGAAAATTTATTGATCTAAACTGTTCGGCGATCATCGAACGAATTCTATAGTCTCATGAGTTACGGAGTACTTCACCGTGAGGACAAGAGCCCAGGACATGTGCAAGTGTTTCTGGCTCTCTGTGGCATCGCTGACAGAGGATGTTGTCCCGAGTCCTGCCCGGAAGGGAACGTACGGAAGACACGTGTGCAGTCATTTTAATAGCTTCGCGCCACTCTCTAGAGGTTAGGCCTTCACGATGTCGTATCCAGGAGTTCGCCGGAGTAAACTCACTGTATAGCTCTACGCCAAGACCTTTCTCAGGTAGCTTAGCCCACGCCTCTAATTCTTTTTCTCGCAGTTTTTTCCTCATACGTCGAGCGTCATACAAACTGGTTCGTGGGTCTTTAATTACGTCGGCTGTCTCGGTTAACTGCAAAGATTTGACGCAAAGATTTTACTGATTGAAATAGATTGTATAATTAATATATTCAACGCAATTCATTTCTTGATACCAAAGTGAAATATTTATTTATTTATTTATTTATTTATTTATTTATTTATTTATTTATTTATTTATCTATTTATCTATTGTAATTATTTATTTATCTATTTGTCTGTCTGTCTGTCCGTCCGTCCATCCATCCATCCATCCATCTATCTATCTATCTATCTATCTATCTATCTATCTATCTATCTATCTATCTATCTATCTATCTATCTATCTATCTATCTATCTATCTATCTATCTATCTATCTATCTATCTATCTATCTATCTATCTATCTATCTATCTATCTATCTATCTATCTATCTATCTATCTATCTATCTATCTATCTATCTACCTATTTTATTTATTATTTATTTATTTATATTCATGATAATAATAATAATAATAATAATAATAATAATAAACTATTAAGTATGTATTGCGCAATATAGTTACAACCTGGTAACGGACGTAAGAAGTTGGGGAGGTCGCTTACAGAGTTGTCTGTATAGAAAATGTTGGAGTACGACGACTGCAGTTCCTAGCTCTGTGCTATCCAACAGGTACTATTGTCTCAACTTCTGACAATTCCCCATTATTGTCGACAAGTTTCCCGCCAGTTGACTTGCTACGCTTGGTTGCCACTCACATCTTCAGATCTACAAATCATTGTCTTTCTTATGGCATTGGTGTTCTACTTCGTACGGTACTTAAACAGGATTTGTCTGCATATCTCGAGGATCTAAGCTTATACTGTCCAGTCCATTTTTTCATAGTTTAATTTTTCGTAAAAGATAAGCACACAGCTGGGACTTTAGAAATACGGTTACAAATCTAGTGGATTTAGATCATCATAATAATCACGACATGGATCGGTAGGCGTTTTCCGCTCCCCATAGAAATTTTTTAATAATTTATATGGTCCTAGTCTTCACCTATCCATCGAAGTCTCGGCCTTCCTACGTTTCTTCTTCCTATCGGTTTCTAGTTTAACATAATTTTTGTAATCCGATCATCTTCCATCTTCCCAGATCCTGTGAACAGTTGTTTTTAATTTATTCTACTTTTTCGTTTACGTTAAATATTTGTACATCGTTTCTGATGTCTGTCTAGACTTCTCTGCTCTTGTAGGAAGACTCCAGCCACCGATCTCAGAAAACGCATTTCTGCAGATTCAGTCTTACGTCTGTTGGCCTTTCTTAAGGTCCAAGTTTCTGCTTCATATTTAAGTATGAGAACCGCCATTGCCTTGTAAAACTTTGAGTTCCCCCCCCCCCAAATTGTTCTACACATTTGTTGGAATCTATTCGGTTTTCTTTCCGTATCGATACCTTTAGATATGTGTATGTGATAACATTGTGCAACTTGTATTCTTTTGTTTTGTGTGTTTTTGGAAAGTATAATTTCAATTAATGCTCCGCCATAAATGTTGTAACTAAAACCTTGTTCGTGTTTATTGTACGGCTAGTCCTCCCCCCAAGCGTTACCTGCACTTTGTTTACGTTTTCACTGTGCCTAAACGAGACGCTCTACTGTATATTACACTATACTCCGGATCTCTGCAAATACATATTATATCATAATCATGTATGAAGTATGGTATAGTATACTATACTCTCAGAACTCAAGAGATTTTAAAATTCTGACAAGAATAAGGACGAAACGTCTAAAGATCTCAGTCCGCATATTTTCAGATAAGAATCACTACAGGCTCGAAACAGGACCGCCTGTGTGACAGACTCATGATTTAGATCACAAGCCACCGGCGTGGCTCAGTCGGTTAAGGCGCTTGCCTTCCGGTCTGAAGTTGCGTTCGGGCGCGGGTTCGATCCCCGCTTGGGCTGATTACCTGGTTGGGTTTTTTCCGAGGTTTTCGCAAACCGTAATGTGAATGCAAGGTAATCTATGGCGAATCCTCGGGTTCATCTTGCTATCATCAATCTCATCGACGCTAAATAACCTAGTAGTTGATACAACGTCGTTAAATAACCACCTAAAATAAAATAAAATCCAGATCACACAGTCACTATAGGGAACAAAGACTCTTAATTTTTATCAGTCGTTGAAGATATTACAAGACCTCTGCGAATGCCCAACCCGATGAAGTAAGGCGCATCACTTCATAATCTGAACGAGCTGATAAATTAGTTCCGATGCCACTGTCCACAACGACCCTGTGTCAACACGAGTCCCCCTGCGATCTCTGCAACCTGCCATCCATACATGAATGAAGTTCTGACGTCATAGGAGTGGCAGTGAATGGGGGAGGAAGAAGGGAGGTCGGCACAGTGATGCTGCCATGATATAGAAACAAAACAACATCGCATCGCGTTGCCACGGAGCCATGGCCCACCGGAACTTTCAATTAGGTCCAGTTTAATTACATATGTTCGAAGGCCATAGAGGACTGTTACTTACACAGACTCTGCAACGTTTGTCACTTCTGTTTCGGCTCTTCTGCAAGTCATTAGCAGGGTTAGAACGTCAATTCTCTTAAAAGACTTGTAATATGCATGCAACTCTGCCTTTCAAATGTACGAAATAAACACAAAAACTTGAATTGAAAACGAATAATTTCAAGGGAAAAATTGTTCAGGGGCCGGGTATCGATCCCGGGACCTCTGGTTGAACGTACCAGCGCTCTTACCAACAGAGCTACCCGGGAACTCCACCCGACACCGTCTCAACTTTTCCCTTTATATCCACACAACTCGCGTGGGCTGACGAAACGCCAGAGACCCACATCGAATGCACACAATCTCTGTGTGACTTGGAATTGTGGTTTTCTGTTAAGGTACACAGTAACGTATACAGAGTGTTTCAAAAATACGGGGCATAATTTCAGGTATGTATTTCCCACATGTAGACAATCAAAATAGTTCATTACAACATGTGTCCGGAAATGCTTTATTTCCGAGTTATGGCCTTCACAACATTGAAATTCGCCGGAACGTTTTTCTTTCCGCAGGTCGTTGTCGTGAAAGGAGACATTAAGAGGGCACTCTGACAGTTCATTCCGAGGCGAAGGTTACATTCAGTGCCGTGTAGGCGTTAGACTGCGGGACATGTATTCAAATCAAGAGCTGGCAGAGATACTCGTACACTTCATGTACGGTAAGGCGGACGGCAATGCTGCGCTGGCTCGTCGTTTGTACCAAGAGAGGTACCCACAGCGACAATGTCCAGATCGGAAGATATTTGTACGTCTCCATTACCCTCTGTGCGGGTATGGAAAATTTAACTCTACTGGTTTGGGAAGGGGACGACCAAGATCTGCAACTCCAGAAGTACAGGAGGAGATTCTGGAGGCTGTGAACATGACTTCTATCAGCACACGAAGGGTAGCGTTGCAAGTCAATGTTCCTCATACGACTGTCTGGAGACTGTTGAAAGAGTATCAAAATTGTATCCTTATCATTTGCAACGTGTACAGGCCCTGTCACCAGCAGATTACCCTGCACGAGTTAGGTTCTGTCAGTGGTTCTCGCAGCAGTGTGGTGTAAATCCGAACTTTCCTGCCTTAGTATTATTTACAGATGAAGCATAGTTCACACGAGATGGCATAACAAATTTCCACAATCAGCATGTATGGGCGTATGAAAACCCACGTGCAACTGTTCCATCTCATCACCAGGTGCGGTTCTCCCTCAACGTGTGGGCTGGTATCATTGGTGATCGATTAGTTGGACCCCATGTACTTGTAAACAGACTTACGGGGCAGGCGTACACAAACTTCCTGGAAAACACCATACCTCATACGATGAAAGAGTAATGGAATGGAGAAAAATTCTCTCCGACGCCGGGATTTGAACCCGGTTTTCAGCTCTACGTGCTGATGCTTTATCCACTAAGCCACACCGGATACAACCCCGACGTCGGACAGAATTGTCTCTGATTGAGTTCCAACTCTTGGGTTCCCTCTAGTGGCCGCCCTCTGCACTACGTCATAGATGTCTATGAACATAGGACCGAAGTCCACACATGTGCTGAGGTGCACTCGTTATGAGTGACTAGTTGGCCGGGATCCGACGGAATAAGCGCCGTCTTAAATCACTTCGTGATTTACGCATATCATATATAGACTCCTACTTGTGTAATCTATTCTTGTAGGTCTGGGATTTCCCCACTTCTCGAGATAAAGGTAATGTCACGTGGCTCTTAAGCAGCCAGCCAGGACATTCAGTCACTCTTCACGTACTCAGTGAGTGATGCTGATGTCATAGTAATTTTGTATCTTATTTACTATGTTATTAAATGTTTCAGTCAAGAATAAAAAGTATAACCATTTCATTAAAATAATCTATTTTAAAGAAGTTTTGAAGATTTATTTTCACTTGAGTGTTAAAATGTGCCAAATAGGCATATTTACTAAAATGTTAGGTAACAGTTTAAAAGAGCATCAATATGCATTTACATGCACAATAAAATAACTCAGGACATTAGATATTTCTTAATTCATACAAATAATTTATTAACAGTATTCCCACTAGAGGTTTTGATTTATCTAGAGAAAATCAAAACTCGAGTAGGATTTAATTGACTATTACACGATTAGAAGGAAGTATATAAAGTTTAGAAGAAATAAAGCACTCTAATAGAAAAAAAATATTAATTGACTTACTAAAATCCTGTTTCACTAATGTTAGCTTCACCATTACGTTTGAACGGAGCCGCCATTCTCACGTGACTATCTATGCGGGAAACAAATGACGATTTCAAAGCAAGTTTTATAGTACCGTAAACAATATACAGTTTGAAATCGTAGAAAACAAAGAAGCAAATGCTAGGGAAGCGATAAAAACAAACAAATGCTAGGGAAGTGATAAAAAATAAACAAATTCTAGAGACGTGAAAAAATTGTAGCGATAAACAGCCATGATTTGTTGAAACACATATTTTCGTGCCTTTCATTGGTCAAAAGTAGTATGACGTAATAAAAGTGTAATAATCATCATAATATCAGTAACAGTGTTTAAAAAAATATGCAAATGCGTGAACTTCGTAACCCTGGTCATGAGACACAACAGAGTTCTGGATATAAATGTTATTCCCTGCCACGAACGATGCGAATCCTTTAACTTCACAGCATTTTACACGTTTAATTGCAATAATTCTCCGGTGTATGTGTACTGTGTTTGTGCCTTTTACATTATAATAAATTTTAGGTAAAGCATTATGATGCTGCAAAAACTAATTTTGCGATTTTCGCAAAAAAGTATGTCTGTCCTTCTGATTGTAAATCTTAGTCACTCATAACAAGTGCACCTCTGCACATGTGTGGACATTGTGCCACTGTCATACATCTATGACGCATTGCATGAGGGTAGACCACTAGAGGAAACCCAAGAGGTGGAACTTAAACTGAGAGGATTCGATCCGGTATCGGGATGGGAATTCGGTGTGGTTTAGTGGATAGAGCTTCAGCATGTAGAGTTGAAAACCCGGGTTCAAATTCCGGTGCCGGAGAGAATTTTTCTCCGTTCCACTCATCCTTCGTCGTATGATGACGCAGAATTTCTGCACGGAAATATCATATGTACTTCGGTACATCGTAATAATAAAATCCAGTTAGTTTAAACTCAAGAAAGGGGCAAAGAGACTAAGTGACACTTTTTCGATATTAGGATGTTGGAATACCAAGAGAGATATTACAAAAATGACTCTTAGTACTTAGCCACAGTTGATCCAATAAAATTTTGTACAAAATTACACAATAATTTTGTGTAGATGTTCATGTCAAGAGTACAGTTGACACTTCAGTATATTGTATAACATATTTTATATAATCCTTCTTCTAGATACGACCTACAAATTGATTGCTAGTAATTCTTTTATTTGAAGTTCTGACATAAAAACGGTAGTCATTTCATTTCATGAGGCTCATAAAAATTATAGAACTTTTTTGCCATTATACTCATTCAACTGAAATTGATTACCGACCATTTTCTGAAACATTTATCTCACAAATGTTCGAATACTACATCAGTCCGATCACAGAGGCAAGGCGAAGTGGCCGCTATCATCATTCCGAAAGCTAGTAGTGATGTGGAACGTTGCGCACACAAAAGCAGAGCTTGCGTTGTAAAAACTGACAGGCCTTTATCTTCTTAACCTGCCTTTCAAGAATGCCTTTAAGCTATATCCAACCTCGGGTTTTTTTAACAGTTATATGTGACATACAATCAAATATATCGTATTATGGCTTCTGTACAACATACGCTTCATTTTACTTGATGTATTCATCTAACTATCTAATAGTAGTAGTGGTTAATAGGTGTACGAATTTTTCTTACTGATACTATTAATGAAACATGAAATTAAATAATAATTGACTACAGACAAAATGGCAAGCAAGTGTTAACTAATGTTACACATTTTTGGGGAATGAAATAAGTAAAAAATGCATGTAAAAAGTGTATAGTCAATTTCGCTTTGGTTTTTTAATTAAATGTATTTCTTATATCATATGGTTTAATTCTTACATTAGTGAATCTTGTTAATTAAATCTATTCATTATTGCTATCTAGCAACTGAAAACAAGATATAGTGGAAGTTTCGAGATTCATAAAGGAGAACCGCACATTTTTCAACATAAACTCGATTTACCGAAAAATCACGCAAATCAACATGCGAAAAATTATGTACCTCTTCAATACTGTGCACAATTAATAAATTAAACAATTACTTTATGATAGCTAAAACTAAGACATGAAAAACGAAGCACAAAACCAGATTCATTATTTATATATTTTTTCAAATATTTGATGAGCATTTTTATACCAAGGAAATCCTTATCTGATATAATAGAAAAAAATTTCAAGACAAAAGAAGTGAGAACAACCGATTCATTGCAGGTCTTCAGAAAGAAAATTACACTCGTTCTTCCTGCGGGCAGCCTAATCCTGTAGGCGTTTGAATATTGCATTCCTGTATTTAAAAAATGCTAACTCTATTTACTGTCAAATATTGAACAAACATTTAATATGAAAGAAAAACAATGTAGAGGAATTTGCAGTTCGTATTGATTTTGTCTATCACCTGTCAAAATATTTACATGTATTGCCGTGACAGCCTGCATGTTAAACTGTTTTCCTAACTGTAAAAATTATTTATTTATATGATGATTTTTATTGAGATCTTGTAATATAGCCACTCCTCCTTCATTATATTTATTGGGTGAAATATACGATATTTTTAGATTCTAATAATATATATATATATATATATATATATATATATATATATATTTAAATTAGTTATTTTATGACGCTTTATCAATTGTTATGGTTATCTATCGTCTGAGTGAGATGAAGGTGATAATGCCAGTTAAATGAATCCAGGATCCAGCGCCGAAAGTTACCCAGCATTTACTCTTAATGGGTTGAGGGGAAACCCCGGATAAAACCTCAACCAGGAAACTTGTCCCAACCAGGATTTGAATCTGTACCCACTTGTTTCACGATCAGGAACTGTAACAGGTTCACAGCGGTAGATTATATGTATGTATGTAATGTATGTACGTACTTATAATCTTATTCATATGTCTAAGCATATCTCATACGTATTAAGAGTTTATATTATTCATTCACATTGAGTATTTCTATTTAACATGATGTATTTATAAATTTAATAATTACGTAATATCTCATATAGTATAAAACCTCTGGATCTGAATTGGGGATTTATCTAATTAAAGAATTGTAAAATATTAGTTTTCATATTAAATTACTCGATTTCACACTTTTAAGCCGTTTATTCAACAGTAAAATATATCCGATTCCACATTAAAAATCTTTCCATTTTACGCTGAAATAATTTTCATTCAACGATTGTAAAATACGTAATTTCACTCTAAACGATATGATTTGACAAAGAGAGATGCGAACCGAGTTAGCCTGGGAAACGTATGACTCGGTTATACAAAAGAGTATGCAGAGACAGCGGCTTTTATAGTATCAGTCTTGGAACGAGTCAGTTCGGTATGAAGCCCGCGATGTTTGTGAAGGAAAGGCTCCCTCCTGTATGGAGCTGACTTCCACACTCGGCTGGAACAGTTACAGTGGGTGTTAGTTATGAGGTGCGGTCGTTAGGGCCATTACGCTGGAGAAGGTTGGCAGTCACCTACACCTGATAACTTGGCACATAACCGCACATTTGCATTCCACTTCCGTTTCTTATGATAGTCGAGGAGGCAAATGGGCCCATATATAAAATTATTGGTAAGTCATTTTCGCGTCCTTGTGTTTAGCGTTTCCCTACAAATTGGCTATGCGGTTCCTAGGTCCACCCACTACAGTATTTGGTAATTTCCCTACATATTTTTCACCGACGTGGGAGATATGAGATTTAAAGCTGTCATGTTGGTTGTGTTTATTGTACTTTTTGGGTTTCAGATTATGTGTTGAGGCTTAATATCACCGACGTTTTGAAGCTATTTGCAGGATCCTTCATCAGCAGTCCACACCTGTGGAGTAACGGTCAGCGCGTCTGGCCGCGAAACCAGGTGGCCCGGGTTCGAATCCCGGTCGGGGCAAGTTACCTGGTTGAGGTTTTTTCCGGGGTTTTCCCTCAACCCAATACGAGCAAATGCTGGGTAACTTTCGGTTCTGGACCCCGGACTCATTTCACCGGCATTATCACCTTCATTTCATTCAGACGCTAAATAACCTAGATGTTGATACAGAGTCGTAAAATAACCCAATAAAAATAAAAAATCCTTCATCAGCATAGACAGGAGACAGTCGATCTTCAGAGCGAAATGTCATAACTTCCCCTTCAATCCCATTTACCAGCTTCTTTAGAGAGAAGTCAATCATATCAATATTACGATTATTGTAGTTCAATGACGTTGTAGTAGGCTATTATATTCTACTTGAAATAAGTGCGTCTTCTCACTAATTCCGCAAAAAATTGAAACATGCATAATGTTAATATGAAACGTTCATTCGCTTGTCATTCGAGAAATCTAGTCACATTTTCTGTTAATATGGTGACGTCATTAATCACAGTAGACCTGACTGAAATTATGATATGTTTAAAACAAACTAGAATATGTTTACAATCCAGCCAGCCGTGATAAAACATTAAGAGAAAATAAATTATTGTGTCATTATAATAAAGTCATTATTCGTACACAAATTTGGTGTTTAATAAACGCGTGGAGTATAAAGACCGGGGTAGTTAATTTGACATAGGCCTAGTCTAATATTCTAAAGTGGTATTAAAACAAACAAACAATAAGCAAAGAAAAAACTTTGAACAACTTAGGCCTTGTCTCAAATCTGAAGTCTACACTACACACTAGTGACTAGCGTCTTTGTCCGCCTTGCAAAGAAAAGGACTCCTATAAACATATTTTATTACAGTGTGTCGAATTGGAACATGTACGGAGAAAATATCTACCACCCTCGATGCTAAGTCAGAATAGGAGTTCGCTTGCATGTCGTGACCTCATGGGGAATAGAGAATGGGAACAAAATACTGGATTGTTCCTCTTGAAGGCGAGAAAGATTAGAACTTCAGCTGTTGAAGTT